>NC_135887.1:144183298-144624560 GCF_964194155.1 Cetorhinus maximus
TGGAGGTGGTAGGTGTAACTTCAACAGTTTTCACGTGTGCAGGGCAGAAGCAATGTGAGGTCAAACAGCAGCTGCAAGCCTCCCAACTGTCTCCACAGGAACCAAAAGTGAAAAAAACCTAATTTTGAATTCGTAAAGTGAAAATGCTTTGCTTGGTGTTTGGTTAAGTCTATGGGTTGCTGTTGCCTTAACGGAGAGTAGTTTGGGAATTTGTTAAAAGTGATGATAGTAGTAATTTGAAGCCATGTGTATATATATTTTAACCTGTGTAAATTAATAAAATGTTTAATTTAGTTTAATGTAAAGCCTCGAGAACTAGTGTTCTGATTCCTGAATTGAGAGTCGCATCTCAAACATAACACTTCAAATTATCAGTAATGACAGTTGTTTAAAGTTTCCCTCTGGGATTTTTAAATAACTCTGCTTTACCAACTGCATCGGTCATAACAATTGGGGGTTCTTGCTGGGATAAATTATATTTTTAATTCCTTGACTGGTTAGGAATTGGTGAATCTTAAGGTTACAAGTACAAGAGGCACTTTGAATTCAGGAGTTGGTGAGGTATTTTAGAAGTGGTGAGACTGCAAGGTGGCTTTGGCAATTGCTAAGGCTCATCTGGGAGTAGAGGAAATAACTCTGATTGAGTTGGAGAAAATAACCAAAATTAAGCTAGCAGAGTTGGTAGATAAGTTAAAATTGGGGTTACCTATGGGGGCTAGGAAATCAGATATAGTTGAAGTATAGCACAGCATCTACAGTTGGAAGTGAAACCTGACACTCATGAGTCACAGCTGGAGGCAGTGAGACTTCAGTTACAAATGAAAAAGCTTGAATTAGAAATTGTGAAGATGGAGAAGGAGGAGAGAGAGAGAGAGAGAGAGAGAGAGAGAGAGAGAGAGGGGCGGGGGGAGAGAGAGAGAGAGAGAGGGAGAGGGAGAGGGAGAGAGAGAGAGAGAGAGAGAATTCCAACTAAAAGTGTTGGCAGTCAGAAAAGAGATGCCAGTGGGTGAGGAAGGATTTATCTCTAGAGTAGAACCCAGTGGGGGTATGTTTAAGTTTGCACAAGTTCGTCCAAAGTTTGGGGAAAAAGATATTGAAGCATTCTTTATTTCATTTGAGAAGATAGCTAAATGGATGAAATGGCCACAGGAAAACTGAACGTTGTTATTAAAGTCTAAGTTGTTAGGTAGGGCACATGAGGTATATGCTTCGCTTTCAGAAGAAATGTCAGTGAATAATGGATGTGGTGAAAAAAGCTATTTTGAGTGCATATGAGTTGGTTCCTGAAGCATACAGGCAGAAGTTCAGGAATATGAGACAACAGCCTGGGCAAACTTACGTTGAGTTTGAAAGAGTAAAACAAAGTAATTTTGACCGGTGGATACAGGCGTTAAAAATAGAGACAACATTTGCAGCTCTTAGAGAAGTAACTCTTTTGGAAGAATTTAAAGACTCAATCCCGTTGGTAGTGAGAACTCATGTGGAGGGACAGAGGGTTGATTCTGCAAGGCAAGCTGAGATAGTTGATAATTATGAGTTCGTTCATAGAGCTAAACCATTTTTTCGTCACCCTTTTACACCTGGAAAGGATAGAAAGTGGGAAGGTGAAAGGAAGATAGGTATTCAGGGAAGAGGAGTAGCTGGAAGTTCCCAGGAAGTTTATTCTCAGAATAAAAAGGTGCTGAAGGCAGAAGTGACATTCAAAAATTGAGGTGTATTCATTGCAATGAAGTGGGGCACACAAAGTCAAAGTCAGTGTGTTGGAGGTTGCAGGAAAAATCTGTAGGAATTATTGGGGTACAGAAAAGCTTTGGAAGTAAAAGTACTGTGGGTTCTGATGTTCAGGCACAGGAGAAACCAGTGGTTTGTGTACAGGTGAAACAGAGAGAATCAATGAAAGGTAAAGAAGTGGGAATGTGTTCACAGTTTACTCAAGAGAGGAGCAGGTTGCAGAAATGTTTAAACACTTTCTATCTGAAGAGAAAGTCTTGCCATGTGTACAGGGTAATTAAAAATGTTAAAATTTTAAGAGGCACAGGGGCCAGTCAATCCTTAATGTGGTGGGATAGTGATATGTTGTTGTTCCGAGGGAGTGTTGCAGGAGAAGGTAATAATAAGTGGGGTTCATGGAGATGTTAAATCTATTCCGTTGTGGAAGTTAAATTTAAAAAGCAAATGGAAGAATGGTGAAGTTATAGTTGGAGTGGTGGAAAAATTGCCCATTGCAGGGGTTCAATTTATTCTGGGTAATGATATAGCTGGATTGCAAATGTGGGTGATGCCTATGGTAGTTGAGCAGCCTCTAGATGTATTTTCAACAGAAGTGCTGTAGAAGGAACATCCTGGATTGCTTCCTGATTGTGTTATAACAAGATCAAAAGCTCATCAGGAAGAACAAGTCAAACAAGAAACGCAGGCAATTCAAAGGCAAGAAGGTGGTGTTGAAATCCAATTAGCTGGCACTGTATTTGATATCATTGTTCAAGAGGAAGGAATGCAGTTCAGTTCAGTTGAAGTGCTTAACTCAAAGAGGTTAGTGGAGTTACAGAAAAATGATTTTCAATTAAAACAGTTACATCAGAAAGCTTATTCAGAAACCGAAGCAAAATGTATTCCAATACGTTATCTTCAGGGGAATATTTTAATGAGAAAATGGCGGTCAGATCATGTCTCAGCAAATGAAAGCTGGTGGGAGGTACATCAGAAAGTTATCCCATTAGGGTATAGAAATGAGATTCTGAGGATTGCTCTTGAAATTCCAAATGGGGGGACATTTAGGAATTAGGAAAACACAGGAAAAGATAGAGGTGTTTTTTTGGCCAGGACTGTATAAGGGATGTAGTCAAATTCTGTAGGACATGTCATATATGTCAAGTAACAGGAAAACCACAAGCAGTGATTATACCTTTAATCCCAGCACCAGCATTTGAAGAACCTTTTACCAGGGTCATGGTTGATTATGTAGGACCCCTCTCCCTAAGACTAAAAGTGGAAATCAGTATTTACTGACAATAATGGATATGTCTACTAGGTTTCCTGAAGCAATACCTTTTAAGAAATATTACGAGATGATTGTGGAGGAGTTAATTAAATTTTTCACAAGATATGGTTTACCTAAAGAAATACAATCAGATCAGGGGTCAAATTTCACGTCACAGCTGTTTAAGGAAGTAATAAACAGTTTGGGAATAAAACAGTTTAAGTCAACGGTTTATCATCCGGAGTCTCAAGGAGTTTTGGAAAGATGGCATCAAACTTTAAAAACTATGATAAGAGTGTACTGTCATGATTATGCACAGGATTGGGATATGGGAATTCCATTTTTGTTACTTGCTATTAGAGACTCTTCTAATGCATCGACTGGATTTAGCCCTTTTGAGCTAGTTTATGGTCATGAGGTAAGGGGACCACTGAAATTGATTCATGAGAAATTGGTGGGTCAAAATTCAGAAACTACCCTCCTGGATTACGTATCAAATTTCAGGGAAAGATTGAACAGGGCATGTGAGCTGGCTAGGGAACATTTAAAGATATCACAACACATGATGAAAGTGAAAGCAGATAAAGCGGCTAAAATTTGCAGTTTTGTTTCTGGAGAGAAACTAGTTTTGTTACCAGTATTAGGTGATTCCTTAAATGCAAGAGTTAGTGGGTCTTACAGGATTGAAAAGAAATTGAGTGAAGTAAATTGTTTAATAAATACTCCAGATAGAAGAAACAAGCAGAGGGTGTCATGTAAAGATGCTTAAAAAGTACTTTGACAAGGAAGAGGAACAAAAAGAGATATTAGTGATGCTGGATGATGAGAGAGGTAGAAGTGCAGGACTCAAATTGATTTTCCTCTAATTAAATTGGATAATGAGGGGGTGCTTGAAAATTTAAATGTAATATTGAGTTACCATCCAAGCAAGTGTCAAAATGATTTGGAAAAGCTATTGCAGTCTCACAAACTTATTTGTGGAAATGAGTTGGGAAAGACACATTTAACTTTACATGATGTATATATAGAAATATCATCTTCAATAAGGCAACAAACTTATAGATTAAATCCAGCAAAGTTATCACAAGTACAAAAATAAATTGATTTCAATGATATTATTGAGTCTAGTTGCAGTAGCTGGAGTTCGCCTATTGTACTGGTACCGAAATCGGATGGAACACAAAGGCTGTGTATGGACTATCGAAAGGTGAATGTGGTGATAAAAGCAGATTCATATCCCACACCACAGTTGGAAGATTGCATTGAGAAAGTGGGGCAATCAAAATTTATCAGAAAGATTGACTTGCTAAAAGGATATTGGCAGGTACTGTTGTCGGAGAGAGTAAAGGAGATACTGGCTTTTGTAACGGCAAGTTGACTATATCAGTTTAAAGTCATGCCATTTGGTATGAAGAGTACACCTGTGACATTTCACAGACTGACAAACAAAGTCACTGCGGTCTAAGCAATTGTGCTGTTTATATTGATGATCTAATTGTTTTCAGTCAGACGTGGGAGGAGCATTTACAGCATCTGGAAGAATTATTTACTCGACTACAAGAAGCTAATCTGGTGATGAACTTGGCTAAAAGTGAATTTACGTTTCTATGCCATACCATTGGACATGGTAAGGTGGCACCGAGAGATGCGA
Source organism: Cetorhinus maximus (assembly GCF_964194155.1). Lineage (NCBI taxonomy): Eukaryota > Metazoa > Chordata > Chondrichthyes > Lamniformes > Cetorhinidae > Cetorhinus > Cetorhinus maximus. The sequence goes on from NC_135887.1 coordinate 144,187,930, forward strand.
AAGTCAAGGCTATCGTGGATTTCTCCATGCCTACAACAAAACGAGAAGTTTTGAGATTTCTGGGCATGAGTAGGTTTTACCAGAAATTTGTACCAAATTTTAGCCAAGTGGTTGCTCCACTGACTGAACTATTAAAAAAGGACAAGTGGTTTCAATGGACACTGATGTGTCAGAAGTCGTCCAATAGTTTGAAAACTGTATTAACTACCACACCAGTGTTGGCAGTACCCAATTATGCCAAGCAATTCAAGTTGGCCGTTGACGCAAGCGATATAGGCATTGGGGCTGTACTATTACCAAGAGGGTGATACTGGAATTGAAAAACCGTTAGGGTATTTTTCATGGGAAGCTGAAAGTACAACAGAGAAGATATTCAGTGATCGAAAAAGAGACTAAGTTTGGTGTTAGCATTGCAGAATTTTGAGATTTCTATTGCAAACAATTCATCAGAAACAATCGTTTATATAGACCATAATTCTTTGGAGTTTTTGGAGACACTTTGTGACTAAAGTGCAAGGCCTTTTAGATGGAATCTATTATTACAACCATTTAATCTACGGATTATACATATTGCTGGAAGAGATGCGTTATCAAGAGTTTGAAGCTTAACGGAAAATGGGACATTTAAAAAAAAACGGACGCTGAACTAGAGTGATTTCTTTTGATACCAAGGACTTGTGTATATATATTATGTTAATACATGCATCTGGTAATGTAATAGCGTACTGAGTATAGGAGATAGTGTGAAATGGGCTATTAAAATGTAGCCGTCTTTTAGAATTATGACGGTTCATTTATCGATAAGGCGGGCGATGTCATAAAGCTATTAATGTATATATTATTGGAAAATATTTTTTCTTTTAAAATAGAGGTTTAGTCTGTGGGTGTGTCTTAATTGGATTAAAGCCAGCTAGCCTGGGTGGCTTTGATAAGTACTAATTTTGAGATGTAAATAGAGAGATAGCGTGCATTTGCATTTTTTGAATAGATCATTCAAGAAGTAGGGTGAAAACTGACGCCTATCTAGCAGATACCAAGCAATATGTTTATGTTACTAATAAAATTGGTACTATGAAAGGGGTTTTACTGTTAGAGGTTAAGTTCAGCGGTTGGTGATACAATAACAATTTACATTCAATGGAGGTGGTAGGTGTAACTTCAACAGTTTTCACGTGTGCAGGGCAGAAGCAATGTGAGGTCAAACGGCAGCTGCAAGCCTCCCAACTGTCTCCACACTGTCTCCACAGGAACCAAAAGTGAAAAAAACCTAATTTTGAATTCGTAAAGTGAAAATGCTTTGCCTGGTGTTTGGTTAAGTCTATGGGTTGCTGTTGCCTTAACGGAGAGTAGTTTGGGAATTTGTTAAAGTGATGATAGTAGTAATTTGAAGCCATGTGTATATATATTTTAACCTGTGTAAATAATAAAATGTTTAATTTAGTTTAATGTAAAGCCTCGAGAACTAGCGGTCTGATTCCTGAATTGAGAGTCGCATCTCAAACAACACTTCAAATTGTAGGTTATGACAGTTGTTTAAAGTTTCCCTCTGGGATTTTTAAATAACTCTGCTTTACCAACTGCACCGTTCATAACACCAAGCTATTTTTTTCATCTGCCCTAATGGTTCTTTGACTACGCTGATGAAGCAACTTTGGGAATTTTATTCTAAAGGCATTATATGTTCAATTCATACAAAAATAGCTTACACATCGGTTTTCAGCTTTTATTTTCATTCCCCATATATAAAAATATACCAACTGGTCTGCTAAACTTTCAAAAGAATGGGGGTAGCCACATCTAAAGCACATACTCATTCTCCTTTTACTTCTGACAACAGTTGGAACTGAAACATCAAGCTATTTATTCCTCTTTGCAGCCTGAACCTAGTATTTTGTGTAATCCCTGTCTTTGTTTCAGATATCCAGATTTCAACTTTTTTTTATTCTCTCATCCAATTTAATTTCACTATACTGTCCATATGGTAATTAATTTCAGTACATTGCTTGCTCATTAAAAAATTACATATAAATGAATAACAATTAAAAAGAAAGAAAATTACCCTACCACAACAGTCTAACTTAATTAAAATATGTATTTAAACTATTCCAATGCATTTAAAATAATCAGTAAATCCCATCAGGAGTGCATATCGTCATACATACAAACTCCATTAAAAGCTCTTATGGCGAAGGGCACAAACAAGTTCAGGAACCAATTTGTTCTGCATCTGAGTGATTCTAGCCTTTTCCCTGAACGTAACCAACAGTACTACTGAAACAACAGGTGATTGGCATTGCTCATAACACTCTTTACTTTCATTAAAATTCTTCATAAGCAGATTTCATCAAGATAGAAACAAAAACAGAAAATGCTGGAAGAACTCAGCAGGTCTAACTGCATCTGTGGAGAGAAAAACAGAGTTAATGTTCCGAGTCTGTATGACTTCTTCAGAGCTAAGAGAAGTAAAAACGTGATGAAATTTATACTGTTTAAGGGAGGTGGAGCAGGTGAAGCTGAATAGAAGGCCAGCGGTAAGTGGGGGCAAAGGAGAGATTGACAAAGATGTCATGGACAAAAGGTCAAAGGGGGGTGTTAATGGTAGTGGTAAGGGCTAAAGGAGGTGCTGATGGTAGCATTGAGGTGAGAAAGCAGAATGTGATAAAAGCAGGACAAGGGTAAGCACTCTGAAAAGAACAACCCGAACAAGTGACAGATGGCCCTTGTGGGGGTGGGGTGGGGGGAGGGGTTGGTGGTGGGGAAGTAAAAATGTGATGAAATTTGCTACGAAGAGGAGTTATACGGACTCAAAACGTTAGCTCTGTTTTTCTCTCCGTAGATGCTGTTAGACCTGCTGAGGTTTTCTAGCATTTTCTATTTTTGTTTCATATTTCCAGCATCTGCAGTATTTTGCTTTCATCCAGATAGATCTGCTCACTAAATACCCTTCCTGCCTGGTTCAACAATCTCTGTACCCTTGGAATCTGCTTTCCTAAGACCATAGTCCCAGGAGAGACATCCAAAAAGCCCTACAGAAGCATTTCAAGATTGTGAGATCTACTTGAAAAGATATTAATTTTCTGAGGAAGTATAATTGTGTATATTCCCTGACCATCACTTTTGTACAGTGCTCTCTCCAATTTAACTTATCTATTTCGATACCTAGATAACTGTAGTTAGTAACTACTGCAATGTCCACATCATGAATGTTCATGGGAATAATATTAATTGGCTTTTTCCTAAAGCCTTTAACTATTTTTGTCGCCATTTTCATTCAGTTTAAGAGGATTGTTATCGTACCGTTTTACAAACTTCTCCATCGAGTTCCTTTAGTTTACTTCGTTATTCTGAATGAGGCCCACGAGTACCTATTCTCTCTTTCATTCATCGCACAGTATAAAGTACAACAAATCATCATAATGCAACTCAAAAGGGTACATTTTCACACCAGGTTTTATTCAGCAAAGTATCTCATAGAAACACAAAAGATTTATGGCTCAGAAGAAGCCATCAGATCATTGTGCCTGTGCCAGCTGAAAGAGAGTTACTCAGCTCTTGGGCTGTAACCCTGTAGGTAAACTGCACTTGAAGTATTTTTGGAATGCAATTACAGTTTCTATCTCTACCAGCTTGCACTGCTCTCTGAGTCAAAAAGTCTCAACTCCCCTCTGATCATGCTACCAATTACTTTGAACCTATGTCCCATGGTTACTGACCTCTGTTAATGCCAATTGGTTCTTCCTAACCACTAACCAGGTCCCTCATAATTTTACATATCCCCATAAAATCTCCCCTTAGCCTCCTGCGTTCCAAAGAAGACAACGTCAGCCTATCCAATCTTTCCTCAGTTAAAGTTCTACAGTCCTGGCAACATCCTCGGTAAATCCCCTCTGTATCCTCCCTTATGCAACCACATCCTGCCTGTGATATGATACTCTAGCTGCAGTCTAACTAGTGTTTTTGTCCTTAGCAGTCAGTTATTACTAATGCTCTACATGATACAGAGACCCTGCCTTACAAATGGCCCAGAGCCTTTCATATGCTAAAGCTAAAAACAGGCACTGCATGAGTAAAGGGAGCTACATTTCCCTTGATATGTCTTAATGTGCTTTGGCAAGGCGATTTGCTATTTCTAAACTCAGTTTTTAATGGTTTTATTTAATTCATGTTCCTAAAGCAAACTGTCCAGAAATGACAAGTGTGTCATAAAGCTGATCTTAAACAAAGCTAAATTCTTGTGCACATTTATTTATGTCTTGTTGCAACAGAAAAAACATCAAGTTGAAGATAAAACTTGAACATTAATTTCCTGCAAAAGTGAAATGTGTTTGTAACTTTCATCAAAAGACAAATGAGACTTCAGAACTGTCTGTGCAAGATTAGATAAACCCACCAATGAGTACTCATGGACATTCCTACATGAGTTATGGGCTAGCAAAGTAATCGTTTGAGCTTGCAAAAACCCACAAGTTAAAACATTTCTGACAAAAGATTGTTCAACATCAGAACTTAAACTTTACTGACAAGAACAAATGGTCATGTTTTCCAGGAGCATCATAATTTGAACAGTGAGTTTCCATAGGTCAGAAATAGCAACACCAAGTCTTTGAAAATTATGAACTCTGATCTAGCAGTTTCCAAAAGATGAAGGTGGTAAAATTGTGACCATGGTGCATAATACTTTCACCTGGCATTAAGAGATTTTACAATACAGCCGTTCCTAGGTGCAAAATATGACTGTGATTAAACTTTGACCCCAAATGGAATTCTCTGTAAATGCATGACTGGCAAAATAAGTCTAAAGCCGGGTGAATGAACCTAGTCACATTAAAATGTACTCGATTTAACTACGGTGCACACAACATATATTAATATAGCACCAAGCACAAAGAAATAATAGGTCAGGAGACAAAATCTTGGCCAAAGAGGTAGGTTTTGAAGAGTGTCAAAAGGAGGAAAGTGAGGTAGAGAGGCAGAGAGGTGTGGGCAGGAAATTGCACAGCTTAGGGCTGAAGCTACTGAAGGTGCAACCGCCAATGGTAGAGCGATTAAAATCCAGAACACTCAAAGAGCCACAATTAGATGGATGCAGATGTCTGAGGGCTGGGGGGTTCGAAGAGATTACAAGGATAGGAGGAGGTGAGGCCATGGAGGGTTTTGAAAACAACTTTAAAATCAAGACGTTGCTATACCAGGAGCCAATGTATATCAGCAGCACAGGGGTGATTGGAGAACAGGACTTCTTGTGAGTTAAGACACAGGCAGCAGAGTTTTGGATGACCCCAAGGTTACAGAGGGTATAATATATAAGACAGCCAGAAGTACAAAAGAAACTCAAATTTAGAGCTAATATAGGCATGAATACTCTCCAATCCAGAAATATTAGAAAAATTTAAACAAAATTCATATTCTAAAATCACAGCCACAAAGGTCCAATTATAGGCAAGTTACTTCATGACAATCAAAAGGAAAAAAAAATCAGCAACAGTACACACTTATCTGTATTTGGAAGGCTTCCTTACCAGTTGTAAGCGTCTCCTGCTGCAATTCAGGCTGCTCAACCTGATGCTGAGGCTGGCTGTTGAAGCCTTGGCTGTAGCTGGGTTGGTATGGACTCTGTTGTTTGAGGGTGTCAGGGTCACTGGCAGGAGGCACTGGTGCATTCATATTAAACACCTTTCAAAAAATGTTGGAGGTGATAAAAGGAGCAGAAAATTAACTTTTAAAACTAGCTCTAATGGATCCTTTAAAACTGTACCATCATATAAGCAATTGGGGCAGTTATTCAAGTTCAAATGTTTAAATGCAAAATACTGTGGATGCTGGAAATCTGAAACAAACACAAAAATTGCTGGAAAAACTCAGCAGGTCTGACAGCATCTGTGGAGAAAAAGACAGCTAACATTTCAAGTCCGTATGACTCTTCTTCAGAACTAAAGAGAAGAAAAATGTGGTGAAATGACAGGGCAAAAGAGAGAAGCAGAAATCCTGTCGGAGAGAAGTCCTGTCAGATTTCCAGCATCCACAGTATTTTGCTTTTATCTTAGTGTTTAATTGACTGCCATTTCTCTTTCAGGAAAGCTTACCTTGAAGACTACTCTTACTACTCTTCTCTGACAGGATTTTTGCTTGTCTCTTTTGCCCTGTCATTTCACCATATTTTTCTTCTCTTTAGTTCTGAAGTCACACAGGCTCGAAAAGTTAACTCTGTCTTTCTCTCCACTGATGCTGTCGGGCCTGCTGAGTTTTTCCAGCAATTTTTGTTTTTGTTTCAAATGTTTAAATATTGCATTAGTCTAATATGAAAATGGTTAACTTGTAGAGATCAATTTCCAAATGGAAATATGTCACTCTACCTTTCCCAAGCAAACTTTTCAAAATTATAATTGTACTTTGCAGCTATAAATTGATTTAGTCAACAAATTAATTTCAAAATTCATTAACAAAGGTTATTATTGCATGCAGAAAAAGGGCAGTTAAGAAAGACAGTTAAAGGAGCATTGGCATAATGCTTTGAAGAGTCATATGGGCTGGAAACGTTAACTCTGTTCCTCTTTCCACAGATGCTGCCAGACCTGAGTTTTTCCAGCATTTTCTGTTTTATTTCAGATTTCCATCAACCACAGTGTTTTACTTTTAGGAACGTAAGCATCCTGATCGAAAGATAGCAGGCCAAGGAAGGGAAAGAGGGAGAGAAGAACATTCTTCTCATCAGATATGGTTCACTGGCCAGCGGGAGCATTTTTACATGATCATCATCTCTTCCCCACTCAGCTTGGTTGGATAGAATGGTTGGTTTTAAGATTCCCATGGAAGGTGGGAGATAGAGGATGATTAGAAAGGAAATCCAACTGGCTAAGCCTGTTACCTGATCAGAAAGAAATGTCCGTCAGGAACTTAAGTTATTATGTCTGTTGTAGAGGGAAGATGGGTGGGAGGGCTGTCACAGGCGTGAAAGTCATTCAGGAGCCTCTACAAGATACAAGTTTCCAGATGACAGAGGTTATGTTCAGGCTCCTGCCAATTCTTTTAATTCAAGCCATCCATCCACAAAGGATGGGGGAAGAATCAGATGTGTGATATTGTGCTTTCCAGACCAAAGTCCCTCTGACATTTATCTGAGAAGAGAGGCTGGTGTTGGGGCCTTACAACCAATCAATTCATGGCACCATGTTTTAATGCACTAACACAGTGGTCAATACAGAAGTAAGTTTTAAAGGGACATTAAGGTCCAATCTACAAGTTTCATACTGAAAATAGAGCATATTTCACAACTATCAGTCCCATTTACTTTGTGTATTTACTTTGGTTTCACTGTTGGGACCTTGGTTTAATTTGATTTCCCAGACTTGCTAGGCTAGTTTATGTCTCAACGGTCATGAACCTGCTCTGGCAACTTAATACTTCCAAGTTTAAATCTGCTCCTGAACCAGCTCTCACCTGCTGCTGATACCCAAGACTTATCTCTGCTGGATACCACTGCATGACCTGTCATGTTTCTACTGGATTCTTCTTACTCAATAAAATGCTCCTCTCACCACCTGGCCAGCTATGTTCCATTCCAAATGTTGTCAAATAATCAATTGGTCTACCTCACACCCCTCTCGCCAGGTTTGAGAGCTTGAAAAACAGTTGATATACAGCAGTGTATCCACAACACCGAGACATCGCATTTCTGGAGGTGGTCACCCTGCAGTTTAAGAATGTGCAAGCAGAGAGGAAAGAGAATGGGTGACCACCAGATAATCAAGGAGGATCAGGCAGGTAGTTTGGAGTCCTGAGTACATCTTACTCTGCAACCAGTACTCAGTTCTGAATATAGAATAAGGCGATGGTTCCTCTGGGGAATAGAGCCAAGGCAACAAGCACAATGGATGGCTCAGTTGAATGGGAAGGGGGGCTGGGTGGGGTGGAACAGGAAGGTCAGGAAAACAATAATGACAGGAGATTCAATAGTTAGGGGAACAGACAGGCATTACTGCAGCCACAGACATGATTCCAGGGTGGTATGTTGCCTCCCTAATGCCAGGTTCAAGGATGTCACTGAGCGGCTGCAGAATTTTCTGAAGGGGAGGGTGAACAGCCAGACATTATGGTTCATAAAGGTCTCAATGATATAAATAGGAAGAGGGATTAAGCTCTTCAGAGGCTTTGGGCAGCTGGTAAATAAATTAAAATGAAGGGCCTCAAAAAGCAGCAATTTCCAGATTGCTCTAGGTGCTATGTGCTAGCAGGAAGCTAGTGCAGGTGAATGTGTGGTTGGAGATTTGGTGCAGAAGGAAGGGAGGGCTTTAGATTCCTGGGGCATTAGGGCCGGTTAAGGGGGAGATGGAATTCGCTAAAGCTGGTTATGTTGCACTTCGACAGGGTCAGCTAGCTTGGCATGGAGATCGGAACCAGAATGCAAATTCAGAAGGGAGACAAGTATACGCAAGTATATAAAAAGGAAAAGATTAGCTCAAGTAAGCATTGGTCACTTAGGAGGTTGAAACTGGGAAACTAATAATGGAAACAAAGAAATGGCAGAGAATTTCAACAAGTATTCTGTATCTGTCTTCACAGTAGAAGACATAAAAAGCATCCCAAGAATAGTAGAAAAGTAAAAGCCTAAAGGGAGAGGGGAATTTAAAACAATCACGATCACTAGAGAAAAAAGTACTCGAAAAACTAATAAGACTGTCGCCTCGACCTGATGGCCTGCACCTGAGGGTCTTAAAAGAAGTGGTTGCATAGATAGTGGATGCATTGGTTGCAATCTTCCAAGATTCTATCAAGGACCCAGCAGATTGAAAATCCACAAATGTACTCTATTCGAGGAGGAGGGGCCGACGGACAGAAAGCAGGAAACTAGGCTAGTTAGCCTAACCTCTGTCATAGGGAAAATGCTAGAATCCATTATTAAGGAGATAATAGGACATTTAAAAAAATCATAATAAGCAGTGCCAACATGGTATTGTGAAAGGGAAATCATGTTTGACAAATTTATTAGAGTTCTTCTGATGATTTAACAAGCAGGGTGGATAAAGAGGAACAAACAAGGTGTAGTGTATTTGGATTTCCAAAAGGCATTCGATAAGATGCCACATAAAAGTTTACTGCACAAGGTATGAGCTCATGGTGTTGGAGGTGATATATTAGCATGGAAAGAGGGTTTGCTAGCTAATGGAAACAGAGTTGGGATAAATGGGTCATTTTCAGTTTGGCAAACTGTAACTGGTAGAGTGCCACAGGGATCAGTGCCGGGCCTCAACTATTTTTGATCTGCATTCACGACTTGGACGGAGGGACCAACCACATTGTAACCAAATTTGCTGATGATTCAAAGATAGATTGGAGAGCAAGTTGTGAGGAGTATACAAAGAGGATACAAAGAGTCTGCAACGGTAGATAGGTTAAGTGAGTGGGCAAAAATTTAGCAAATGGAGTACAATGTGGGAAAATTTGAGGTTGTCCACTTTGGCAGGAAGAATAGAAAAGCAGCATTTTAAGTGGAAAGAGGCTGAGCAGTACAAAGGGATCCTCGTACATGTATCACAAAACATTGGTTTGAAGGTACAGCAAGTAATTAGGAAGTCCAAATGTTTATTTGGCCTTTATTGCAAGGGCAAAGGAGCAAAAGTGTAGGTACGTCTTATTATAACTGTACAGGGCATTGCTGAGCCTGCATCTAAAGTGCCATGTACAGTTTTGCCTTCTTACTTAATGAGGGATATACTTGCATTGGAAGCAGTTCAGAGAAGGTTCATTATGCTGATTCCTGGAATGAAGGGGTTGTCTTATGAAGAAAGGTTGAGCAGAGTGGGTCTATACTCATTGGGCTTTAGAAGAATGAGGGTTAATCTTACAGAAACATAAGATTCTGAGGGGCTCAACAGGAGAGATGCTGTGAGGATGTTTCCTCTCGTGAGAGAATCTAGAACTAGGGGGCGTAGGTTAAAAATAAGGGGTCTCCCATTTATGTTAGAGATGAGGAGGAATTCTACTCTGAGGGTGGCTAGACTTTGGAATTCTCTTCCCAACGAGCAATGAAGGCCGGGCCATTAACCATATTCAAGGCTGAGTTAGACAGATTTTTGACTGACAAGGGCGACATGGGTTATAGGGGGACAGGCAGGAAAGTAGAGTTAAGGCCACAATCGAATCAGCCATGATCTTATTGAAAGTGGGGCAGGCTTGAGGGTCTGAATGGCCTACTCCGGCTCCTGTTCCATTTTATCTCATGAGAGAAGCAAAGCTGGAAATGGAAGGCAGAAAACAGACAAAGGAATTTCCTCCTCCATCCACTTTGAGGACCTTGCCCTATTCCACACCTCTCCTTTGAATTATTTATCTAAGCTCAGTTTCGCCTCATTCTTCCTCCATTAGCCTGACCCATTCTTTGTCAATTAAATCCCTACCTTATCCGCCACATCCCACTCTTCTAAGAATTATACATTTTTCTTGAGGCTTGCTGTCCAAAAACTTATGCAGCACTCCAGATAGGGTATGTCCAAGACTTCTTACAGCAGAATAGCTGTGAAAAGTTGCAACTGCATTTTCTCATCTATTTCCTTTAATAGTAATAATGGTGAAAACCATTAAATCCCAAGATGTCATCTTAAGCCCTGTTATTCTCTCTATTAGCATTTCATTACCTACATTAAATTTACCAATGTACTTCGCATTGACTTATTTGCAAGTTCCTTTACAGTGCTGGTATTTTGTCCTGTTCTTCCCAATAACATGTGGATCGTACATCCAGCTAAAGACTCACAAGCTCAACACCTTTTAATTAGGAAGGAAATAGTGAAACAAGGTGAAATATAAACTAGTAGAGGGGGGTGGGGCAGGTAGAGCTCAACAGGGGGCCAGTGATAGGTGGAGGCAGAGAAGAGATTGCAAAAGATGTCATAGACAAAAGGACGAAGGGGGGTTGACGGTGGTGATATTATCTAAGGAATATGCTAATGGGGACATTAAGGGTAGCAAGCAGGACAAGCTAGTGGCAGATGGCCCTAGTGGGGGTGGGGTGGGGGGAAGGGATCGAAATGGGCTAAAAGGTGGAGATGAAACAATAGATCGAAGTAAGTTTAAAAATAGGTGGGAAAAGAAAAATATATTTGTAAAAAAATTATAAATTATTGGAAAAGGGGGGGGATCGGAAAGGGGGTGGGGATAGAAGAGAGAGTTCATGATCTGAAATTGTTGAACTCAATATTAAGTCCGGAAGGCTGTAAAGTGCCTAGTTGGAAGATGAGGTGCTGTTCCTCCAGTTTGCGTTGAGCTTCACTGGAACAATGCAGCAGGCCAAGGACGGACATGTGGGCATGAGAGCAGGGTGGTGTGTTGAAATGGCAAGCGACAGGGAGGTCTGGGTCATGCTTACGGACAGACCGCAGGTGTTCTGCAAAGCGGTCACCCAGTCTGCGTTTGGTCTCTCCATGGTCTCTCCAATGTAGAGGAAACCGCATTGGGAGCTGCGAATGCAGTGGACTAAATTGAGGGAAATGCAAGTGAAGCGCTGCTTCACTTGAAAGGAGTGTTTAATTGACTGCCACCTCTCTTCAAGGAATATCTACCTTGAAGAAGTTTTGCTCTCACCTGCTGAGTTTTTTCAGGTATTTTTGTTTTTGTTCTAGATTTCCAGCATCCGCAGTATTCTGCTTTTACCTTATAATTAGCATTGTTTTATTACATGGAATTTCTTATTTAGCAGAGATTTAAGGAACTGCCATTTTCAAATTTCATTCCGGTTGAGATTCGGCTACATGAATAAATATCAAAATTCAATCATTTAGGTGGATGATTTAAACAACACAACTTGTATTTACATATCACCTTTATAATGCCTCTGAAGTGCTTTGAGACATTTCTTACATTAAAGTAAAATATGGTATTGAGCCACATAAGGAAACATTAAGGCAGACAATTAAACCTTGGCCAAAGAGGTGGATTTTAAAGAGTATTTTAATGGAGGAAAGTGAGGTAGTGGGAAGAGGTTCAGGGAGGGAATTCCCTGGGGTTTAGGCAACTGAAGGAACGGCTGTCAGAAGTCCAGGGATTAAAATCCGGGTTGTTTAAATGGCCAGAATAGAGGACCAAAAATATCTCAAAGGTTTTCAGGATTGGAGGAGAACCAGAGGAAGGGAGGGGTAAGGGCATGGAAGGACTTGAAAACAAGAATGAGAATTTTAAAATCAGGGCGTTGTTTAATGGGAGCCAGCAAGCGCAGGGGTGATGGCTAAGGAGCATTTGATACAAGTTGCTACACAGGCAGAGGCTTGCTTGACTTCAAGTTTTCAGAAGATAGAAGTGGGAGGCCAGCCTGATGTGCATTAAAATAGTAAAGTCTGGAGATAACAAGGGCATGGATGAGGGTTTCAGCAGAAGAGCTGAGGCTGGACAGGAAACAGGCAATGCTACGTAAAGGGAAATAGCTGTGCCATCACTAAGACTGCCTATGTAGTGTGATGAAATGGGTAGTTTCCAAGCTAATATATGCAGTGACCGTGGTTTCAAAGCCTGCTTTTTTTTTTAAGATAGTCCCAAACTGAAAGATAAAGCAAGCCCAGGGTTTTGATGAGGGGGGTGGTCTATTGGATTTCCAGGCTGACATCAGACTTTAAAAAAACAATTCATTCATTGGGTGTGGGCGTTGCCCATCCTAACTCCCCCAGGATTTTGACCGAGCAACAATGAGGGAACAGTGATATATTTCCAAGTCAGGATGGTGAGTGGCTTAGAGGGGAACTTCCAAATGGTGGTGCTCTCATGTGTCTGCTGCCTTTATCCTCCTAGATGATAGTGGTTGTGGGTTTAGGAGGTGCTGTCTAAGGAGCCTTGGTGTGTTCCTACAGTGCATCTTGGAGATGGTACACACTGCTGCTACTGTGTGTCTGTGGTGGAGGGAGTGAATGCTTGTGGATGTGGTGCCAATCAAGCGGGCTGCTTTGTCCTGGATGGTGTCCAGCTTCTTGAGTGTTGTGGGAGCTGCAGTCACCCAGGCAAATGCAGAGTATTCCATCACACTCCTGACCTGTGCCTTGCAGATGGCGGACAGGCTTTGATGAGTCAGATGAGGTTTTCGCGACAGGATTCCTAGACTCTGACCGGCTCTTGTAGCCACAGTATTCATATGGCTAGTCCAGTTGTTTCTGCTCAATGGTGACCCCCAGGATGTTGATAGCAGGGGATTCAGCGATGATAATGCAACTGAATGTCATGGGGTGATGGTTAGATTCTCTCTTATTGGAGATGGTCATTTCCTGGCACTTGTGTGGCGCGAATGTTACTTGCCACTTGTCAGCACAAGCCTGGATATTGTCCAGGTTTTGCTGTATTTGGACATGGACAACTTCCGTGTGAGGAGTTGCAATTGGTGAACTTGCACAATCATCAGCGAACATCGCCACTTCTGACCTTACGTGAAAGGAAGGTCATTGATGAAGCAACTGAAGATGGTTGGGCCTAAGACATTACTCTGAGGAACTCCTGCAGTGATGTCCTGGAACGGAAGTGATTGACCTCCAACAGCCAGAACCATCTTCCTTTATGCTTGGTAGGAGTCCAACCAGCAGAGAATTTTCCCCCCGATTCCCACTGACTCCTTGATGCAAGGCCCAGTCAAATGCTGCCTTGATGTCAAGGGTAGTCACCCTCACCGCTGGAGTTCAGCTCTTTTGTTCACGTTTGAATCAAGGCTTAATGAAGTCAGGAGCTGAGTGGCCCAGGCAGAACCCAAACTGAATGTCAGTGAGCTGGTTATTGCTAAGCAAGTGCCACTTCATAGCACTATTGATGACCCCTTCCATCTCTTTACTGATGATCAATGGTAGACTGATGGCGTGGTAATTCGCCAGGTTGGATTTGTCCTGCTTTTTGTGTACGGGACATGACTGGGCAACTTTCCACATTGTTGGGTAGATGCCAGTGTTGTGGCTGTATTGGAACAGCTTGATTAGGGGCGCGGCAAGCTCTGGAGCACAAGTCTTCAGTACTATTTCCATAAAATTATCAGAGCCCATAGACTTTGCAGTAACCAGTGCCTTCAGCATTTATCGATATCACACGCAGTGAATGGAATTGGCTGAAGACTGCAATCCGTGATGCTGGGGATCTTCGGAGGAGGCAGAGATAGATCATCCACTTGGCACTTCTGGCTGAAGATTGTTGCGAATGCCTTTTCTTTTACACTGACGTGCTAGGCTTCCCCAATGAGGATGGGGGTATCTGTGGATCCTCCTTTCTCCAGTGAGTTGTTTAATTGTCCACCACCTTTCACAACTGGGGTGAGGCAGGACTTTTATTTATTCATTCTAGGGATGTGGGTGTCACTAGCTAAGCCATCATTTATTGTCCATCCCTAATTATCCAGGAGGCATTTAAGAGACAGTCACATTGCTGAGCATCTGGAGTCACATGAGGCCAATTAAGGACAGCAGATTTCCTTCCCGAAAGGACATTAGTGAATCAGATGGGTTTTTACGACAATTGGCAATTATTTTGTAGTCATCATCATATTTAATTCCAGATTTTTATTGAATTCGAATTTCACCATCTGCCATGGTGGGATTTGAAACTAAGTCCCTAGAGCATTACCCTGGGTCTCTGAAATTTTTTTTTTTATTCGTTGATGGGAATGGGGATGTCGCTGGCTAGGCCAGCATTTATTGCCATACCCTAAGTGCCCTCCGAACAAGGGCAATTAAGAGTTAACCATATGGAGTCACATGTAGGCCAGGCCAGGTAAGGAGAGCAGATTTCCTTCCCTAAAGGACATTAGTGAACCAGATGGGTTTTTACAACAGTCGACAATGGCTTCATAGTCATCATCAGACTTTTTGTTGAATTCAAATTCCATCATCTGCCTTGGCGGGATTCAAACCCGGGTGCCGGGTTCAGAAGCATTACCCTGGGTCTCTGGATCACTAGTCCAGCGGCAATACCACTACACTATGCAGCATTGTTCCAGTGAGGCTCAACGCAAACTGGAGTAACAGCACCTCATCTTCTGACTAGGCACTTTACGGCCTTCCGGACTGAATATTGAGTTCAACAATAACCCTAACCCTAACTCTCTCCTCCATCCCCACCCCCTTTCCGATCCCCCCTTTTCCAATAATTTATGTAGATTTATCTTTTCCCACCTATTTCCATTATTTTTAAATGTATTTCCATCCGTTGTTTTATCTCTACCTTTTAGCCTATTTCGATCCCTTCCTCCCACCCCACCCCCACTAGGGCTATCTGTACCTCGCTCGTCCTGCTTTCTACCCTTAATGTCACCTATTATCACATTCCTTAAATAATATCACCACCTTCAACGCCTCTTTGTCCTTTTGTCTATCTCCACCTATCACCGGCCCTCTATCCAGCTCTACCTGTCCCACCCCCCCTTAACACAGCTTATATTTCACTCTTTCTATTTTTCCTTAGTTCTGTTGAAGAGTCATATGGACTCGAAACGTTAACTGTGTTCCTCTCCGCAGATGCTGTCAGACCTGCTGAGTTTTTCCAGGTATTTTTATTTCTATTATAAAAGATGTGGTAACAGAACACTTGAAAAGAATTAACAGGGTTAGACAAAGTCAGGGTGGGTTTATGAAAGGGAAACCATGCTTAATCTGGAGTTTTTTGAGGATGTAACTAGTAGAATAGATAAGGGAGAACCAGTGGATGTGGTGTATTTGGATTTCAAGGCTTTTGATGAGGTCCCACATAAGAGGCTACTGGGCAAAATTAAAGCACATGGGATCAGGGGTAATATACTGGCATGGATTGAGATTTGGTTGACAGGCCAGAAAGAGAGTGGGAATAAATGGGTCTTTTTCCGGGTGGCAGGCAGTGGCTAGTGGTGTACCACAGGGATCAGTGCTTGGGCCCCAGCTATTCATGATATATATAAGTGACTTGGATGAGGGAACCAAATGCAATATTTCCAAGTTTGCTGATGATACAAAACTGGGCGGGGTTAAGAGTTGTGGGGAAGATGCAAGGAAGCTTCAGGGCGATTTAGACAAGTTGTGTGTGTGGGCAAACACATGGCAGAATAAATGTGAAGTTATACGCTTCGGTGTGAAAAACAGAAAAGGTAGACTGTTATTTAAAAGGTGATACATTAGGAAATGTAGATGTACAAAGGGATCTGGGTGTCCTTGTGCACCAGTCAATGAAAGTAAACAAGTGCAGCAAGCAATTAGGAAGGCAAATGGTATGTTGGCCTTCATTGCAAGAGGATGAGAGTTCAGAAGTAGGGATGTCTTACTGCAGTTATACAGGGCCTTGATGAGACCACTCCTGGGGTATTGCATGCAGTTTTGGTCTCCCTACCTAAGAAAGGATATGCTTGCCATAGAGGGAGTGCAGCGAAGGTTCACTAGGCTGATACCTGGAATATCAGGACTGTCGTATGAGGAGAGATTGGTTCAACTGGGCCTGTATTCACTAGAGTTTAGAAGAATGAGAGGGGATCTGATTGAAATGTATAAAATTCTAACAGGGCGAAACAGACTGGATGCAGGGAGGATGTTTCCCCTGGTTGGGGAGTCTAGAACCAGGGGCCACAGTCTCAGGATATGGGCCATTTTGGACTGAGATGAGGGAAACTTTTCTTCGCTCAGAAGGCTGTGGAGGCCGGATCACTGAGTATATTCAAGAAAGAAATTGATAATTTTTTGGATATTAGGGGCATCAAGGGTTATAGAGAGAAAGATGGAATATACATTGAGATAGAGGATCAGCTATGATCATACTGAATAGTGGAGCAGGCTCAAAGGGCCGAATGGCGTACTCCTGCTTCTAGTTTCGCTGTTTACTAGTCCAGTGACAATGCCACTATGCCACCACCTCCCCTGCAGAGCTTGGATCCAATCAGTTGGTTGTGGGATCACTTTGCTCTGGTCTATTGCTTGCGATTAGGACTACTTGCGTGCCAAACAGCATGTGTTGCAGCTTCCCCAGGTTGCCACTTAATTTTTAGGTATGCCCTCTTGCATTCTCCATTGAACCAGGGTTGATCCCCTGGCTTGGCGGTAATGGTAAAGTGGGGGGTATGCAAGGCCACAAGGTTACAGGCTGTGGTCGAGTACAATTCTGTTGCTGCTGATGGCCCACAGCCCTGTCTTGATTTGCTAGATCTGTTTGATCAAAACTCTATCCCATCTAGCACGGTGGTAGTGCCGCACAACACTATGTCAGGCTGTTGCTGACCAGTCTGTGAGAGAGCATTCCCAATTTTGGCTCTAGCCCCAAAATGACTTTGCAGGGTCGACAGGGCTGAGTTTACCATTGTTGTTTCTGGTGCCTAGGTCCGGGTGTTCCGTACGGTTTCATTCCTTTAAGACTTTGTAGCAGTTTGATACAACTGAGTGGCTTGCTCGGTCATTTCAGAGGGCAGTTAAGAGTCAACCACATTGCTGTCGATCTGGAGTCACATGCAGGCCAGGTTTAATTCCAGATTTTTACTGAGTTCAAACTTCAGCATCTGACATGGTGGGATTCGGACCAGGATCCCCAGAGCATTACCCTGGGTCTCTAGATCACTAGACCAGTGACAATACCACGACGCCACCACCTCCCCTTGAGAAACCAACTTGTGGCTTGGGTTGCTGGGAAACAGAAGCTAATTGGTGTGAATAAAGAAAGCACAGAGGTCAAATTTCAGCCAGTGATCAGAACAGGCAAGGCTCTTGAGAAGTGCAGTTTTTCAGCAGAAGGACAGGATTGTTAATCCCAGTGATTGTGAATCTAAGAGTCTAAGACAGCCAAGGGAGAAAGTTGTGGCACAGCTGGAGGAGGCGGCCAAAAAGGCTTATTCCAGCAGCAATGAAGAATCCAGAAAGTGTGCCTTTTGGTGGACATTGTACTGGTGGAACTCCGGGAGAGTAAAGCTGCATCAGAGTAACCCTATCATAAATAAAGACCCGAAACCCTACCTGGGAAGAACTATTTTTTGTGGGACTTTGTGGCTGAGATTAATGCCATATATGCTTAAAGGACTACCTGAGAAATCTGAGACTTATCTTTGTTATATCAGCTAAAGAGTGTAAGTGGTATAGTTTCTACAGAATACAAATGTGCCTGTTAATTTATGTTGATTTTGGTTTGATTCCTGCAGTAAAAGTTATAAAAAGTGAAATCTTGTCCATCAGAGAGGGGTGTTTTTGTGACTGGATGCCTGTGTCCAGTGGGGTTCCACAGGGATCTGTTTTGGGTCCCTTGCTGTTTGTGGTATATATAAACGATTTAGACTTGAATGTAGGAGGGTTGATTAGTAAGTTCACAGACGACACAAAAATTGGTGGGTGGTAAATAGTGAGGGGGATAGCCTTAGATTACAGGAGGATATGATCGGGCTGGTCAGATGGCTGATCAGTAGCAAATGGAATTTAATCCGGATAAGTGTGAGGTGATACAAGGCATGGGAATACACGGTGAATGGTAGGACCCTGGGAAGTATCGAGGATCAGAGGGACTTTGGTGTGCATGTCCACTGGTCCCTTAAGGTAGCGGGACAGGTAGATAAGGTGGATAAAAAGGCATATGGGATACTTGCCTTTATTAACCGAGGCATAGAATATAAGAGCAGGGAGGTTATGCTGGAACTGTATAAAACGCTGGTTAGGCCACAGCTAGAGTATTGCGTGCAGTTCTGGAATCCGCATTATAGGAAGGATGTGATTGCTAGAGAGAGTGCAGAGATTTACCAGGATGGTGCCTGGGCTGGAGAGTTTTAGCTATGAGGAGAGATTGGATAGACTGGGGTTATTTTCCCTGGAGCAGGGAAGATTGAGGGGGGACAGGATTGACGTGTATAAAATTATGAGGGGCATAGGTAGGGTAGACAGGAAGGAACTTTTACTTCAATAACCAGGGGGCAAAGATTTAAGGTAAGGGGCAGGAGGTTTAGAGGGGGTGTGAGGAAGAATTTTTTCACCCAGAGGGTGGTGGGAATCTGGAATTCACTGCCTGAAAGGGTGGTAGAGGCAGAAACCCTCATAACATTTAAGAAGTAGTTGGACTTGTGATGCCATGGCATACAAGGCTAAGGGCCTAGTGCTGGAAAATGGGGTTAGAATGGTTAGGTACTTATTTGACCAGTGCAGACTCGATGGGCCAAAGGGCCTTTTTCTGTGCTGTAGACCTCTATGACTCAGATTTTTCCCTTTGGATGTTCAGTTCACTCATGTTATTGGTCTCCACAGAGATCGTAACAGTGGTTGAAAGTTCACCTTGGGGTCAATTATGATGACACTGAGGTTGTGAACAGTCTTGTTCAGCCTCAGGTAGTGCCAAGGAGAGAACTGGAATTGGTTGCAAGGAACTGAGTTTGTGGCAAAGACAATGGCTTCAAACTTGCTGATATTTAACTGGATGAAATTTCTACTGATACAATACATTCAGGATGTTGGGCAAACAGCCTGACAATTTAGAGACAGTGGAGCTGTTGAAAGAGGTGATGATGAGGTAGAACTAGGTGTTGCCAGCAGATTTGTGGAAGCTGACATGGTTGTCAAATGGTATCACTAAGGCACAGCATGTAAATGAGAAATAGGAGCAGGGGTCCTAAGGACAGATCCTTGGAGACACCAGAGGTAACCGTAAGGAAATGAGAAGAGAGGCCACCTGGTGGCGATTCTCTGTCTACAGTTGGATAGATAAGTGGAAAATCAAGTGCAATCCCACCTACTGGATGGCGGTGAAGATGCGTTGAAGGAAGATGTGTGATCAACCGTGTCAAAGAGCGCAGACAGGTTGAGAAGGACAAGGGGAGATTGTTTGCCTGTCATAATCACATAGGATTCATTTGTGATGTTGATAAGAGCTCTTTCGGTACCGTTGCAGGGACAGAAATCCAATTAGAGGGATTCACACGTGGGCTTGAATTTGAAAGGCCGCAACACATTGGAAAGGAAGGTTGGAGATGGGGTGGTAGTTGCCAGCAGATTTAGGAGAGAAACAGACTTGAGGGAAAAAAAACCTGTTAACAATGTCAGATAACATAGAAGCCAGGAAAGGAAGTTGGGTGGTCAGTAGTTTAGTGGCAATAGGGTCAAGAGAACGTGAGATGGGTTTCATGGACAAGATGAGCTCATACAGAGCACAAAGGGAGAAGGAAGAGAAACTACAGAAGAAAACCAGTTCAAATGCATGAAGATGGCATACAGAATTATTTCATCCTATAACACTTTTGCTAAATGCTCGATTTTTGGTCAAACTTAATCAAGGTTTGATTTGGCTAAAAGCTGTCAAAATAAAGGCCATCTTACCGTTTGCATTGACTGGAATGGAGCAGCATTCACATTTATGCCACTGCTGTGAAGGGGTTTGTTAGGAGGAGCTTTGAAAGCTTGTGACTGGGAAACAACAGGAAGTGCTGTTGATGCTGCTGGCTGTTCAGGGGTCAGCGACATTGCAGTCTATGGAGATACAGAAGTTTGAAGACCAAATGCAAAAAAAAAAGTTAAAGCTACCAATCTACTAACATGCAACTATTAAATGCTTCACAAGAACATATTTAGCCTTAGCACAGTTCTAAATAGGCACCAGTTAGATGTATCCATAGCGAACAAGAATTTCCTACCCACTGTTCATTCCAGAATCTGATGCACTTATAAATAAACATTCCTGATGGACTTGCACGCACATTTGTTACAAAGCCGCAGCCGCATTTAAAAAATTGTCCGATTTTTTTTTAGGAGTTGAGGAGACGCAGGAGATATAATTTTACCAAGTTCCCCATCCCTTCCCTACATCTTTGAAATCATGATGCAAATCTATACAAAATTATGCTTCTG
Organism: Cetorhinus maximus; assembly: GCF_964194155.1. Lineage (NCBI taxonomy): Eukaryota > Metazoa > Chordata > Chondrichthyes > Lamniformes > Cetorhinidae > Cetorhinus > Cetorhinus maximus. The sequence continues at coordinate 144,208,701 of NC_135887.1, forward strand.
GTTCGGCTGACTATTTGGAATTTAATTCCCAACATAATATCCCTGGGCTAAAAAAGGCTGATGCTTGGACAACAGAATTGAAACAAGACAAACACATTACAAAGTTAATTCCACAAAAATGAGTGGATGAATCCTTGGGACTGAATTGCTTGTATGTAGTAGACAGTTTTTTTTTTTAAAGACACGATTAAGGCACCTAGCAACAGCAATCGAAATAATACTTTTTAGGGTGAACGGCATCAGGCATTTCGTCATGCTTGCTACTGGTTAAGCAGATGGAGCTGGATGGTCCTTAACGTTGCTAAATAAATGTGTACTTTGAAACAGTGAATAATTTTGAAAAAAATAAAATGAATGTGATAAGGGCGTGTAGCTTTCCTGTACAATTTTGGTGTACTCATGCTGCATTTACCTGAATAGATTCCATTGATTCTTTCTGGGTTCGCTGCTCTGACACATGGGTGGGCTGGTACATTGGCTGAGATGGTGTGTATGGTTCATTTGTGGAAGATACCAATGGTACCTTAATGATGAAAGGAAATAAAAGTGGAAAAACATAAGTGCCTATGGATTGCACCACAACAAAGAATGGGAAAATACATAGATTCTGCTACTGTTATTACAACACATGGATATGAATTTCCAACTTTCCACAGAAGCGCACACAAAATTCTTCTGTTAGCTAAAAAATCTTGGTCTATTCTCCTAATCCTAATTATAAATATATTAAATTTTGTAATGTAAAAACTTACAGTTTGGAGTAAAAAATCTATAAAGGCAACATATGTTTAATATCATTTTGTCCAACCACTCCCCCTAAAAATTTTATCAATGTGCAATTGGATCTTAGAATTATCTTTGCAGCACCTAAATTGGCTTGTTTAGGCATTGAAGTACAATAATGCGATAAATGTAAACATTATGTACGTAATGAAATGGTACAATATGATCACCAGCAGTAAATGCAGGTAGATTCAATCTCCATAATGGTGGGGTTTTTTTTATTGCGCTTAGGTAAAATCACAAAAATCAAAGATGCTATCTTGCCGTAGTAGAGATGATGACTCAAAATATAACGCAATGAATCAAGGAGATTGGTCACCTTACAGTGGCAGTGCAAATGAAAAAAAATCAAGTTTAAAAAACATACTCTATATCTATAGCCTTGCTCTTTCTGTGGAACCTTTCTAAAACAAGTAGTTTGAACAGGACAAGTTTGAACGGTTACAAGCGAAGTAAAATACAAAATAACATATAGTTTCCAAACTAGGAAGTACAGAGCAAAGTTATCCTGGGGAAAGGTAAGTGGTGGAGGGAGAGCAGGCAGATGGCAGGAAGAGGAAGTTGTTCATATCAGCTTCAATTCTTAGCACTGTTTCAGCTTTACTCGCACTACTTTGCCTGAAACAGGGTTTCCATTCCTGGCCAGTGAAGTTGAAGCACATAAGAGGCATTTTGCTGCCAGTGAATCGTAATGTGATTAAATATTATGTTAAAATCCAAAAGAATATAAGGGGACAGAATTAAAACAACTGAAATTATAAATCTTTTGACGTATTCTGGGTTACCAACTATATGTACATCATCAACTATGTAAAAATACTGTTTCTTAAAAAGATGCAAGCACGTGTCTTAACTGTATTAATTTATAGCTTACTTTTGTATATATTACACAAGTAGAAATTTAATCCTCGAACGCTACCACAAACATTTAAGTATCGCTGCAGTATAACTGAATGCAAGTTCTTGCTAATGCATTCAAAGTTCTTAACAAATTTGCTGTTTTTTAATTATCCAACTAGAATGAAATATAAATTATTTCACCAATCCTCAGCAGCATTCAGCTTAGCAGAAAAAAACTTCAAATATTTGGAATGTTTGCCTTCTAACCCTCATGTATGTCCAAGTTTTCACCATGTCATCTGCATTCTACTTTTATTAAAAGAGAACAAATCTGAATGCAATGGCCTGGATCATATGGCCAGTGGCAAAGTGATGGTGTGCACCACTGATCTCGGAATAAGTTGCCTCAAAAGGTGAGTCATGGAGAGTTATACAGCACAGAAACAGTCCCTTCGGCCCATCGTGTCCATGCCGGCCATCAAGCACCTATCTATTCTAATTCCATTTTCCAGCACTTGGCCCATAGCCCTGTATGCTATGGCGTTTCAAGTGCTCATCTAAATAATTCTTAATGTTGTGAGGGTTCCTGCCTCTACCACCCCCTCAGGCAGTGTGTTCCAGATTCCAACTGCCCTCTGGGTGAAAAATGTTTCCTCAAATCCCCTCAACCTCCTGCCTCTTACCTTAAATCTATGCCCCCTGGTTACTCTCTCCTCCGCTAAGGGCAAAAGTTTCTTCCTATCTGCCCTATCCATGCCCCTCAATTTTGTATACCTCTATCAGGTCTCCCCTCAGCCTTCTCTGCTCTAAGGAAAACAACCCTAGCCTATCCAGTCACTCTTCATAGCTGAAATGCTCCAGCCCAGACAACATCCTGGTGAATCTCCTCTGCACCCTCTCCAGTGCAATCACATCCTCCCTATAGTGTGGCGACCAGAACTGCACACAGTACTCCAGATGTGGCCTAACTAGCATTTTATACAGCTCCAACATAGCCTCCCTGCTCTTATATTCTATGCCTCAGCTAATAAAGACAAGTATCCCATATGCCTTCTTAACCACCTTATCTACTGATGCTGCTGCCTTCAGGGATCAAAGTCGCTCTGATCCCACGTACTTCCTAGGGTCCTACCATTCATTGTGTATTCCCTTAACGTGTTAGTCCTCCCAAAATGCATCACCTCACATTTCTAAGGATTAAATTCCATTTGCCACTGCTCTGCTCATCTTACCAGCTCATCTATATCGTAATGTAATCTAAGGCTTTCCTCCTCACTATTTACAACACCAACAATTTTCGTGTCATCTGCGAACTTACCAATCATACCTCCTATATTTATGTCTAAATCATGAATGTAAGGGTCGCAGCACCGATCCATGTGGTACACCACTTGTCACAAAAACAACCTTCGACCATCACTCTCTGCCTCCTGCCGCTAAGCCAAATTTGGATCCAATTTGCCAAATTGCCCTGGATCCCATGGGCTCTTACCTTCTTGCTCATTCCAGGAGAGCTTTTTTGAGCCAGCACATAAAAAGTCCTACAAGAGAAGGGGCGGTACTGGACCTAATCTTAGGGAATGAAGCCGGGCAAGTGGTAGAAGTGTCAGTGGGGGAGCATTTCGGGGATAATGACCATAACTGTAAGATTTAAGGTAGTTATGTAAAAGGACAAAGATGGACTGGAAATAAAGGCCCTGAATTGGGGGAAGGCGGATTTCAATATGATAAGACAGGATCTGGCCAAAGTGGACTGGGAGCAACTACTGGTAGGAAAGTCTATATCAGGCCAGTGGGAGTCATTCAAAAAGGAACTAGAGTTCAGGGCCAACATGTTCCTGTAAAGGTGAAGGGTAGGGCCAATAAGTCCAGGGAACCATGGATGTCAAGGTAGATAGAGGATTGGATAAGGATAAAAAAGGAGGCTTGTGGCAGATACAGAGGGCTGAAAACAGCAGAAGCCCCAGAGGAATATAGAAAGTGAAGGGGGCGTGTTATGGCTATGCAGTTGGTACACCTGAGTTATTTAAAAATCCCAGAGGGAAACTTTAAACAACTGTCATCACCTATAATTTTAAGTGTTATGTTTGACTTGCAGCTCTAAACTCAGCAATCCGACCACCAGTTCTTGAGGTTTTACATTAAACTAATGAAACATTTTATTAATTTACACACGGCTATAAATTACTACTCATAACGTTTAACAAATTCCCAAACTAATCTCCATTAAGGCAACAGCAACCCATAGACTTAACAAGACACCTGGCAAAGCATTTTTGCCGTACACAATTCAAATGAGGTTTTTTCCACTTTGGTTCCTGTGGAGACAGTTGAAGGCTTATGGCTGTTTTTGATCTCACATTGCCTCTGCTCTACACACACAAAACTACTGAAGTTATACCTTGCACAGCTCATTGAATGTAATTTCTCATTGTATCACCAGCCTCTTCTAGCAATAAAACCCCTTTTACAGTACTGATTTTATTAGCTATATAAACATATTGCTTGGTATCTGCTAGATAGGTGGTAGTTTTCACCCCACTTCTTGAATGCTCTATTCAAAAAGTGCAAATGCATGCAATTTCTCTTACATTTAAAAACTAGTACACATCAAAGCACCCAGACTAGCTGTCTTTAATCTAATTAAGCCACACACACAGAGACTAAACCTCTATTTTAAAAGAAAAATATTTTCCAATATTATATACATTTTTTTTTTACCCAGAGGGTAGTGACGGTCTGGAATGCACTACCTGTGGGGGTGGTGGAGGCGGGTTGCCTCACATCCTTTTAAAAAGTACCTGGATGAGCATTTGGCACGTCATAACATTCAAGGCTATGGGCCACGTGCTGGCAAATGGGATTAGGTAGGTAGGTCAGGTGTTTCTCACGTGTCGGTGCAGACTCGATGGGCCGAAGAACCTCTTCTGCACTGAGAGATTCTGTGATTTAATAGCTTCATGACAGGGGGTACTTTAAAATGTAATTAGAAGAGTGAAGGGGGGGGGGGGGGGGGCATGAAAAAACACTGGTGGGCAAGATAAAGGAAAATCCCATGGCATTTTATAAATTAAGGGCAAGAGGATAACCAGGGAAAGAGTAGGGCCCATTAGGGACCAAAGTGGCAATCTGTGCATGGAGCCAGAGGACGTAGGTGAGGTTTTAAGTGATTATCTTTCATCTATGTTCATTATGGAGAAGGACGATCTAGGTGTAGAAATCAGGGACTGTGATACACTTGAACAAATTAGCACTGAAAGGGAGGAGGTATTAGCGGTTTTAGCAGGCTTAAAAGTGGATAAATCCTCAGGCCCAGGTGAGATGTATCCTAGGCTATGTGAGGCAAGGGAGGAGATTGCAGGGGATCTGACACTAATTTTCAAATCCTCTTTGGCCACAGGAGAGGTGCCAGAGGACCAGAGGACAGTGAATGTGGTACCATTGTTCAAGAAGGGTAGTAGGGATAAACCAGGTAGTTACAGGCCAGTGAGTCTTAACATCAGTGGTTGGGAAACTTTTGGAAAAGATTCCAAAGGACAGGATTAATCTCCACTTAGAGAGGCAGGGATTAATCAGGAATAGTCAGCATGGCTTGGTCAGGAGGAATTCATGTCTAACAAATTTGATCGAATTTTTCAATGAGGTGACTAATTGTGTAGATGACGGTTGTGCAGTTGATATAGTCTACATGGACTTCAGTAAGAGTTTTGACAAGGTCCCACACTTAACACTTAAAATTATAGGTTATGACAGTTGTTTAAAGTTTCCCTTTCCTACCAGTAGTTGCTCCCAGTCCACTTTGGCCAGATCCTGTCTTATCATATTGAAATCCGCCTTCCCCCAATTCAGGGCCTTTATTTCCAGTCCATCTTTGTCCTTTTACATAACTACCTTAAATCTTACAGTTATGGTCATTATCCCCGAAATGCTCCCCCACTGACACTTCTACCACTTGCCCGGCTTCATTCCCTAAGATTAGGTCCAGTACCGCCCCTTCTCTTGTAGGACTTTTTATGTGCTGGCTCAAAAAAGCTCTCCTGGATGCACTTTAAGAATTCCACCTCCTCTAAGCCTTTCGCACTAAGAATATCCCAGTTAATATTGGGGAAGTTGAAATCCCCTATTATTTTTACACAACTTTGGAGATTTGTCTACATATCTGCTCCTCTATCTCTCCCTGACTGTTTGGAGGCCTATAGTACACTTCCAGCAAAGTGACTGCCCCTTTTTGTTTTTAAGTTCTACGCATATGGCCTCGTTTGAGGAACCTTCTATGATACCATCCCTCCTTACTGGAGTAATTGACTCCTTGATCAATAGTGCAATGCCACCTCCTCTTTTGCACCCCCCCAACCACTGTCACGCCTGAAGATTCTATACCCTGGAATATTGAACAGCCAGTCCTGCCCTTCCCTCAACCATGTCTCTGTAATAGCAACAATATCCCATGTGTTAATCAACGCCCTTAAGTCATCTGCCTGACTTGTCAGACTCTTTGCTTTAAAATAGATGCAACCCAGCCTCGCATTATTCACTTGTGCCTTAACAGGTCAATATTTGCTCTGCCTTCCAGACCGAGTTTGTCTTCTATATTTGGCTTTGCATCACCTCCTACTGTACCTCCACACTGCATCCCACCCCCCTACCAAATTAGTTTAAGCCCCCAACAACAGCAGTAGCAAACCTCCTTGCAAGGATGTTGGTCCCGTTCCGGTGCAACCCGTCTGACTTGTTTCGCAAGAAACAGACCCGGTGATCCAGGAAACTAAAGCCCTCCCTCCTGCGCCATCTCTTCAGCCACGCATTCAGCCTCTTTTTCCTCCTATTCCTATACTCACTAGCACGTAGCACAGGGAGTGATCCAGAGTTTACAACCTTTGAGGTCCTGCTTTTTAATCTAACTAGCTCCCTAAATTATTATTGCAGAACCTTATCCCTCTTTCTACCTATGTCATTGGTACCAATGCGAACCACGACCTCTGACTGTTCGCCCTCTCCGTTCAGAATGCTCTGCAGTCGTTGTGTGACATCCTTGACCCTGGCACCAGGGAGGCAACACCATCCTGGAGTCACATCTACGGCTGCAGAAGTGCCTGTCTGCACCCCTCACTCGAGTCTCCTCCCACTATTGTTCTAACCCTCTTACTCCTCCCCCCTTGTGCAGCTGAGCCACCCACAGTGCCGTGAACTTGTCTCTGGCTGCACTCTCCAGAGGAACCTTCACCCTCACCGTTTTCCAACACAGAAAAATGGTTCTTGAGTGAGATGCACTCTGGGGCTTTCCTGACTACCTGCCTGCCTCCCTTCTTCTGACTGGTGGTTACCCGTTCCCTCTCTGACTGCACTTCCTTAAGCTGCGGAGTGACCACATATAAAAACGAGCTATCCACGTGACTCTCAGCCTCGCGGATGCTCCGCTGTGACTTCTGCTGACGCTCAAGCTCCAAAACACGTTGGTCAAGCAGGTGGCACTTCCTGCACATGGTCATCCAGACTGCAAGGAGCGTCTAAGAATTTCCACATGCTGCAGGCCGTACAACACCCGGGACTAAGCTCCCTTATCATACTTTTTGTTTGTTTTTAATTACAAGACTATTTCCTTAAATTTAAGCCCCACTCTGCTCAGTGAAGTCCAACTCCGTTACAGCTCCACTCTGCTTGAAGTCTCGCTCTTTATAGAACCACAGGATCTTCACAGCACAGGAGGCCATTTGGCCCATCGTGTCCGCACCGGTTCTCCAAATGAGCATTATGTCCTAGTGCCATTGCCCTGCCTCTTCCCCATATCCCTGCACCTCGCTTCTATTCAAATAATCATCTAATGCCCTCTTGAATGCCTCGATTGAACCTGCCTCCACTACACTTCCAGGTAGTGCACTGCAGACCTGAACCATTCATTCTGTGAAAAACCTTTTTCTCACGTCACATTTGCTTCTTTTGCAAATCACTATATCTGTGCCCTCTCGTTCTTGATCCTTTTACGAGTGGGAACAGTTTCTCCCTATCTACTCTGTCCAAGCCCCTCATGATTTTGAAAACTTCTAGCAAGTCTCCTCTTAGTCTTCTCTCCATGGAAAACAGTCCCAACCTCTCCAATCTATCCTCATAGCTGAAGTTTCTCATCCCTGGGGCCATTCTTGTAAACCTCTTCTGCACTCTCTCCAATGTGTTCACATCCCTCCTATAATATGGTGCACAGAACTGTATACAATATTCCAGCTAAGGTCTAACTAGGGTCTTATATAAATTCAGCATAACCTCCCTGCTCTTGTACTCTATGCCCCTATTAATAAAGCTCGGGGTACTATATTCTTCTTTTAACTGCTCTCTCCACCTGTCCTGCCACCTTCAATGATCTATACACATATACGCCCAGATCTTTCTGATCCTGCACCCCCTTCAAAATTCCACCCCTTATTTTATATTGCCTGTCCATGTTCTTCCTACTAAAAGGCATCACCCACACTTCTCCAGATTGAACTTCATCTGCCAACTATCTGCCCACTCCACCAACTTGTCCATGTCCTCTTGAAGTTTCATACATCCCCCTTGCAGTCCACAACACTCCCAAGCATTGTATCATCCGCAAACTTTGAAATTGTCCCCTGCACACCAAGATCTAGATCATTAATATATATCAGGAAAAGCAAGGATCCCAATACCGACCCCTGGGGAACTCCACTACAAATCTTCCTCCAGACCGAAAAACATCCATTGACCATTACTCTCTGCTTCTGATTTTTCAGCCAATTTTGTATCCACGTTGCTCCTGTCCCCTTTATTCCATGAGCAATAACCTTTTTCACTAGTCAGTTGTGTGGTACTGTGTCAAATGCCTTTTCAAAGTCCATGTACACCATATCAACAGCATTACCCACATCGACCTTTTCTGTTACCTCTTCAAAAAACTCCAGCAAGTTAGTTAAACACAATTTCCCCTTTAAAAATCCATGCTGGCTCTTCTTTATCAACCCATATTTTTCCATGTGACTATTAATTCTATCCCAAATAATTGTTTCCACCCCTGAGTCTAGGGAAGACTGAAAAATTATGGCTAGTGCCCCTGCAATTTCTACTCTCACTTCCTTCAATATCCTTGGATGCATCTCATCCGGTCTCGGTGCCTTGTCAACCTTAAGTACCGACATAAAAACAAAAAGCTAAAAGCTACTGCGGCTACTAGGACTCGAAACATTAACTGATTTCTTCTCCACCGATGCTGCCAGACCTGCTGAGTTTTTCCAGGTAATTCTGTTTTTGTTAAGTACTGACAGTCTATTCAACACTTCCTCCTCATCAATTTTGAGCCCTTCTAGTGACACCTTTTCCTCGTCTGTCACCATGGCCTGGATAGCATCTACCTCCTTTACAGCTCCGCTCTGCTCAGTCCACCTCTGTGACATGGATTTTAGCTTGAATTTGCCACCTAATAAAGGAGGTCTTCAGGCATCCAACAACAGTGATGTCATCAATCAGGATAAGCAGCTAATCACATGAAGAATTCTCACAGACAGCAACCAGAAGTAAAATGCAGTGATTATTCTTCGAACAAAAAGGGGAGGCTGCGGTACAGTGGTATTTTTACTGTACTGGTATTCCGGAGACCCAGTGTAAAGCTCTGACAACCCAGGTTCGAATCCCACCACGGCAAATGGTGAAATTTTAATTCAATACAAAAAAATCAGGAATTAAAAGTCCGCAGATGGCCATGAAACCATTGTCGATTGTTGCAAAAATCCATCTGGTTCACTAATGTTCTTTAGGGAAGGAAATCTGCTGTCTTCAACTGGTCTGGCCTACATGTGACTCCAGACCCACAGCAATGGGGTTGACTCTTAAATGCCCTTTGAACAAGGGCAACTCGGGATGGGCAATAAATGCTGACCTAGCCAGCAACGCCCACATCCCATGGCCAAATAAATTTTAAAAAAGGCCATTCAGACCCTCGAGCCTGTTCCGCCATTTAATAAGATCATGGCTGATCCGATAGTAACCTGAAATCTGCATCCACCTTCTACTAATAGCCTATATGATTGAGGTATTAATGTGGAATTACGATAGAAACAGAAATATCAAACAAACTTTGGAAGATTAAAAATGTAGATATTTATCATAATGAAGAAATTTGACATCTCAGAAATATAGATTAGTTTTCAAGGCCAGAGAGTTTTGACAGCATAATTATGAACTTCCTATGTTAAAAGACCCAGGTACACCTCATACAAGCAGGCGTAACTCTGTCCAGGTTTTTTTCTAAAACAGCAAGACTAATAGCATAAACGAACAGATACATCTCAATTCAATGATTCCAGTTATGATTTTTAATGACTGCATTCTTGGGGGGCCTAAATAGGTCACTCTCTGGAGAAGCATAAATCACCAACAGCAGCGTCTAAATTTCCGCATTGTAACTGCACATGTGCAGACTCCAGAATTTACTCTCAGTTGCAGAGGAGTAATAATGGTGAATGCTGACAGTTTTGCCATCAGTAACATCAAAAAATCCAGGCCAACATTACAGTTCTGTCAAGCAGCATCATAAAGAACCAGAGACTAATATCCCTTCAACCAGAACGTGTAACCACAGCCATCTAGATCCCAGTCTCATCTGATTAGATAATCAATCACATAACTGTATTCAACTTAAAATAATTCTGGGCAGAACAAGCATCACTATAGCACAGACTGCTTTATATTTATGGTCACAAAGTTCAAAAAATATTCAGAAAAGGAATTTTCCACAAATTTGATTCCCCAGAGCATCACCGTGGGTCCCTGTAGAGTGGAGTGGAGTTAAGGACATCTGCTCAGGGCTGGAGAGGAACCTGGGAGTGTGAGGGGAAGAATCCATTTGGTGTGGTCCATGTGGGTAGCAACGACATAGTTAGGACTAAGAATAGGTACTGCTAAAGGAATATGAGTAGCAAGGGGCCAAATTAAAAAGCAGAACTGCAGAGGTAATACTCTCTGGGTTACCACCTGAGCCAAGAGCAAATTGGCATAGGGCCATAAGATCAGAGTGTCAAACGCATGGCTCAAGGATTAATGTGGGGGAAATCGGTCTCGATTCATGGGGCACTGGCATCAGTACTGAGGAAAGGAGGAGCTGTACCACTGGGACAGTATTCACTTGAATTGTGCTGGGACCAGTGCCCTGGTGAATTGTATACCCAGGGCTGTAAAAAGGGCTTTAAACTAAAAAGTAGGGGTGGACGGGAAAAAATGGGGGTTCACAAGGGATTTAGAAAGTTAATGATAAAGGACAAGGCAATGTTGCAGGATAGGAATACAGGGAATGATGACCAGTGAGACACAGCTGGGGACAGAAGATACAAACATAAGAATGCGCCAGCATATAGGGTGAGAGTAGGGAAAAATAGTAAGACGACAAAATTCAGGTTTTTAATGAATGCATGCTGATTGGTAATAAGATGGATAAATTGATAGCACAATAGAAATAAATGGCTGTGATACAATAGCCATTAGAGACATGATCACAAAGTGACCAGGGCTGGAAACTGAACACTCAAGGTGTTTGCTATTTCAGGACAGGAAGAATGGAAAAGCAGCTGCAGTATCTCTTAATAAAACATGAGATCAGTACAGTGTTGAGAAATGATCTTGGTTCAGAAGATAAAGATGTAAAATCAGTTTCAGTGCAGATAAGAAATAACAAAGGAAATAAATCACCAGTGAGAGCAGTTTATAGAACACAAGAAATAGGAGCAGGAGCTTTAGGCCCACCTAAAGTAACTACACTGTAGGACAAGAGTATAAATTTACAAATAATGCAAATAATGTAAGGTAACGCAATATCCGTGGACAATTTTAATCTTAATATTGATTGGACAAATCAATTCACCAGGGCTCTGATCTTATGACCCTGGTGGTAACCCAGAGAGTATTACCTTTGCAGTTCTGCTTTTTAATTTGGCCCCTAGCTCCTCATTTACTTCCTTTAGCAGTACCTATTCTTAGTCCTACCTATGTCGTTGCTACCCACATGGACCACACCAAATGGATCCTTCGCTTGACACTCCCAGGTTCCTCTCCAGCCCTGAGCAGATGTCCTTAACTCTGGCACTGGGCATGCTGCGAACAGGTAGCCAATCGAGTATACTCGGATGCTGCCAGACCTGCTGAGCTTTTCCACGTATTTTTATTTTTGTTTTGGATTTCCAGCATCCGCAGTTTTTTGCTTTTATCGAGAATATTCAGGACAGTTTCTTAGAACAATATATCCTGGAACCAATGAGAACAAGCTACTTTAGATCTGGTAATGTATAATGAGAGGGGGATAATTAATGATCTCAAAGTAAAGGATCCTCTAGGCAAGAGTAACCATAATGTGATAGAATTTCAAATTTAACTTGACAGTGAAAAACTAGGGTCTGAAATTATTGTTTTTTAAATTCATTCATGGGATGTGGACATCGCTGGCTAGGCCAGCATTTACCGCCCATCACTAATTGCCTATGAGAAGGTGGTGGCGAGCTAGCTGCCTTCTTGAATCACTGCAGTCCATGTGGTGTAGGTACAACCACAGTGCTATTAGGGAGGGAGTTCCAGGATTTTGACCCAGCGACAGTGAAAGAACAGCGATATATTTCCAAGTCAGGATGGTGAGTGGCTTGGAGGGGAACTTCCAGAGAGTGGTGTTCCCATGCATCTGCTGCTCTTGTCCTTGGTGGTGGAGGTCACAGGTTTGGAAGGTGCTATCCAAGGAGCCTTGGTAAGTTGCTGCAGTGCATCTTGTAGATGGTACACAGCATCCACTGTGCGTCGGTTATGTTGGGAGTGAATGTTTGTGGTGGTGGATGGGGTGCCAATCAAGCAGGTTGCTGTTTCCTGGAAGGTGTAGAGCTTGAGTGTTGTTGGAGCTGCATTGATCAAGGCAAGTATTCCATCACACTCCTGACTTGAGCCTTGTACGAACATACGAATTAGGAGCAGGGGTAGGTCATTCGGCCCTCCAGTCTGCTCCATCATTCAATAAATCATGGCTGATCTGATTGCAGCCTCAACTCCACATTCCACCTACACCCAATAACCTTTGCCTCTCTTGCTAGTCAAGAATCTATCTACCTCTGCCTTAAAAATATTCAATGACCCTGCCTTCACTGTTCTCCAGGGAAGATAGTTCCAAAGCTTCATGGCCCTCAAAAATTCTCTTTCTCATCTCCATCTTAACTGGGAGACCCTTTATTTTTAAACTGTGTCCCCCTAGTTCTAGACTCTCCCGCAAGGGGAAACATCCTTTCAGCATCCACCCTGTCAAGTCCCCTCAGGATCTTATATGTTTCAATAAAGTCACCTCTCAATCTTCTAAACTCTAATGGATACAGGCCTAGCCTGTCCGACCTTTCCTCACAAGATGACACTCCCATCTCAGATAGCAGTCGAGTGAACATTCTCTGATCTGCTTCTAATGCATTTATATCCCTTCTTAAGGAGATCAAAGCTATACACAGTACTCTAAATATAGTCTCACCAATTCCCTGTACAACTGTAACAAAACATCCCTACTTTTATATTCTTTTCTCTTTGTAATAAATGACAATGTTCTATTTGCCTTCCTAATTACTTGCTGTACTTGCATACTAACTTTTCATGATTCATGTACCAGGGCATCCAGGTCCACTGGACCTCAGGGTTCTGTAATCTCTTTAAATTAAAATTTAAAATTAAATTTAAAATTAAATAATATGCTGCTTTTCTATTCTTCCTGCCAAAGTTTACATTTTACTCCATCTGCCAAATTTTTGCCCACTCACTTGTCTATATCCCTTTACAGATTCCTATACCCTCTTCACAACACAAAGATAGATAGGAAAGTTAGTTGTCAGAAAATTTAGCAACCATACATTTGGTCCCTCATGCAAGTCATTGGTATAAATTGTAAATTTTTGAGGCCTCAGCTCTGATCCCTATTGCACTCCACTCATCACATCTTGCCAGCCTGAAAATGGCCCATTTATGCCTGTTTCCTGTTAGCTAACCAATCCTCTATCCATGCTAATGTTACTCCCTGCACCATGAGCTCTTATTTTGTGTAGTAACGTTTGATGTGCACCTTGTCAAATGCCTTCTTGTTGCTTCCTCAAAGAACTCTAATAAATTAGTCAAACACGGTTTCCCTTTCACAAAACCATGCTGACTCCATTTCATTGCATTAAGATTTCCTAAGTGCCCCGCTATAACCTCCTTAAAAAGAGATTCTGCAGGGAAGTCCATGTTTAATAATTTTAATAGTTTTAGTTTAGTTATGTTCAATTATCAAGGAATCAAAGTGTATTAATCAAACAACTCAATATGGTATCATATTATGTCGTTTGGTGCATTCCTATTTGTCAAGGGATGTGTACCATAGAACCATAGAAAAGTTACAGCACAGAAGGTGGCCGTTCGGCCCATCTTGTCCATGCCAGACAGAGGACACCCAGGTGCCCTTTCTAATCCCATTTTCCTGTACCCGGCCCATAGCCCTGCAGCTTACAGCACTTAAGGTGCAGATCCAGGTACTTTTTAAAAGAGTTTAAAGTTTCTGCCTCTACCACCAACTTGGGCAGCGAATTCTAGACGCCCACTACCCTCTGCGTAAAAAAGTTCTTCCTCATGTCCCCCCTACACCTTCTGCCACTTATCTTGAATCTATGTCCCCTGGTTCTAGAATTCTCCATCAAGGGAAACAATTTTATCCTGCCCACTCTATCTATTCCCCTCATAATTTTGTACACCTCAATCAAGTCACCTCTCAGCCTTAAAAACAAAAAACTGCGGATGCTGGAAATCCAAAACAAAAACAGAAATACGTGGAAAAACTCAGCAGGTCTGGCAGCATCGGCGGAGAAGAGCAAAGTTGACATTTTCGAGTATTGAAGTGTCATGAGGACTCGAAACGTCAACATTGCTCTTCTCCGCCGATGCTGTCAGGCCGGCTGAGTTTTTCCACGTATTTCTGTTTTTGTCACCTCTCAGCCTTTTTTAGTCGAAGGAACATAACCCCAACCTATTCAATCTCTCCACGTAGCTACACTTTTCTAACCCTGGTAACATTCTTGTAAACCTCCTCTGCACTCTCTCCAGAGCTATTACGTCCTCCCTGTAATGTGGTGACCAGAACTGCACACAATACTCCAGTTGTGGCCTCACCAGTGTTTTATACAATTCCAACCTTATATCCTTACTTTTATATTCTATACCTCAGCCGATGAGGGAGAGCATTCCATATGCCTTCTTTACAACCTTGTCTACATGAACTGCTGCCTTCAGGGACCTGTGTACCTGTACGTCAAGATCTCTCACTTCATCTACCCCTCTTAGTATATTCCCATTTATTTTGTAATCCCTGTAACTGTTTGACCTCACACTTCTCTATGTTAAAATCCATCTGCCACTTTACCGTCCACTCCACCAACCCATCTATATCGTTTTGGAGATTATGGCTTTCCTCTATACTATCCACTACTCTGCCAATCTTTGTGTCATCTGCAAATTTCCCAATTGTGACCCCCACGTTCACGTCCAAATCGTTAATATATAACACAAACAGCAAGGGTCCCAACACCGAGCCCTGTGGAACACCACTTGAGACAACTTTCCATTCGCAAGGGCATCCATCAACCATTACTCTTTGTTTCCTGTTACAAAGCCAACCTTTTATCCAGTTTGCCACATTACCCTGAATCCCATGGGCTTTTACTTTCCTGACCAATCTGCCATGTGGGACCTTGTCAAATGCCTTGCTAAAATCCATGTACACAACATCCACTGCACTACCTTCATCAACCCTTCTTGTCACTTCCTCAAAGAATTCAATCAAATTTGTCAGGCAAGACCTTCCTTTAACAAATCCATGCTGACCATCCCTGACTAGTCCATGCCTTTCCACATGACAGTTAATCCTATCTCTCAGGATTGATTCTACTAATTTGCTCACCACCGATGTAAGACTAACTGGCCTATAATTGTTTGGCATTTCCTTTGATCCCTTTTTAAACAATGGAAGTACGTTTGCATTTCTCCAGTCCTCCGGTACCTCCCTGTATCTAGTGAAGATTGGAAAATCATCCTCAGAGCATCTGCTATCTCCTCCCTGACTTCCTTCAGCAGCCTCGGAAACAATCCATCTGGCCCTGGTGACTTATCAACTTTCAAGGATTTCAACCCTTTGAGTACTTCCTCTCTCTTTATGACTATCCCGTCCAATATCTCGCAGTGTTCCTCCTGGACTACTATATCTACATCCTCCCTTTTCTTTGTAAACACGGAGACAAATTATTCATTCAAAACCCTTTCCACATCCTCTGCATCTATGATAGGTCCCACTTTTTCCTTAGCATTTTAGCATTAATGTATTGGTAAAACATCTTTGGGGTTATCTTTAACTTTACTTGCTAATCTTTTTTCATGCCCACTCTTTGATTTCTTTATTTACTTCGTCCCTGCACTTCCTATATTCATCTAGGCTATCTGCAGTGCTTAGTTCTTTGTGCCTATCGTATGATTTCTTTTTCTGTTTGATCTTCCCCTGTATTCCTCTAGACAGCCAGGGAGGTCTAGATTTGGCAGTACCACTCTTATTTTTGTAGGGGACATGTCTACTTTGTACAATTAGGATCTCGCTTTTTAGTGCTTCCCACTGGTTTTCCACTGTTTTATCCTCCAGCAGTGCCGTCCAGTCCACCTCAGCCAAGTCCCTTCTCATTTCTGCAAAATTTGCCTTCCCCCAGTTCAAGACTTTTACTCCTGCCTTATCTCTGTCCTTTTCCATGGTAATGCTAAATCCAACTGAATCGTGATCACTGTCCCCGATATGGTCGCCAACTGTCACTTCACCCACTTGCCCTTCTTTGTTCCCCAAGACTAGGTCTAGAATTGCATCTCCTCTCGTTGGGTTTGTCACTAATTGGTTGAAAAAATTTTCCTGGACACACTGCATGAATTTTTCTCCCTCAGTGTCCCTTATATCGTTTGAATCCCAGTTGATATTAGGATAGTTGAAGTCTCCTACTATTATTGCCCTCTTGTTCTTACAAGCAGAAATTTGCCTACATATTTGTTCTTCTATCTCCCTTTCACTATTTGGGAGTCTGTAGAATACTCCCAGTAGTGTGACTACCCTTTTTTTATTTCTAAGCTCAATCCATAAAGCCTCGTTTGTTGACCCATTTAGTATATCATCCCTTCTCACAACTGGAATTGATTCTTTAACCATTAGTGCTACCCCCCTCCTTTTTTATCTCCTACTCTGTCGTGTCTGAAGGCTCTATAACCAGGGATATTTTGCTGCCAGTTTTGTCCTTCCTTTAGCCAGATCTCCGTTATAGCAATGACATCCTGCTGCCATGTGTCTACCTGTGCCCTTAACTCATCTACCTTGTTTGTAATACTCCTTGCATTGAAGTATAAACAGTTTAACCTCGTCAATTTCCCTTGCTGGACACTTTTTAAACTTTGCTTCTCCTGTAACTCCATGTCTATCACAACGTCCCTAGCTAATGTTCTACTTCCATTTCTCTGATCTGAATCTGACCTACCTGATCCTACTCCTGGGATCCCACCCCCCTGCCACACTAGTTTATATACTCCCCAATAGAACTAGCAAAAGCCCCCGCAAGGACACTGGTCCCAGCTCTGCCTGGGTGCAGCCCCTCCGGTTTGTACAAGTCCCACCTTCCCCAGAACCGGTCCCAGTGCCTCAAGAATCTGAATCCCTCCCGGCTACACCATCTCTCCAGCCACATGTTCATTTGGTCTATCCTCTTATTCCTGCTCTCGCTAGCACATAGAACTGGGAGTAATCCTAAGATTACTACATTTGAGGTCCTGCATTTTAATTTATCTCCTAACTTCCTGTACTGAGCTTGCAGGTCCTCATCCCTTAGTTTATCTATGTCGTTGGTACCGATGTGGCTGCTTATCTGCCCTCCTCAGTATGTCCTGCAGCCGCTCCGTGATATCCCGGACCCTGGCACCAGGGAGGCAATATACCATCCTTGATTCACACTTGTGACCACAGAAGCTTCTGTCTGTGTCCCTAACTATTGACTTAGGTCAAAACAGAGTTATATTTTATGATTTTACTACAGGACACTGCTGAAGGAGGCTCACTGTTACATTTTAAGGCTTGATTAGAGGATACATGCTAATTTCCTTGCGGTTTAATTGTGAAGGCAAATGCTGCAGAAATGCTGTAGAGATTAGGTTTAAGGAAGAGGTTTGACACCTGTACTATATTCCTCTTAAAAGCCTGTTGCGTGAAGTAAAATAGCTTTAGGTCTAACTACAGTTCTGTGTCTTAAATTGTGTTCTATTTTTAAAACTTGAAGTGCCCTAAAGAGAAATAGTTACTTTCCATCAAAGTATACAACACATTTTGTGCATTATTGTGGTTTTACTAAATGGTTCTCTAATAGTGTTGTAGTTATGTAGCTTTTGTGACTTTTATTTCTTATGAACATGTAGTAATAGAATATGGTATTTTGTAATGTGTATATTGTTACATTAACTTTAGCATACCAATCATTTTTATGCATTGATTTTATATGTACTGCAGTAATTTAATAATTGCTGTATGTTTAAGCTTGTGTATCTCTTATGCTTTTAGTTACTTGTTTTTAAATAACTTGCTTCAGGCATCAGCAGTCATTAAGTTACATAAAGGCATTTTGAGCTCTCCAGAACACCTAAGTTGTATCAGTTAGGTCTTTTGGGACATGAGCCCTGAAGGAAATCAATCATTAGAAAGCGACACCACACATCCTCAAATCACAAGTAAGCAGACACACAAATTACCTTGTGGTGCCTTGTTAACTTAGTGGAAAAGCTATAAACTTAATAAAATAACAGGGAAAAGATATAAAAAGGAGGATGTTACCACAAGTGACTGACATTTTAGGGGACCAGTTAGGAGTTAATGGGGATATCAGCAAAATGATCATGCACCACTTAAACAATCAGGGACTGATCATGTGTATTTGGGCCAATCAGGACTAAAGGATGCGACTGACCATGCACTGACGTAGTTGCTGGCAAGGGTTAATAAGCAACGCCTTGCAGTGACTAAGTGCACAACACAACATGAAGAAAGAAGATAGGCAGACAGACTTTGGTCAACAGAACAAGAGACAGTGCCACAGTCAACCAGAAGTCGAGAGCTGATGTTCCAGAGTTAACGGACTGATCCACTGCCTTGTTAAGTGTTATAAGTTTGTACTTATGACAACGAACTCAAAAAATTGTGAAATTTGTGACAACATACTTGTACCTGGAGTGGTCTGTAGCTAGTCAGAAACTGCAGGCTCCTTTCAGATAACTTTCCCAACTCATTCTGACATTTGTAATTGAGTTGAATATTATAATTGAGAGTGGAATGAACCCTGGATCTTACAATTCCAGCAATTTCCCCACGACAGATGTTAAGCCAACTGGCCTATAGTTTCCTGCTTTCTGTCTACCTCCTTTCTTGAATAGAGAACTCACATTTGCTATTTTCCAATCTGATGGGACCTTTCCAGAATCTCAGGAATTCTGGAAAATTAGAACCAATGCAACTACAATTGCAGCAGCCACTTCTTTCAGGCCCCTAGCATGAAATCCATCAGCACCTGAGAACCTGTCAGCTTTTAGTTCTAAAAATTTTCTTAGTACCCTTTCCCTGATGATTGTATGTTTTAAATCCCCCCCACCCCCCTTCACCTCCTGGAGGATTCACAATTATTTATGGCATCTTATTTGTATCCTCTACAGTGAAGACAGACACAAAATATCTGTTCAATTCATCTGCCATTTCCTTATTTTCCATTATTAATTCCCCATTTTCACTCTCTACAGGACCAATGCTCACTTTACTTAGTAGTTTCCTTTTTAAATACCTGTAGGTAGAAACTCTTACTGTTATTACATTTCTAGCTAGCTTTCTCTCGTACTCTAATTTCTCCCACCTTTTAGTCATTTTTTGCTGTTCTTTATATTCTGTCCAATCCTTTGAGCTGTAACTCATCTTTGCGGAATTATATGCTTTTTCTTTCAATGTAATACTATCTTCAACTTCTGCAGTTAGCCATGGATCGTGTGTCCTTCCCTTAGGATGGAATGTATCTTTGCTGAGTATTCTGAAATATCTGCTTCAACGTCTGTCACTGTATCTCTACTGACCTACCCCTTAACCTAATTTCCGAATTCACTTTAACCAGCTTTGTCTTCACGCCCTCATAATTGCCCTTTAGCCTTAGATCCATTCCTCTCTCCCTCAAACTGAATGTGAAATTCAAACATATTATGATCACTGCTATATAAGGGTGCCTTGACTATGAGGTCATTAATTAATCCCGTCTCATTGCACAATACCAGATTTGGCATAGCCTGCTGTCTGTTTGGTGCTAATAGCCTGCTCTAAGAAACTATCCTGAAAACACTATGAACTAGTCATCCAGGCTACCTTTGCCAATCTGAAATGTACAAATAGATTGGACATTAAAACCGCCCATGATTATTGCCGTACCCAGGTTCCTTTGTACATCAACATTTCCTAATCTATCGCCATTTGAAGAATACTCTGCCCACCTGTTCTTCCTACTGAGGTGGATAGCTTCACACTTATCCACATTATACTGAATCTGACATGTACTTGCCCGCTCACTCAACTTGTCTAAATCATCATGAAGCCTCTTGACATCCTTCTCACGACTCACGTTCCCAAGTTTCATGTCGTCAGCAAACTTGGAAATATTACATTTGGTTCCCTCATCCATATCATTGATATAGATTGTGAATAGTTGGGGCCCAAACACGGATTCCTGTGATACCCTGCTCATCGCCGCCTGTCACTCCAAAAAAAGAGTAATTCCTTCCTACTCATCGTTTCCTGTCTGCTAACCAATTCTCGATCCATGCCAATATATTATCACCAATCCCATGTGCTTTAATTTTGCACACTAACCTCTTGTGTGGAACTTTATCAAACGCTTTCCGAAAATCCAAATACACCATATCCACTGGTTCTCCCTTATCTATTCTGCTAGATACGTTGTCAAAAAACTCCAGTAGGCTTGTCAAACATGATTTCCCCCCCTCACCGTCCAAGGCCCCAAACACTCCTTTCAGGTGAAGCAGCACTTCACTTGCACCTCCTTTAATTTAGTTTACTGCATTCACTGCTCCCAATGTGGTCTCCTCTACATTGGGGAGGCCAAACGCAGACTGGGTGACCACTTAGTGGAACACCTTCGGTCTGTCCGCAAGCATAACCCAGGCCTTCCTGTCGCTTGCCATTTCAACACACCACCCTGCTCTCATGCCCGTTCTTGGCCTGCTGCAATGTTCCAGTGAAGCCCAATACAAACCAGAGGAACAGCACTTCATCTTCCGATTAGGCACTTAACAGCCTCCCGGATCTGGGTAGGGCCGGAACCAATGCCCTTGAGGGAGTGTTTGCTAGTGTAGTCGGGGGTGGGGGGGGTTTAAACTAGAATGGCAGGGTATAGGAACCTGAGCAGGGAAACAGAGGAGGGGGAAACAAGCATACAAACAAAAGACAGAAAAGTAAGAAGCAAAAATGGAAGGCAGAAAAAATAAGGGCAAAAGAAAAGGGGGTCGTAGTGCAAAATAAGGTTAAGATGCTAACAAGGTTAAAAAGACAAGTCTAAAGGCATTGTATCTTAATGTGCAGAGCATTCGCAATAAGGTAGATGAATTAACAACACAAATAGATATAAACGGTTATGATACTGTTGCAACGACAGAGACATGTCTGCAGAGTGACCAAGGATGGGAACTGAACGTCCAGGGGTATTCAATATTTAGGAAGGACAGACAAATGGGGAAAGGAGGAGGGGTGGCATTGTTAGTAAAGGAGGAGATCAATGCAACAGTGAGGAAGGATATTGGCTCAGAAAATCACAGTGTGGAATCTGTTTACGTGAAGGTAAGAAACACCAAGGGGCAGAAAATGTTAGTGGGGCTGTCTTTAGGCCCCTAAACAGTAACGGAGATGTAGGGGAAGGGATTAAACAGGAAATTAGAGACACATGCAATAAGGGAACATCTGTAATCATGGGTGATTTTAATCTACATATAGATTGGACAAACCAAACTAGCAGTAATACTGTGGAGGAGAGTTTCCTCGTGTGTGTGTGTGTGTGTATGTATGTGATGGTTCTTTAGACCAATATGTTGATGAACCAACTAGACAGCAAGCTATCCTAGATTGGGTATTATGCAATGAGAAAGGATTAATTAACAATCTTGTTGTGCGGGTCCCTTGGGGGACAGCAACCATACAATGATAGAATTGTTCATTAGGATGGAGAGTGAAGAAGCTGAATCTGAAACTAGGGTCTTGAATCTAAAAGGAAACCATGAGGGTATGAGGTGTGAGTTGGCAATGATGGATTGGGGAACCTTACGAAAAGGGTTGACAGTGGATAGGGCCATGGCTAATATTTAAGGAATGTATGCATCAATTACAACAATTATTCATTCCTGTCTGGCACAAAAATAAAACAGGAAAGGTGGCTCAACAATGGCTTACAAAAGAAATTAGGGGTGGTATTAGATCCAAAGAGGAGACATATAAAATTGCCAGAAAAAGCAGCAAGTCTGAGGATTGGGAGCAGTTTGGAATTCAGCAAAAGTGGACAAAAAGATTGATCAAGAAAGGGAAAATGGAGTGTGAGAGCAAGGAACATAAAAACTCACTTTAAAAGCTTCTGTAAATATATGAAAAGAAAAAGATTAGCTAAGACAAATGTAGGTCCCTTACAGTCAGAAATGGGGGGGAATTATAATGGGGAACAAAGAAATGGCAGAAGAATTGAACACATATTTTGGTTCTGCCTTCACTAAAGAGGACACAAGTAATTTCCCAGAAATGTTAGGGAACCAAGGTCTAGTGAGAGGGAGGAATTGTAGAAAATCAGTATTAGTACATGAGGATGTAACTAGTAGAATAGATAAGGGAGAACCGGTGGATGCGGTCTATTTGGATTTCAAGAAGGTTTTTGATAAGGTCCCACGTAAGAGGCTAGAGTGGGCAAAATTAAAGCACATGGGATTGGGGGTGATATACTGGCATGGATTGAGAATTGGTTGACAGACCGGAGACAGAGTGGGAATAAATGGGTCTTTTTCCGTGTGGCAGGCCGTGACTAGTGGTGTACCACAGGGATCAGTGCTTGTGACCCAGCTATTCACAATATATGTAAATTATGAGGGAACCAAATGCAACATTTCCAAGTTTGCTGACAACACAAAACTGGGCTGCGTTGCGTGTTGTGAAGAGGATGCAAGGAAACTTCAGGGCGATTTAGTTGCATGTGGAGGCAAACACATGGCAGATGCACTATAATGTGGATAAATGTGAAGTTATATGCTTCAGTGTGAAAAACAGAAAGGCAGAGTATTATTTAAATGGTGAAATATTCGGAAATGCAGATGTACAAAGGGATCTGGGTGTCCTTGTACACCAGGCAATAGGCAAGTAAATAGGCAGGTGCAGCAAGCAATTAGGAAGGCAAATGATATGTTGACCTTCATTGCAAGAGGATTTGAATTACATAGAAACATAGAAAATAGGAGCAGGCCATTCGGCCCTTTGAGCCTGTGCTACCATTCATTATGATCATGGCTGAACATCCAACTCAATAGCCTGCTCCCGCTTTCTCCCCATATCCTTTGATCCCTTTCGCCCCAAGAGCTACATCTAACTCCTTCTTGAAAACATACAATGTTTTGGCCTCTATTACTTTCTGTGGTAGCGAATTCCACAGGCTTACCGCTCTGGGTGAAGAAATTTCTCCTCATCTCAGTCCTAAATGGTCTACCCCGTATCCTCAGATTGTGACTTCTGGTTCTGGACTCCCCCACCATCAGGAACATCCTTCCTGCATCTACCATGTGTAGTCCTGTTAGAATTTTATTGGTTTCCATGAGATCGCCCCCCTCCTTCTTCTGAACTCCAGCGAATATAATCCTAACCGACTCAATCTCTCCTCATATGTCAGTCCCGCCATCCCAGGAACCAGTCTGGTAAACCTTCGCTGCACTCCCTCTATAGCAAGAACATCCTTCCTCAGATAAGGAGACCAAAACTGCGCACAATATTCCAGGTGTGGTCTCACCAAGGCCCTGCATAATTGCAGTAAGACATCCCTGCTCCTGTACTCGAATCCTTTCGCCATGAAGGCCAACATACCATTTGCCTTCTTTACAACCTGCTGCACCTGCATGCTTACCTTCAGCGATTGGTGTACGAGGACGCCCAGGTCTTGTTGCACATTCCCCTCTCTCAATTTATAGCCATTCAGATAATAATCTGCCTTCCTATTTCTGCTACCAAAGTGGATAACCTCACATTTATCCACATTATATTGCATCTGCCATGCATTTGCTCACTCAATCAGCTTGTCCAAATCACACTGAAGCATCTCTGCATCCGCCTCACAACTCACCCTCACACCCAGCTTTGTCTCATCTGCAAATTTGGAGATATTACATTTAGTTCCCTCATCTAAAACATTAATATATATTGTGAATAGCTGGGGTCCCAGCACCGATCCCTGCGGTACCCCACTAGTCACTGCCTGCCATTAGGAAAAAGACCCGAAACTCTTTGTTTCCTGTCTGCCAACCAGTTTTCTATCCATCTCAATACACTACCCCCAATCCCATGCGCTTTAATTTTACACGCTAACCTCTTACGTGAGACTTTGTTGAAAGCCTTCTGAAAGTCCAAATAAACCTCATCAACTCTACTGGTTACATCCTCGAAAAATTCCAGTATATTTGTCAAGCATGATTTCACTTTTGTAAATCCAATCTGACTCTGTCCAATTCTCCCACTGTTTTCCAAGTGCTCAGCTATTAAATCTTTTATAATGGACTCTAGAATTTTCCCCACTATCGCCATCAGGCTGACTGGTCTATAATTCCCTGTTTTCTCTCTACCTCTCTCTTTAAATAGTGGGGTTACATTAGCGACCCTCCAATCTGTAGGAACTGTTCCAGAGTTCTGAAGTAGAAATAGTTACTGAGTTATACAGGGCCTTGGTGAGACCACGCCTGGAGCATTTTGTGCAGCTTTGGTCTCCCTAAGAAAGGATATACTTGCCATAGAGGGAGTGCAGCAAAGGTTCACTAGGCTGATACCAGGGATGGCAGGACTGTTGTATGAGGAGAGATTCACTAGAGTTTAGAAGAATGAGAGGGGATCTGATTGAAACGTATAAAATTCTACCAGGGCTAGACAGGCTAGATGCAGGGAGGATGTTTCCCCTGGCTGGGGAGTCTAGAACCAGGGGCCACAGTTTCAGGATACGGGGTAGGTCATTTAGGACTGAGATGAGGAAAAACCTCTTCACTCAAAGGGTGGTCAACCTGTGGAATTCTCTACCACAGAAGGCTGTGGAGGCCGGGTCACTGAGTATATTCAAGAAAGAAATTGATAAATTTTGCATATTAGGGGTATCAAAGAGAATGGAGAGAAAGCGGGAGTATGGCATTGAGATAGTGGATCAGCCATGATCATATTGAATGGCGGAGCAGGCTAACAGGGCCGAATAGCTACTCCTGCTCCTAGTTTCTAATTCAGGAGTGTGGTGGAATACTCTCCACTTGCCTGGTTGAGTGTAGCTCCAACAACACTCAAGAAGTTCGACACCATCCAGGTTAAAGCAGTCCACCTGATTGGCACCTCATCTAAAACATTCGCTCCTCCCACCACTGACGCATAGTGGCAGCAGTGTGTACCATATACAAGATGCACTACAGGGGCTCACCAAGGGTGCTTCGACAGCACCTTCCAAACCCATGACCACTAATATCTGGAAGGACAAGGGTGGGAGACACATGGAAACACCACCACCTGGAAGTTCCCTCCAAGCCACTCACCATACTGACTTGGAAATATATGGCCATTCCTTCACTGTTGCTGGGCCAAAATCCTGGAACTCCCTCCCTAACAATACTGCAGTTGTACCTCCACCACATGAGCTACAGCAGTTCAAGGCAGCAGCTCACTGCACCACCCTATCATGGGCAATTAGCGGTGGGCAATAAATGCTGGCTGAGCCAGGGACATCCACATCCCATGAGTGGATTGAAAGGGAAAAAAAAATTGGCTGATAAAACAGGAAACAAAGTCGGGATAAATGGGTCAGTTTCAGGTCGAGGCTTCCAGACGACTGCAGCACAGGAGGCCATTCGGCCCATTGTGTCCACGCCAGTCAACATAGATCTGACTACACAAATCCCATTTTCCAGTGCTTGGTCCATAGCACTGGAGGCTATGGCAACATAAGTGAATATTGAAGTACTTAAATGTTACAAGAGTTTCTGACTCAACCACGCTTTCAGACTCCCGCCACCCTCTGGGCGAAAAAACTTCTCAACTCCCCTCTTAGCCTTCTACCTCTTATCTTAAATCTATGCCCCCCTGATTATGGACCCCTCTACTAATGAAAAAAGTGCCTTCCTATCCATCCTATCTATGCCCCTCATAATTTTATACACCTCTATCAGGTCCCCTCTCAACCTTCGCTGCTCCAAGGAAAACAACCCCAGCCTATCCAATATTTCCTCAAAGATCAGACCCTCCAGCCCAGACAGCATCCTGGTAAATCTCCTCTGCACCCTTTCCAGTGCAATCACATCCTTCCTACAATGTGGTGACCAGAACTGCACGCAGTACCCCAGTTGTGGCCTAACCAGCATTTTATTCAGTTCCAGTATAACCTCCTTGCTCTTGTATTCTATGTCTCAGCTAATAAAGGCAAGTATCCATGTGTCTTCTTAACCACCTTATCTACCTGCCCTGCTACCTTCAGGGATCTATGGATATGTACACCAAGCTCCCTCTGATCTTCAATGCTTTCCAGGGTCTTACCATTCATATAGTGTAATCCCTTGCCTTGTTAGCCCTCCCCAAGTGCATTACCTCACACTTTTCCAGGTTGAATTCCATTTGCCACTGCTCTGCCCACCTTACCAGCCCATTGATATCCTCCTGCAGTTTACAGCTATCCTCCTCACTATTTACCACCTTACCGATTTTCGTGTCATCTGCGAACTTCTTGATCATCCACCCTACATTTAAGTCCAAATCATTTATGTACACCACAAACAGCAAGGGGCCCAGCACCGAGCCCTGCAGAACCCTACTGGAAACAGACTTCCAGTCACAGAAACATCCCTCTACCATCACCCTCTGCTTCCTACCTCTCAGCCAATTTTGAATCCAAAGTGCCACTTTGCCTTGGATCACCATGGGCTCCTACTTTGTTAACCAGTCTGCCATGAGGGACCTTATCAAAAGCCTTGCTAAAGTCCATGTAGACCACATCAAATGCATTACCCTCAACACCACTCCTGATTACCTCCTCAAAAATTTGATCAAATTTGTCAAACATGGCCTTCCCTTAACAAATCCATGCTGACTATCCCTGATTAATCCACATCTCTCCATTTGCAGATATATTCTGCCCTTCAGAATTCTTTCTAGTAACTTCCCCACCACTGAGGTTAGACTGATTGGCCTGTAATTTCCTGGTCTATCCCTTCCTCCCATTTCAATTAATGGGACAACGTTAGCAGTCCTCCAGCTCTCTGGCACCTCACCTGTGGCCAGAGGGGATTAGAAAATTACTGCCAGAGCCCCTGATACCGCTTCCCTTGCCTCCCTCAACAGCCTGGGATACATCTCATCCGGGCCACCGGATTTATCCACTTTTAAGGCCGCTAAACCAACTAGTACCTCCTCTCTCTCTATGTTAATTCCCTCTAATGTTTCACAGTCCTCCACCCTGATGTCTATACCCGCGTCGTCCTTTTCCATTGTGAAGACTGACGCAAAGTATTCATCAAGGACCGCACTCATGTCTTCCGGGTCCATACACACATTACCTCTATGGTCCTTAATTGGCCCTACTCTTTCCCTAGTTATTCTCTTGCTCTTTATATATTTAAAAAACCCTCTTTGGGTTTTCCTTTATTTTACCCACCAATGCTTTCTCATGCACTCTCTTAGCTTTTCTCATTTCCTTTTCAACTTCCCCTCTGCACTTTTTATACTCCTCTGAGGGCTCTGCCATATTGAGTCCTCAGTATCTGCCACAAGCTTCTCTTTTTTTCTTAATCCTGACCTTTATGTCCCTTGACATCCAGGGTTCTCCGGACTTAGCTCCCACTTTGTCTTTATGGGAGCATATTTGCCCTGTACTCTCGTTATTTCCTCCTTGAATGCCTCCCACTGCTCTGACACAATTTTATCTGCAAGTAGCTGCTCCCAGTCCACTTGGGCCAAATCGCATCTCATCTTAATAAAACTAGCCTTTCCCCAATGTAGAACTTTTCTTCCCAGCCCAAACATCCTTTTCCATAACTATCCTAAATCTAACTGAGTTATGGTCACCATCTCCAAAATGTTCCCCTACTGATACACCTTCCACCTGTTCGGGCTCATATCCGAATATCAGGTCCAGCGCTGCCCCCTCCCTTGTTGGGCTTTCTACATACTGGCTAAAAAAGTTCTCCTGGATGCAAGTTAAGAATTTTGCTCCCTCCCTACCTGGGAGGCTGGGTCACTAAGTATATCCAAGGCCGATTTACATGTTATTGATTTACAATGGAGTCAATGGATATTGGGAGTCGGGCGGGGGGGAGGCACATGGGGATAAGGCCACAATCAGATCAGCCATGGTCTTATCGAATATGGAGCATGCTTGGGTGGTGAAATGGCCTACTCCTGCTTCTATTTCTATGTTCTTATGCTTCTTTCCTTATGACTGTGTTTTCAAAAGTGGCATGCTGCTATTTTAAGAGCCAGCCTCTAGAAGAGGTTACATTACCTGTGTAGCTTCAGGCTGAACAGGAACTGTGTTAGGCTGACCATGCCTGGTTTCACTGTGCACTAGAGAAAGAAAGGGGAGAATTACAACCAAAATTTTCACACAAGCTACTGCTCTGGAACAGATTTGCACAACAACCTGTGTCTCTTAATTTAAAGTATCAAATTAAAAGAAAAGGCATACAATGTAGCAAAGATTAGTTGTAAGCCATAGGATTGGGAAAGTTTTAAAAACCAACAAAAGATGACCAAAAGGATAAGAGGGAGAAAATAAACTTTGAGGGTAAACTAGTCAGTAATATAAAAATGGACAGTAAGAGCTTATTTAAATATATAAAAAAGAAGAGAGATCAAAGTAAACATTGGCCCCTTACAGAATGAGGCTGGGGACATAATAATGGAGAACCAGCAAATGGCAGAGGAGTTGAATAAATACTTTGTTTCAGTCTTCATGGTGGAAGACACTAATAGCATTCCAATATTAAATAATCAAAGAGCAAAAAGAGGGGGAGGAAATAAATACAATAACTATCACTAGAGAAAAAGTACTAGGGAAACTAATGGGGCTAAAGGCCGATAAGTCCCCTGGACCTAATGGGTTGCATCCTAGGTTATTCAAGGAAGCAGCTGCAGAGATAGTGGATGCACTGGTCGTAATCTTCCAAGAACCCTTAGATTCTGGAAAAGTTCCAGAGGATTGGAAAGCTGCCAATGTAACACCCTTATTCAAAAAGGGAGGGAGACAAAAAACATAACTATAGGCCAGTAAGCTGAACATCTGCCATTGGGAAAATGTTAAAGTCTATTATAAAGGATGTAATAGCAGAGCATTTAGAAATATATAATCTAATCAAGCAGAGTCAGCATGGCTTCATGAAGGGGAAATCATGCCTCACAAATTTGTTAGAATTGTTTGAGGTGGTAACAAGCAGGATAAAGCAGAACGTGTAATATATTTGGACTTCCAAAAGGTGTTCAATAAGGTACCGCACATAATGCTACTTGAATAAGATAAGAGCCCATGGTGGTGGGGGTAGTATATTAGCATGGATAGAGGATTGGCTAACTAATAGAAGGCGGATGGCTAACTAATGGAAGGTGCTATGGTGTTTCAAGTCCTCAAACAGAAGTCTTGCTAAAACTATACAAGGCACTATTTAGGCCACACCTAGAATACTGTGAACAGTTTTGGTGCCTTCATCTAAGGAAAGATATACTGGCATTGGAGGCGGTCCAGAAAAGATTAACGAGGTTGATTCGTGGTATGGACGGATTTTCTACGAGGAGAGGTTGAGTAGGTTGGACCTGTACTCATTGGAATTTAGAAGAATGAGGGGCGACCTTATTGAAACATATAAGATTCTTAGGAGGCTTGACAGGGTAGATGCTGAGAGCTTGTTTCCCCTTGTGGAAGAGTCTAGAACCAGAGGGTATAATCTCAGAGTAAGGGGTCACCCATTTAAAACAGAGATGAGGAGGAATTTCTTCTCTCAGAGGCTAGTTAATCTGTGGAATTCTTTACCGCAGAGGGTTATAGAAGCTGGGTCGTTAAGTATATTCAAGGCGGAGATAGGCAGATTTTTAATCAGTAAAGGAATCAAGGTTTATGGGGAAAAGGCAGGAGAGTGGAATTGAGGATTGTCAGATCAGCCATGATCTCATTGAATAGCAGAGCAGACTTGATGAGCCGAATGGCCTACTTCTGCTCCTACTGATCAGAACTAGTCCGAGTGCGGGGAAGCTTCAAAAAGTGACATCAGCACAAAGGTGAGAGCTGATTGGTGAGTAGTGGGTAAGTGTTATTCTCCAGTTTAAAATAGATTAAGCTAAGGAAAAGTATGGGTTCTCGTTTTTATTTAAAGTACATAAATAATTTAATGTTTTTTTTAAACTATATTTAACTTGAAGGGTTTTTTTCAATTAGAGACATGGCAGGGCAGCTCAGTCCCGTGTTATGTACCGCCTGCAACATGTGGGAAGTCCGAGACACTCTTTGCGCTCTGACCAACCATCTGTGTATTAAGTACCACCAGCTGCAGCTACTTGAGCTCCGATTTCGGAGCTTGAGCAACAGCTGGAGGCACTTGAGGTGCATCCACGAGGCTGAGTTTTTTCTGGATAGCATGTTTTTAAGACGTGGTCACTCCACAGCTTACGAAAGTGCAATCTGAGAGGGAATGAGTGACCAGTCAGAAGAAAGGTCTCAGGCAGGTAGTCAGGAAATCACCAGGGTGCATCTCACTCAAGAACCGTTTTTCTGTGTTGGAAAACGGTGAGAGTGACGGTTCCTCTGAGGAGTGCAGCCATGCTCATGGCACTAAGAGTGGCTCAGAGGGGGAGGACGAGGAAGAAGAGGGGAAGAGCAATAGTGGTAGGAGACTCTATAGTAAGGGGAACAAGACAAGCATTTCTGTGGCCGTAGAAGTGACTCCAGGATGGTATGTTGCCTCCCTGGTGCCAGGGTCAAGGATGTCACTGAATGGCTGCAGGGCATTCTAAAAGGGGAGGGCAAATAGACAGAGATCCGTGGTACATACTGGTACCGATGATATAGGCATAAAAGAGGGATGGGGTCCTGCAAGCAGAATTTAGGGAGCTAGGAAACATTAAAAACAGGACCTCAAAAGTAGTCATCTCTGGATTACTTCCGGTACCACGTGCTAGTGAGTATAGAAATAGGAGGTTAGTCCAGATGAATGCGTGGCTGGAGAGATGGTGCATGAGGGAGAGCTTTAGGTTTCTGGGACATTGGGGCCATTTCTGGGGGCGGTGGGACCTGTACAAGGCGGATGCTTTGCACCTGAACCGGAGTGGGACAAACATCCTTGCAGGGAGGTTTGCTAGTGCTGTTAGGGAGGGTTTAAACTAACTTGGCAGGGGGATGGGATCCTGAGAGGAGGTTCAGCAGGGGGAGATGCACAGCCAGAATTAGAAGAGAGAGCAAGTGAGTCTGGAAGGCAGAGAAATTACAAGCCAGTAAAGGCACAAGGGAGCTTGCATGGTTGGATGGTTATTTATTTTAATGCAAGGAGCCTGATGAATAAAGCAGATGAGTTGAGGAGACAAATTAACACATGGAAGTATGATGTCATTGCTGTCACAGAGACATGGTTGAGAGGGCAGCAGGATTGGCAGCTCAATGTTCCAGGATACAGGGTCTTCAGGCGAGACAGGGAAGGAGGTAGAGGAGGGGGTAGCGCAATATTGATCAAGGAATCAATTACAGCAGTAAGGAAGGATGACATCTTAGAAGGCTCCTCAAATGAAGACTTATGGGTGGAACTGAAAAACAAAAAAGGAGCAATCACGTTGCTGGGAGTGTACGATAGGCCCCTAAACAGTCAGAGAGAAATAGGAGAGCAGATATGTCGGCAAATTTCAGAGAAGTGTAAAAATAATAATAGTGGGGGATTTCAACTACCCCAACATTAACTGGGTTAGTCATAGTGTGATAGGTTTAGAGGGAGCGGAATTCTTAAAATGCATCCAGGAGAGTTTTTTAAGCCAGTACGTAGAAGGTCCTACAAGAGAGGGGGCGGCCTTGGACTTAATTTTAGGGAATGAAGTCGGGCAAGTGGTAGAGGTATCAGTGCGGGAGCATTTTGCAGATAGTGATCATAACTCCTTTAGATTCAAGGTTGTTATGGAAAAGGACAAGGATGGGCCAGAAATCAGAGTTCTAAATTGGGAGAAGGCTGATTTTAATAAGATCAGATGTGATTTGGCCAGAGTGG
The DNA here is from genome assembly GCF_964194155.1 of Cetorhinus maximus. Lineage (NCBI taxonomy): Eukaryota > Metazoa > Chordata > Chondrichthyes > Lamniformes > Cetorhinidae > Cetorhinus > Cetorhinus maximus. The sequence continues at coordinate 144,240,900 of NC_135887.1, forward strand.
ACTGGGACCAGCTACTTTTAGGTAAATCTGTGTCAGAGCAGTGGGACTCATTCAAGAAGGAAATAGGGAGAGTGCAGGGCCAACATATTCCAGTGAAGATATAAAGGGTGGGACCAACAAATCCAGGGAACCCTGGATGTCGAGGGATATGCAGGTTGGGTAAAGAGAAAAAGGGAGGCTTATGGCAGATACTGAGGGCTCAAAACAGTGGAAGCCCAAGAGCAGTATAGAATGTATAGGGGGGAACTTAAAAAGGAAATTAGGAGAGTAAAAAGGGGGCACGAAAAAACACTGGCAGGTAAAATAAAGGAAAATCCAAAGTTATTTTACAAGTACATAAAGAGTAAGAGGATAACTAGGGAATGAGTAGGGCCCATTATGGACCATATTGGTCATTTGTGTGTGGTGCCGGAAGACATAAGTGTTCTAAATGAATACTTTGAGTTTGTGTCCACAAGTGAGAGGGACGGCGTGGGTATGGAAATCAAGCAGAAGGACTGTGATATAATTGAAGAAATTAGCATAGAAAGCGAGGAGGTTCTAAGTGGTCTGACAGGCTTCAAAGTAGATAAATATCCAAGCCTGGATGAAATGTATCTCAAGCTGTTGAGTGAGGCAAGGGAGGAGATAGCAGAGGCACTGGCAATAATTTTCAATACCTCTCTGGCCACAGGAGAGGTGCCAGAGGACTGGAGGACAGCCAATGTGGTACCGTTATTCAAGAAGGGAGGAAGGGATAAACAAGGGAACTACAGGCCAGTCAGTCTAACCTCAGTGGTGGGGAAACTACTGGAAACAGTTCTGAGGGACAGAATTAATCTACATTTGGAGAGGCAGGGATTAATCAAGGACTGTCAGCATGGTTTTGTTAAGGGGATGTCATGTCTGACCAATTTGATTGAATTTTTCGAAGAGGTGACCAGGTATGTAGATGAGCGCAATGCATTTGACGTAGTCTACTTGGACTTCAGCAAGGCTGTTGATAAGGTCCCGCATGGGAGGCTGATAACGAAGGTAAGAGACCATGGGATCCAAGGCAATTTGGCAAATTGGATCCAGAATTGGCTGAGTGGCAGGAAGCAGAGGGTGATGGTCGAGGGGTGTTTTTGTGACTGGATGCCTGTGTCCAGTGGGGTTCCACAGAGATCTGTGTTGGGTCCCTTGCTGTTTGTGGTATATATAAATGATTTAGACTTGAATGTAGGAGGGTTGATCAGTAAGTTCACAGATGAAAATTGGTGGAGTGGTAAATGGTGAGGAGGATAGCCTTAGATTACAGGACTATATGGACGGGCTGGTCAGATGGGCTGATCAGTGGCAAATGGAATTTAATCTGGATAAGTGTGAGGTGATGCACTTGGGCAGGACAATCAAGGCATGGGAATACACGATGAATGGTAGGACCCTGGGAATTACCAAGGATCAGAGGGACCTTGGTGTGCATGTCCAACGGTCCCTTAAGGTAGTGGGACAGGTAGATAAGGTGGTTAAGAAGGCATATGGGATACTTACATTCTGTGCCTCGGCTAATAAAGGCAAGAGCAGGGAGGTTATGCTGGAACTGTATAAATTGCTTGTTAGGCCACAGCTAGAGTATTGTGTGCAGTTCTGGAATCCGCATTATAGGAAGGATGTGAAGAAAGAGTGCAGAGATTTACCACGATGTTGCCTGGGTTGGAGAGTTTTAGTTATGAGGGGAGGTTGGATAGACTGGGGTTATTTTCCCTGGAGCAGAGGAGATTGAGGGGGGACATAATTGAGGTGTATAAAATTATGAGGGGCATAGGTAGAATAGACAGGAAGGAACTTTTCCCCTTGGTGGGGGGGATCAACAACCAGGGGGCATAGATTTAAGGTAAGGGGCAGGAGGTTTAGAGGGGATGTGAGGAAGAATTCTTTCACCCAGAGGGTGGTGGGAATCTGGAACTCATTGCTGAAAGGGTGGTAGAGGCAGAAACCCTCATAACATTTATGAAGTATTTGGATGTGCACTTGCGATGCCATGGCATACAAGGCTATGGCCCTAGTGCTGGAAATTGGGATTAGAATAGTTAGGTTTTTGTTTGACCAGTGCAGGCTTGATGGGCCAAAGGGCCTTTTTCTGTTCTGTAGACCGTTATGACTCTATGAGAATGATTGAACTTAGTGAACTGGCAATTTTGGTTTCTTAATGTACTTGACATCGTCAAGTGTCAAAACAAAAGAATAGCAGCAGCTTGTATTTATATAGCACCTTTAATGTGGTGAAACATTCCAAGGTGCTTCACAGGAATGTCAAAGCAAAATTTGGCACTGAGCCACATAAGGAGATATAAGGGAAGATTGTCAAAAGCTTTTTTAAAGAGGTAGATTTTAGGGAGGGCTTTAAAAAGAAAGCAAGATAGAGAGGCAGAGGAGCTTAGGGAGCGAATTCCAGAGATTAAGTCTTAGGCAGGAGAAGACACAATATCAATGGGATACTCAAGAGGCCAGAATTAGTAGCACACAGCGATCTTGGAAGGTTGAGGGTTTGGAGAGAATTACAGAGATCAGGAGGGGCAAGGTCATGGAGGAATTTGAAAACAAAGATGAAAATTTTAAAATTTAGTTTTTTATTAACAGGAAGTCAATGTAGGTCAGCGAACACATGGGTGAACAAGATTTGGTGCAAATGAGGACATGGGCAGCAGACTTTTGGTTGGTTTCAAGCTTATGAAGGATCATTTGTGGTAGGCTGGTCAAAAGTACATCAGAATAGTCAAAAGGTCTAACAAAGGCACGAATAAGGGTTTCAGCTACAGATGAACTGAGGCAGGGCTAAGGTGGGTGATGTTACTGAGGTAGAAATAAGGCAGTTTTAGCAATGGTGTAAATATGTAGTCAGTAGTTTATCTTGGGGTCATAAAGGGCATAAGGGTCACAGTCTGTGGGTCAGCCTCAGGTTGTTGCCAAGGAAAGTGATGGAATGAGGACTGAAGACAATATTTAATTGGAGAAAGTTTCTTCTCGTCCACTACTGGATATTGAACAAGCAGTCTGATAATTCAGCGACAGTTGAGGAGTTGAGAGAGGTGATGAGGTTGAACTGGTTTTCATCAGTGTACACCTTTGGAAACTGACACTATGTTTCATATAATGTCACCAAAGGGCAGCATGTAACATAACCCAAGACCAACCCAATTGTTACATAACAGTTCATATTCCAGTGTAATTACCCAATTATTTAATAGTATCACAAACGATTTCAGCTAACCTGCAAGTCAGGTTCTCTTTAAATAATAGAGCAATTTCTGGTTTACTATCCAAATACATGTCCCCTGCAATTAGTTACCTTGTGTACACATCATTTGGGGAATCTCCATGGATTGTGCTGTATTCATGGGCTGTGCTGAAACAATTGCAGGGTCAATTGTTTGACTCTCAAATTCAAGCATGGATTCCTGTTGGGAAATAAAATACGAGCATATTCAAATACAAAGTCCCAACAAAATTCAGCTCCAAACAATTTTAACTCAATTTGCATACTCAACAAGCTCAGAGTGTCCTGGGGCTTGCACAAGGCGGACAAAATTGGATAAATACTAGAAGAAAACATTCCATTTATATTGAAAATGAGCGGGCAAGTGGGACTAACTGGATCACAGAATCATTACAGTGTAGGAGGCCATTGGGCCCATCGTGTCGCACTGGCTCTGAGCATTTTTACTTAAGGCCAATGTCCTGCCTTTTCCCTGTAACCCTGCACATTGCTTCTATTTAAATAATCATCCAATGCCCTCTTGAATGCCTCGGATCACACTTTCAGAGCCGGTGTTGTCTCAATAGGCCAAATGGTCTCCCTCTATGCTGTACTTTGCTTCCATGATTCCTGGCGACCTTCATATCCAACTATCATCTTCTTACATCATCTATGCTTTGAACTCAACTAGAAGACATGATGCTGGGTGATATATACTACTTGGGATAACAGCTTGCAATTTTCCTTCCACGTCTAGATGGAATAGAATGGGCCTACATTCTCTGGATTCCACAGAGTCCCAACAGGCCTTGGGAGTTTCACAAAGCACAGGCCGGGAGCGAGCAGCACATGTGCAATCTAACATTTTGTAGTTCTTCAGACTGAAGATGGGCCCAGAGGGCATGTATGGAGATAGAGGATAAGGAAAGGAAACAGCGCAAAAACCCTGGTCATGTGGCCAGGAGTGGAATGCCATAGTTGAGAAGAGTCCCAGGCAGGGGCCCGGGAGAGGTTCCAGTTCAGTTAAGAACAAAGGGCAGCAAAGAAAGAGGTTCCAAGCAGAGAAGGGCTGCAGTTAGCAGAAGAAGTGGCAAGGACTCAGGAGAGGCCCTGGCGATTTAACAAGGCAGCAGAAAGTTGGTGACTTTGTGCTGTGGGGCAAAGGTCCTCCTTTGAAGCAATCGTCTCCTGCTTGCATGACCAAAGAGCTCAGGTTGTGTTGTCAGTTAGTGCTGGAGGGTAGACTCAGAAATCCAGGGGAATGGAGTCCAGAAGGCTAGACTGAAACCCTGCGAGGTGGGCCATCGTTGAGACAGAGTTGGAACGAGTTTTGGAGAGAATTCCAAGGTGAGATCTTAATGTGACGACTGGAATCCCCCCTGAGGCAAAGAGAGGTTCAACGAGATTAGATAACTCAGTGCTTACTGATATCTGGGTGGCTTGTTGAGAAATCAGTGGAATCTGTCTCGGTCACATTTGCTATTTAATGTCGTGTGGGTGTTGGACTACAGTTTGCCTGTTAATTCAGATGTGCCTCATGCTTACCCTGAATGTTAAGAGTATGAGATGGATATTGTAAATCATTTTATCTTTCTGCCCTTGTATAGTAAAGTTCTGTTGAAGGGTCACGAGGACTCGAAACGTCAACCCTTTTTTTCTCCGCCGACGCTGCCAGACCTGCCATGTTTTTCCAGGTAATTCTGTTTTTGTTTTGGATTTCCAGCATCCGCAGTAGTTTTTTGTTTTTATCTCAAAGTTTATCTTTGTTTGTTCAAAACCCATGGACTCTTGTGGCTTTATTCTCTTAGCAAGTGTCTTGAATCTCATTTTTAAGAAAAAGGGTTACTGGTTCCCAGCCAGATCGCACCAAACATTTGATAGTCTGATCAAGGAGCATAACAATCTAACCATTTCCACTGAATCCGCCACTATCAATATCTTGGGGGTTACTATTGACAAGAAACTGAACTCAAACAGCCAGATAAATACTGTGGCTTCAAAAGCAGATCAGAGATTGGGAATTCTAAGGTGAGTAACTCAACTCCTGCCTCTGCAAAACTTGCCCACCACCTCCATGGCACAAGTCAGGAGTGTGACGGAATACTCTCCACTTGCCTGGGTGAGTGCAGCGCCAGCACACAAGAAGCTCAACACCATCCAGGACAATAAAAACAGGAAGTGCTGGAAAAACATAGCGGGGTTGGCAGCACCTATGGTACGAGATACAGAGTTAATATTTCGAGTCTGCATGACTCTTCTTCAGAGCCATACAGATGTGAAACGCTAACTTTGTTTCTCTCTCCATAGTTGCTGTCAAACCTGCTGAGTTTATCCACCATTTTCTGTTTCATTTCAGATTTCCAGTATCCACAGTATTTTGCTTTCACCGTCCAGGACAAGCCAGTGCTTGATTGGTACCCCATCCACCAACTTAAACATTCACTCCCTCCAACATCGATGCAGTGGCAGCAACGTGCACCATATACTAGGTGCACCGCAAAAACACACGACTCCTTCAACAGCACCTTCCAAGCCTGAAACCTCTACCACCTAGAAGGACAACGCAGCTGATGAATGGGAACATCACCACCTGAAAATTCCTCTTTAGCCACACACCATCCTGATTTGGAAATACATCACCGACCCTTCACTGTCTCTGGGTCAAAATCCTGGAACTCCCTGTGGGTGTACCTACACCACGTGGGCTGCAACGGTTAAAGAAGGCAGCTCACCACCACCTTCTCAAGGGCAATTAAGGTTGGGCAATAGGTGCTGGCCTAGCCAGCGACACCCATATCCTATGAATAAATAAAAACCTGCACCAGATGGATCAGAGCAGTTCAAGGCAGCGATTCGCCACCACTTCTTAATGGCAATTAGGGATGGGCAACAAATGCTGGCCTAGTCACCGATGATCACATCCTATGGAAGAATACAAAAAAACTATGTCCTTTCTTAGTTAATGCAAGTTTTGTGAACAATAGTGTGCAGATATTGGTTGCAATGTGCAAGAGGAAGCAATTTCAGCTTAAGGGATTTGTGAAGCTTTCTTAGTATTGACCAAAAAATTTGTTTTCTGAATGCAATTGGTTCCTCCCTTCAATGAGCAGTTGCTGCAGGGTAAGGGGTTAATGGCTATGTTACTCAGACAATGATGTTAATAACGTAAGCATGACATCAGGGTCAGACGACCAAGAGGCTCCAAAAGAGCAACACACAAAACAGTCCGTGTTCAGAGAACAATATACTTACCATAAACTATTTATTTACAAAGAACTTAAGATAAGCTAAAAGCTGGATATCTCCAAGTCACTCAGAGTAAGTGAAACCTCATTAGAACAGGGGTGGGGAACCTTTTTATCATCACGGGCCATTCATACACTGATAAAATCAGTTTCAGGCCACACACAAAAAATCAATTTAGATTTTTTTTTAAACAAAGAATGCAGAAACATTGAACTCACCTGCTGTTTTAATGCGATGAATTTGCAATGGGCCAGATCTGGCCCACGGGCCGTAGATTCCCCACCCCTGCATTAAAACATGGCAGCAGTGCTGGAGCTGCAGTTTAACAAACGGAGACCACAGATCAGTAACCCACGGCTGAAGGCCTTGCAGCCGGAGAACAAAAATAAAATGTACTTTGGTAGGGGACAGTGAACCACACATGATGTTGACAGCCATTGAACAGCCACTACCTTCCCACAGCACTTCCAACACATCAGGGTTCCACAGCAAGGGCAACAATGGGAGCTCTGGGGGGCGACAGTTTGAAACACACTGAACAGCTTTGGGCTTACAAGAAATGGCAAAAAAAGAAATCAAGATTAGTACCCTTTTATACACAATTGAGGCCATAGCTGACCACGTCATGTCGAGACAAAGAGTCAAGGAGGCCTTGGCAACCTACAAGGAGGTCCTGAGGGCCTTTGATGCTAATTTCAGTCCCAAGGAGAATCTGGTCAACAAATGGGCAAGATTCAACCAAAGCAGCCAACAACTTGTACCGACTGGCCAGTAGTTGCAGCTACAGAGCTTTAAAACGTGAGCTAATTCGCCACCAGACTGTAGTCAACATGCTCGACAAAGCACTGTCAGGCTTTTTGCAAGCCAAAGAGGATTTAACATTGGAAAAGGACGGACAGTTTTTAAGGAAGGCGGAGCTGTGGCAGCAGAATCAGGGTGTACTATGGGGAGACATTGAGGCTCAATAGGAGTCAATTCAATATGTGGGCCCAAAGTTGGGAGTCCCGCCCACCGAAAAGCCAACTGAAGGGGCAGGAGGAACCCTTCCACCTATTTTAAAATCTTCCAGAAGCAGTGTCAAAAAGCAACATTGCTGGAAGGCTGCCCAACAGGGGCAGCTGAATGCTTTCTCTGTGGCAAGCCCAGACATTTTAAACAACTCTGCAAATCTAAAGGTCAATTTAGAGGAAGAAAGCTGGAACAAGCTCCCAACAATTTTAAAGTCCAGGAAATTGGAAATACATCATTTCAGCCTATGTCCCAGGAGAAATCAAAGATCCCAATAAACAGTTCTGGTCTGTAGACCTGGAAATGCAAGGATACAGAACAGAATTTAAACTGAACACAGGCTGGGCTCACAGTCTTATCGGACAAATTGGACTGCCTTTCAGGCTGGCTTAAGGAAGCAGAATTCCAGCCATCTGAAATTAAGCTGCAGGTGCCAGGCAGCACTGGCCTCAAAGTGAAGAGTCAGTTCACTACAACCCTTAGGCATTAAGATAGAGAAATTACTGAAACTCTTCATATCTTACAGAACCAACAAATTTCTCTGCTTAACAGGGCAGCGCATGCAGGACTTGGTCTTCTACAAAAGGCCGATGAGGTAACAATAGAGGGTAGTGGAGCTATGTTCAAGGATGAATTTCCAAACTTGTTTTGAGGGCTAGGAAACCTCGAAATTTAAGTTGACTCATTACAGTACTGAGCCAGTTTTTGTTGCAGATATACCATCCATTAGGCCACAGGAGGAGATTGCAAATCTCTCACTTCTCTTTGGAGACGGTTTCAGTTCAAGAGAATTAAGCCACCACAGATAATGATCTGTTGCAAGGTCCTAGGCCTCAATACAGTCTGATCCAATGCTAATGTGGATGTTGTTTATTTGGACTTTCAGAAGGCTTTCGACAAAGTCCCACATAAGAGATTGGCGTGTAAAATTAAAGCGCATGGGACTGGGGATAGTGTATTGAGATGGATAGAATGTTGGCAGACAGGAAACAAAGAGTAGGAATAAACGGGTCTTTTTCCGAATGGCAGGCAGTGACTAGTGGGGTACCACAGGGATTGGTGCTGGGACCCCAGTTATTCACAATATATATTAATGATTTAGATGAGGGAATTAAATATAATATCTCCAAATTTGCAGATGACACAAAGCTGGATGGGAGGGTGAGTTGTGAGGAGGATGCAGAGATGCTTCAGTGTGATTTAGACAAGCTGAGTGAGCGGGCAAATGCATGGCAGATGCAGTATACTGTGGATAAACGTGAGGTTATCCATTTTGGTAGCAAAAACAGGAAGGCAGATTATCCGAATGACGATAAATTGAGAGAGGGGAATGTGCAACGGGATCTAGGTGTCCTCGTACACTAGTCGCTGAAGGTAAGCATGTAGGTGCAGCAGGCGGTAAAGAAGGCAAATGGTATGTTGGCTTTCATAGCCAGAGGATCAGAGTACAGGAGCAGGGATGTCTTGCTGCAATTGTACAGAGCCTTGGTGAGAACACACCTGGAATACTGTGTGCAGTTTTGGTCTCCTTATCTGAGGAAGGATGTACTTGCTTTAGAGGGAGTGCAGTGAAGGTTTACCCGACTGATTCCTGGGATGGCGGGCTGACATATGAGGAGAGATTGAGTTGATTAGAATTATATTCGCTGGAGTTCAGAAGGGGTGGGGTGGGGGTGAAGTGAAATCTCATAGAAACCTATAAAATTCTAACAGGACTAGACAGGGTAGATGCAGGAAGGATGTTGCCGATGGTGGGGGAGTCCAGAACCAGGGGTCACACTCTGAGGATATGGGGTAGACCATTTAGAACTGAAATGAGGAGAAATTTCTTCACCCAGAGAGTGGTGAGCCTGTGGAATTCGTCACCACAGATAGTAGTTGAGACCAAAACATTGTATTCTTTCAAGGAGGAGTTAGATATAGCTCTTGGGGCGAAAGAGATCAAAGGATATGGGGAGAAAGCGGGAACAGGCTACTGAGCTGGGTGATCAGCCATGATCATGATGAATGGCGGAGCAGGCTCGAAGGGCCGAATGGCCTACCCCTCCTCCTAGTTTCTATGTTTCTAATGCTTGTGAAGTCTTTTTTGTCTCTTTTGAGGAGAATCATCCTTTTGTTGAAGGTAATAAAGAGTTGAATGTGTCTGATTATTCCACTGAGCCTACCGATGACATGCGTGAACAATTGCATTCAGTCAGCAGAAAGCTATCCAGTGAGAATGAGATGTTTAACTCCAAGTTGGACCAAACCAATAGAGGAAATTCAAAGCTCATTTCTACAAATGTAAACTACAGCTCACACTTGAACCTCACCAACAAAGTCAAGGGTGCACACAAATCTCTGTTCAGTAAAAAAGCAGAGACCCAAACATCAGAGCTTCTATAGTTGAAGTGTACCACTCAGGCACTTCCTATAGATCCTGGTCCAGGGATTTATTCCGTTGTTGATGACGGTGCAATCCTACTTTCTCATGCTGAACCCACGATCTCACTGTCTGCAGCAGAGCAGCCTCATGCTGAAGCATATATGGAAATGATGCCACTATCTACATGAAGTGAAATTCCTACCCCATGTGTAGCATGGAAGTCTTCCTTTCCTTGTACCCTACAGTGTCTTCAGCATGTTTTGTTCTTTTCCTCCACCCAAATCATTCATGTCTCAGATATTGAATACTTCTCATCGTCACAACAGCAGTAAATGATACCACTGCAAAGTTCTTCATAGGAGCTGAAAGTGTTTTCACTTTTCCCCAGTGTGCAATGCACTAGATAATAACAGAGAGAATGTCAGTTTGTTGTCTTGCTTTTCATGGGGTCTTGATCGTCTGAATCCTGCAGGTTTCTCTCTTGAATCAGTTTTTCCTTGATTGATTTTCACTGCCTTTACATCAGGTCATCATAATAGTCACAACCAAGGAGCCAGCAGTTGTGAGAAGCTGCTATTCCACTCCATTAATGCATTTTCCTTCCAAGATGATAAGGAAACACATAGGTCCTACAGGTCCTCCAACAGAACCGAGAACAGTTGAGCGTTGGCATCTTTGGTGACAGTGATTTGGAGTGGCGCAGGTGGGGTGGGAAGGTTGGAGTTGGATGGAAACTGTAAACAGTACACGAGGTCATCAGACAGTTGGAATGTAAAGTTTAACAAATTTATGTAATAATTTTGAGATTATACTGGGGGGGACACAATGATGATGCACGCATGACATCAGAGTCATTTGACCAAGAGATGCCAAGTGAGGAAGGCAATGAGTATCGAGATATTGAGAAAACAAGTGTACTTATCATGAGGAGTTTGTAAATAGTTTTTTTTGTTCATGGGATGTGGGCGTCGCTGGCTAGGCCAGCTTTTATTGCCCATCCCTAATTATCCTTGTTCAGGAGGCATTTAAGACCAATAATGCTGTGGGTCTGGAGTCACATGTAGACCAGGCCAGGTAGGGAAGCAGATTTCCTTCCCTAAAGGACATTAGTGAATCAGATGGGTTTTTTGCGACAATTGGCAATGGTTTCATGACATCATCAGACTTTTAATTCTGGATTTTTATTGAATTCAAATTTCTGCCATGGTGGGATTCGACCCGGGTCACCAGGGCATTACCCTGGTGTCTAGAATACTAGCCAGTGACAATACCACTGTGCCACTGCTTCCCCCTAGTGCAAATAAATTGTTTAAGAAAAACTAAAAGCTGGCTATCTCCAAGTCAGAGTAAGTGAAACCTCATCAAAACAGTCATCTGGCAAAAACTCATTAAGGTATTGTGAAGATATTTTAAACAAAAATGTAGTAAATAGCATAGTTAATTCATATTGCACTATATCTAGAAAATTCACAAAATGATGGTTACTTCGGTACAGTTAAGTCCTCGCATTAGGTAGCTCAATTTAACGATGTTCCTTTTTAAAGTAGTTTATTATTTAGTCCTGTTGTTCCGATTTATGCCGCAATTTACGTTTTTACACCATCACTGTCAGCAGAGCAATGAATAAATGCTGTCGGGAGTTTGTTTGCAACCTCAGGGCTTGGCTTGGAAGATTCCCAGATCAGCCCTGCTTGCGACACCGCCGCTGGCTCGCTTGCTACCTTGCTCCAAATGGTCAAAAGTATTACCAATTCACTATTTCCACATCCAAGTAACGGGGATTGGGGAGACTCTTGCTGGGTTCGGGGAGAAACTCTGTGGAACCTAACTCCAGTGTGTTCATATATAAAAGCAAAATACTGCGGATGCTGAAAATCTGAAACAATAACAGAAAATGCTGGGAAAACTCAGCAGGTCTAGCGGCATCTGTGGAGAGAGAAACAGAGTTGACGCTTCCAGTCCGTATGAAGAAGAGTCGTACAGACTTGAAACGTTAACTGTTTCTCTCTCCATATATGTTGTCCAGTGTATACATTATTTCTTACAGGAAAATCAGATTCTCTTAATGTTGCTTCGCTTCAAGTCACATTTATTTAATGTCCTAGTTACATTCTTTATGAGGAATTACTGTAGTAATATTGAGAACTCGGCGGGTTTGTGCTGCAAGATCAAATTAAAATAAATATCCAATGTGAACTTGAAACAATTCATATTTTCCTTGTCCTGAAGGCAACGATTAATGTTAAAGTACATTTTTGTGGTTAGCAGAAATTAATAATATTTGAAATAAAAGTGGAAACTTTAATCACATGCAACTTCCTTCCAGAGTCTTTCCAAACGGTCAAATGTTCATGCACAAGTCTGGATGCTGAAAATCAGGTCATTTTGACTCTTGGAACCATCACAGCTGAATCCAATCTTTCCTCAACCAAGCATCCATTCATGAGAATTTCAAATATCAACCATTTTCTCCCTTCCTATTCTAAGGACAGCTTGCCAAAATGCGGTATCCCAGCTGTCACACTATCCAATTTCAGCTGAACCCCATAAGAATTGAGTCTATAATCTCCCTAGTCTGTGCAGGTCAGTACATCATTGAATGCATGCCTCACTGATTCAATGAAATAACAAACAGGGTTGATCATAAAATTATAGAAAGTTTACAGCTCAGAAAGAGGCCACTTGGCCCATTGTGAGTGCACCGGCAGAAGACCGAGCCACCCAGCCAAATCCCACTTTCCAGCATTTGGTCCATAGTCCTGCAGGTTTTTTGTGTACATCCAGGCACCTTTTAAATAAGTTGAGGGTTTCTGCCTCTAACATCCTTTCGGGCAGTAAGTTCTAGGCCCCTACAATCTTCTCATTGAAAAAAATTTCCTCATCGCCCCTCTAATCCTTCTACCAATCACTTTAAATCTATGCCCGCCAGTCACCGATCTCCCTGCTAAAGGCTTTTCCCAGCCACTCTATCCAGGCCCCTCACAATTTTGTACATTTTAATTAAATCTACCCTCGGCCACCTCTGTGCCAAGGAGAACAACCCCTGCCTATCGAATCTTTCCTCATAGCTGCAATTTTCCAGTCCTGACAACATCCACCGGAGGTCCCCAGCATCACAGCCGTCAATCTTCAGCCAATTAGATTCACTCTGCGTGATATCAAGAAACAGCTGAAGGCATTCACTGCAAAGACTATGAGCCCTGACAATACTCCAGCAACATTACTGAAGGTTTGTGCTCCAGAACTTGCTGTGCGCCTAGCCAGACTGTTTCAGTACAACTACAACACTGGCATCTACCTAGCAATGTCCCGTCCACAAAAAGCAGGCCAAGTCCAACCCAGCCAATTACCGCCCCATCAGTCTACTCTCCATCATCAGCAAAGTGATGGAAGGGGTCATCAACAGTGTTATCAAGCAGCACTTGCATAGAAATAACCTGCTCACTGACGCTCATTTTGGGTTAAGCCAGGATCACTCAGCTCCTGACCTCATTACAGCCTTGGTTCAAACATGGACAAAAGAGCTGAACTCCTGAGGTGAGAGTGACTGCCCTTGACATCAAGGCTGCATATGGCCAAGTGTGGCATCAAGGAGCCCTAGCAAAACGGGAATCAGGGAAAACTCTGCACTGGTTGGATTCATACCTTGCACAAAGGAACATGGTTGTGGTTGTTGGAGGTCAATGGTCTCAGCTCCAGAACATCTAGGCCCAATCATCTTCAGCTGCTTCATCAATGACTCCTTCCATCAGAAGGTCAGAAGTGGGGATGTTCACTGATGATTGCACAATGTTCAGCACCATTCACGACTCCTCAGATACTGAAGCAATCCATGTCTAAATGCCACAAGACCTGACAATATCCAGGCGCTTGGGCTGGCAAGTGGCAAGTAACATTCGCGCCATGCAAGTGCCAGGCAATGGCCATCTCCAACAAGAGAGTATCTAATCATCGCCCCTTAACATTCAATGGCATTATCATTGCTGAATCCCCAACTATCAACATCTTGGAGGGGGTTACCATTGATCAGAAACTGAACTGGACTCGCCATCTAAATACTGTGGCTACAGGAGGTCGGAGACTAGAAATCCTGTGACGAGTAACTCACCTCCTGACTCCCCAAAGCCTGTCCACTATCTACAAGGCACTAGTCAGGAGTGTCTTGGAATACTCTCCAATTGTCTAGATTAGTGCAGCTCCCACAACACTCAAGAAACTTGACAATGTCCAGGACAAATGCTTGATTGGCACCACATCCACAAACATCCCTCCACCACCGATGCACAGTGACAGCAGTGTGTACCATCTACAAGATGCGCTGCAGGGACTCACCAAGGTTCCTTAGATAGCACCTCCCAAATCCATGACCTCCACCGTTTAGAAGGACAAGGGCAGCAGACACATGGCAGCACCACCACTTGGATGTTCCCCTCCAAGCCACACACCATCCTGATGTGGAAATATATTGCTATTCCTTCACTGTCAGTGGGTCAAAATCCTGGAACTCGCTCTCTAACAACACTGTGTGTACACCTACACCACAGCAGTTCAAGAGGTAGACACCACCACCTTATCAAGGGCAATTAGGGATGGACAATATATGCTGGTCTAGCCAGCAATGCCCACATCCCATGAACAAACAAAAAATCTCCTCGTAAATCTCCTCTGGACCCTCTCTCGTGCAATTACATCCTTTCTGTAATGAGGTGACCAGTGCTGCACAAAGCACTCAAGTTGTGGCCTAGCTAATGTTTTATATAGTTCCAACATAACCTCTCTGCTCTTATATTCTATGCCTCAGCTAATAAATGAAAGGATTCCATATGCCTTCTTAACTACCTTACTGACCTGTCCTGCTACCTTTAGGGATCTGTGGACATGCACTCCAAGGTCTCTCACTTCCTCTACACCTCTCAGTATCCTCCCATTTATTGTGCATTCCCTTGCTTTGTTTGACCCAAATGCATCATTTCACACTTCTCTGTGCTGAATTCCATTTGCCATGTTTCTGTCAATGGACCTGACCAGTCCATTGATATCTTGCTGTAGTCTACAGCTACCCTCCTCGCTATCAACCATGCAGCCAATTTTCATGTTGTCTGCAATCATCTTGACCATTCCCCCCTACATTTACTTCAAAATCATTAATATATGCCACAAAAAGCAGGGCTAGTACTGAGCCGTGTAAAACCCCACTGGAAACAGCCATCCAGTTGCAAAAACACCCATCAATTACCCTTTGATTCCTGCCACTGAGCCAATTTTGTATCCAGCTTGCTGCATTCCCCTGGATCCCATGGCTTTTCCTAAAACCAGTCTGCCATGTGGGGCCTTGACAAAGGCCTTGCAAAAATCCATGTAGATCACATCAACTGCACTACCCTCATCAATCCTCCTTACTTGCTCAAAAAATTCAATGAAGTTAGTCAGACACGACCTTAATAAATCTATGCTGATTGTACTTGATTAATCCGTGCCTACATGACAGTTTATCCTGCCCCTCAGAATTGATTCCAGTAATGTGCACACCACCAAGGTCAGACTGACTGGCTTGTAAATATTTGGCCTATCCCTCGCTCCCTTTTGAAACAAAGGTACAACGTTAGCAGACCTCCAATCCTCTGGCACCACACTTGCATCCAGTGAGGTCTGGAAAATGATGGTCAGGCCCATTATTTCCCCCCTGGTGAAGGTAACACATTTCATGTTATGTATATTGCCTTTCAAAATGCATTTGACAAAGTGCCACAGCAAAATTAAATTAAATATACATGGGCAGTGTGGATACTAAATTCGCTGTGGCACAGAAAGCAGAGAGCGCTGATGAACATTTTTTTAAAGACTGGAAGGAAGGGAATGGGTGACCACCAGGCAGAGCAAGAGGACTAGGCAGGCAGTGCAGGAATTTCCTTTGGCTATTCCCTTGCAAAACAGATATACCGCTTTGGATACTGTTGAGGGGAACGGCCTCTCAGGGGAAAGCAGCAACAGCCAAATTCATTGCACCACGGTTGACTCTGCTGCACAGGGGAGGAGTAAAAAGTGTGGGAATGCAATAGTTATAGGGGATTCAATTGTAAGGGGAATAGATAGACGTTTCTGTGGCCGCAAACGGGACTCCAGGATGGTATGTTGCCTCCCTAGTGCTAGGGTCAAGGATGTCTCAGAGCGGCTACAGAACATTCTGAAGGGGGAGGGTGAACAGCCAGTGGTGGTGGTGCACATTGGTACAAACCACATAGGTAAAAAAAGGGATGAGGTCCTAAAAGTAGAATATAGGGAGTTAGGAAGTTGAAAAGTACGACCTCAAAAGGTAGTGATCTCAGGATTACTACCAGTGCCACGTGCCAGTCAGAGTAGAAATAGCAGGATATATGGGATGAATACATGGCAGTAGAGATGGTGTGAGGGGAGGGTTTCAGATTCCTGGGGCATTGGGACCAGTTCTGAGAAGAGGTGGGACCAAGACAAACTGGACGGGTTATACCTGGGCAGGACCGGGACTGATGTCCTAGGGGGAACATTTGCTAGAGTGATTGGGGAGGGTTTAAACTAAAACGGCAGGGGGGTGGGAACCGATGCAAGAAGACAGAGGAAGGGGAATCAAGGACAAGAAAAAAAAGACAGAAAGGGGCATAAGAAAAGTGATAGGCAGAGAAATCTAGGGCAAGAATCAAACAGGGCCTCAGTGAAAAATAGTGGGAACGGGACAATTAATGTTAAAAAGACAAGCCTGAAGGCTTTGTGCCTTAACGCGAGGAGCATTTGCACTAAAGTGGATGAATTAACTGCGCAAATAGATGTAAACAGGTATGATATAGTCAGGGTTACGGAGACATGGCTGCAGGGTAACCAGGGATGGGAACTGAACATACAGGGGTATTCAGTATTTAGGAAGGACAGACAAAAAGGAAAAGGCGATGGAATTGCATTGCTGGTTAAAGAGGGAATTAACGCAATAGCGAGGAAAGATATTAGCTCTAACGATGTGGGATCTGTATGGGTAGAGCTGAGAAACACTAAGAGGCAAAAAAGTGTTAGTGGGGGTCGTACATAGACCCCCAAACTGTAGTGGTGATGTTGGGAATGGCATTAAACAGAAGATTAGAGACGCATGTAATAAAGGAACATCTGTAATTAGGGGTGACTTTAATATGCATATAGATTGGGCAAATCAAATTAGTAACAATACCGTAGAGGAGAAATTCCTGGAGTGCATACGGGATGTTTTTCTGGGCCAATACGTTGAGGAACCAACTAGAGAACAGGCCAGCCTAGACTGGGTATTGTGTAATGAGAAAGGAATAATTGGCAATCTAGTTGTGCGAGGTCCCTTGGGGATGAGCGACAATAATATGATAGAATTCTTCATCAAGATAGAGTGATGTAGTTGATTCTCAGACAAGGGTCCTGAATCTTAATAAAGGAAACTACGATGGTATGACGTGCAAGTTGGCTATGATGGATTGGTAAATGTTACGTAAAGGGATGACGGTGGATAGGCAATGGCAAACATTCAAAGACTGCATGGGTGAACTGCAACAATTGTTTATTACTATCTGGTGCAAAAGTAAAACAGGAAAGGTGGTCAAACCATGGCTTACAAGGGAAATTAGAGATAGTATTAGATGCAAGGAATAGGCACACAAATTGGCCAGAAAAAGCAGCAGGCCTGAGGATTGGGAGCACTTTTGAATTAAGCAAAGGAAGACCAAGGGATTGATTAAGAAGGGTAAAATAGAGTACGAGAGTAAGCTTGTGGGGAACATAAAAACTGATTGTAAAAGTTTCTATAGGTATGTGAAGAGAAAAAGATTGAAGATGACAAATATAGGTCCCTTACAGTCAGAAACATGGGAATTTATAATGGGTAACAAAGAAATGGTTGACCAACTAAATATACACTTTGGCTCTGTCTTCACAAAGGAGGACACAAATAACAAACCAGAAATGTTGGGGAACACAGGGTTTAGTGAAAGAAATCAGTATTAGTAGGGAAATGGTGTTGGGGAAATTGATGGGATTGAAGGTCGATAAATCCCCAGGGCCTGATAATCTACATCCCAGAGTACTTAAGGAAGTGGCCCTAGAAATAGTGGATGCATTGGTGGTCATCTTCCGAGATTCTATAGACTCTGGAACAGTTCCTACAGATTGGAGGGTAGCTAATGTAACCTCACTATTTAAAAAGGGAGGCAGAGAGAAAACAGAGAATTATAGACCAGTCAGCCTGACGTTGGTAGTGGGGAAAATTCAATAGAGACCATTATAAAAGATTTAATAGCTGAGCATGTGGAAAACAGTGGCAGAATCGGACAGAGTCAGCATGGGTTTATGAAAGGGAAAGGGAAATCATGCTTGACAAATCTAATGGAATTTTTTGAGGATGTAACTAGTAGAGTTGATGAGGGGGAACCAGTGGATGTGGTTTATTTGGACTTTCAGAAGGCTTTCGACAAAGTCCCACAAAAGCGTGTGAAATTAAAGCGCATGGGATTGGGGGTAGTGTATTGAGATGGATCGAAAACTGGCTGGCCGACAGGAAACAAAGAGTAGGAATAAACGGGTCTTTTTCCGAATGGCAGGCAGTGACTGGTGGGGTACCGCAGGGATTGGTGCTGGGACCCCAGTTATTCACAATATATATTAATGATTTAGATGAGGAAATTAAATGTAATATCTCCAAATTTGCAGATGACACAAAGCTGGGTGGGAGGGCGAGCTGTGAGGAGGATGCAGAGATGCTTCAGTATGATTTGGACAAGCTGAATGAGTGGGCAAATGCATGGCAGATGCAGTATAATGTGGATAAATGTGAGGTTGTTCATTTTGGTAGCAAAAACAG
Source organism: Cetorhinus maximus (assembly GCF_964194155.1). NCBI lineage: Eukaryota > Metazoa > Chordata > Chondrichthyes > Lamniformes > Cetorhinidae > Cetorhinus > Cetorhinus maximus. Next base: position 144,259,581 of record NC_135887.1, read on the forward strand.
GAAGGCAGATTATCATGTGAATGGCTATAAATTGAGAGAGGGGAATGTGCAAAGAGACCTGGGTGTCCTTGTACAGTTAGGATTATATTCACTGGAGTTCAGAAGAATGAGGGGGGATATCATAGAAACCTATAACATTCTAACAGGACTAGACAGGGTAGATGCAGGAAGGATGTTCCCGATGGTGGAGAAGTCGAGAACCAGGGGTCACAGTCTGAGGATACGGGGTAGACCATTTAGGATTGAGATGAGGAGAAATTTCTTCACCCAGAGAGTGGCGTGCCTGTGGAATTCACTACCACAGAAAGTAGTTGAGGCCAAAACATTGCATGTTTTCAAGGAGGAGTTGGATATAGCTCTTGGGGCGAAAGAGATCAAAAGATATGGGGAGAAAACGGGAGCAGGCTATTGAGTTGAATGATCAGCCAAGATCATAATGAATGGCGGAACAGGCTCGAAGGGCCGAATGACCTACTCTTGCTCCTAGTTTCTATGTTTGTATGCAGTGATGTGCCCCAGGGATCAGTACTAATAGAACCAGAGACTAACAGCGCAGAAGGCATCCATTCAGCACACTGTGCCTGTGCTGGTTCTTTGAAAGAGCAGTCATGCTTAGTGCCACATTCCCTCTTTTTGTTCATAACTCTGCATGTTCCGCATCGTCATGTACCAAATCCCTTATAAATTATTAGGGCAACCCCTCTTTTACATATATATTAATGACTGGACTTGAATATATAGGGCATAATTTCAAGGTTTGCAGATGACATGAAACTCAAATGTTGTAAACAGCAAGGAGGATAGTAATAGACTTGAAGGGGACACAGGTTCTGCCGAAGGGTCATGAGGACTCGAAACGTTAACTGATTTCTTCTCCACCGATGCTGCCAGACCTGCTGAGTTTTTCCAGGTAATTCTGTTTTTGTACAGGTTATTGGAATAGCCAGATGGATTCGATGTAATTTAACACTGAAATGTGAAGTGATACATTTTGATAGGAAGAATGAGGAGTGGCAGTAAGAACTAAGTGGTACAATTTTAAAGAGATGTGCATGTACACAAATCTTCGACAGTAAAGGCCTTCTAAACTTGTCAAGTCAAAAAAGCATACTTGCATCCTTGGACTTATTAAGAAGCTTATAGTATAAAAGCAGAGAAGTTATGCTCAACCTTTACACAACACTGTTTAGGCCTCAGCTGGAGTATCTTGTCCAATTCTGGCTCCATACTTTAGGAAGGGTGTCAAAACCTTAGAGGATACAGAGAAGTGAGGGAATTCAGTTATGTAGAGAAGATGTGATTGTTCTCCTTATTGCAGAGGAAGGCTAACAGGAGATTTGATAGAGATGCTCAAATTCATGAAAAGTTTAATGACAGCGTAAATAAGAGCCTGCTTCCAGTGACAGAAAGGTTAGTAACCAGAGGACACCAATTTAAGGTAACAAGTAAAGGGACTGATAAAAGGATTATGGGTGACGCAAATAAAGAAAATAATTTATGCAGCAAGTTTGAGAGATTTCAAATGCTGCCACCACCCTTCCAGAAGCGCAAGTTTAATTCTAACTTTCAAAAAGGAGTTTAATAAATACTTGAAGTAGAAAAACTACAGTTATAGGAAAGATCAAGAGAGTAGGGCTAATTTGATAATTTTGTGAAAAAGGCTGTACAGGGATAATGGGCTTCCTTTGATCCTTCTGTGCTGTATCAGTCTCTGTTACACTTTCAAGGTATTGTCCCAATCCCAAGGGGAGAAAAACAAATGAATCGTTTCAGTCACATGTGACTAAAAAGTTAGCACTGGTACAAATAGCAGGCAGCTGCTTCTGAAACAGAACAGAATTTAAAAGAACATAATAAATAGAAGTAGGCAATACAACCCTTGAGCCTTCTCTGCCATTCAATGAGATCACGGGCTGATCTGATCTTGGCCTCAACTCCACTTTACTGCCTATTCCCCGTAACCCCATTAGTTCAAAAATCTATCAGCCATCGAAAGATTCAATAACTAAGCCTCCATAACTCTGGGGTAGAGAACCCCTAAGGCCCTGAGAAGAAATTCCACCTAATCTCTGTCTTAAATGGGTGACCCCTTATTCTGAAATTATGCCCTCTAGTTCTAGATTAAAAATATCTTCTCAGCATTTACTCTGTCAAGCCCCTTCAGAATCTTAATATTTCAATAAAATCACCTCTCATTCTTCTAAACTGCAATGAGTTTAGATCAATCTGCTCAGCCTTTCCTCATAAGACAATCTCTTAAAACCCAGGTCAAAAACAGAATTACTTGGAAAAACTCAGCAGGTCTGGCAGCATCGGTGGAGAAGAAAAGAGTTGTTTTTGTTTTGGATTTCCAGCATCCGCAGTTTTTTGTTTTTATCTTAAAACCCAGGAATCACCTAGTGAATCTTCTCCGAACTGCTTCCATTTTAAGGGTATTCCCCTTCTTAAATGAGAGCAAAACCGTAGGTTTTGTCCCACGTATGCCCTGTCAAGTTTTAACAAGATGTTCCTACATTTACACTCCATTCCCCCTGCAATAAAGGCCAACATTCCATTTGCTTTCCTAATTACTTTCTGTGCCTGCATAAATTTGTGATTCATGTGGGGATACCCACATCACTCTGTACTGTAGCATGCTATAGTCTCCCTATTTTAATAATCTGTTTTTCTATTCTTCCTGCCAAAGTGGATAACGTTACATTTTCCCACATTATTATACCCCATCCACTGAAGTTTTGCCCAGCCACTGAACAGGTCTATATCTCCTCAAAACATGCTTGCCTACCTATCTTCGTATGAGCAGCAAATTTGGCTACAATACATTCAGTAGCTTCAAAGTCATTGAGCCATTTGCATATATTCCACTGAAAAGTCCTTCACAACCTGCTCTCCTAAGCATCTTTGTATCATCAGCAAATTTAGCAACCATACATTTCGTCCCTTCATCCAAGTCATTGATATAAATTGTAAATAATTGAGGCCCCAGCACTGATCCCTGTGGCACTGTTATGAAAGTCAGACTTGCCTTAAAAGTTGAGAGCAGGGATTGGGAACTCAAAGTCCTGACAGACTTTGGTGTTTCTGCTCTTGCACAGCCGAGGAACGAGCTGCACATTCGCAGTTTGGCCTTATTAAATTATTTGGGCCAAGGACAGATGCAGCATGCCTATGCATAAAGAAAGACAACACAAAATCCTATGTTATGTGATTGGGAGCGGAGCGCCATTGAAGACAAGAGTCCCAGGCAGGATGAGGTCACAAGAGCAGTCCCGAACAGGCGAAAGGTGCAGAGGTCCCAGTTAAGTTAAAAAGAGGAGCAGACAAAGAGGGTCCTAGCAGGAAAAGGTTGCGTTTAGCAGACTTTGGGTGACAAAAAGTCCTGGCGATTAAAGCGGGCTTGAGGAAGCATTGAAGATCCAAAGAGGCAGCAGAAGGTCCATGCTGCGGGCCATTGGGGCCAAGGTATCCGCTTTGGAGTACTGGCGTTCTGCTCAGTGCAGCTGAAGTTGTGCTTGAGTTAGTGCTGAAGCTTAGACTCGGGAATTCAGGGGAACAAAATCTCAGGAGACAAGACTGAAACCCTGCGAGGTGAGCCATCGTTGAGGTGTCAGAGTTTGAATTCTCTCTAAAAGTCGCTCCAAGACGAGATCTTCAAAGGTGAAGGGGGAGTCACTCATGAGAGAGAGTTTCAATGAGATTGGTTGGCTAAGTGTTTACTGACGTCTGGGCAAGTTGTTCAGGAATCGTGGACTCTGTCTTAGTCGCATCTGCGATTTATTGTGTCATGTGGTGTGTCTGACCACAGTTTGCCTATTAATTCACATGTACCTTCTATCAACCCTGAATGTTAGTATAAGATAGATATTGTAAGTTGTTGTTTTATCTTTCTGACCTCGTATAGTAAAGTTTATTTTTGTTTGTTCAAAACCCGTGGAATCTTGTGGCTTTATTCTCTTCCTAAGTGTCTTGAATCTTAAGCTTTGTCTAACAAAATATTATTGGTGCCTAATTGGATCTTACCAAAAACTTGGGGATCTGGCCTGGGATCATTACACACTCCACTAGTTACACTTGCCAACCTGAAAATGATCCATTTATCCCGAATGTTTCCTGTTAAACAATCCTTTATCCACGCTAATATATTACCCCAAATAACCTGGTGTCTTAGCACATAAAGCAACTTATCAAATGCCTTTTTGAAAGCATTACACAATACATCCATTGACTCCCCCTTAGCCATCCTCCTTTTCACATTCTCAAACAACTCTAAATTTATCAAACACAATTTGCCTTTCTTTAAACCATGTTGACTCTGCTCGATTATATTTTCTAAATGTCCTGCTACTACTTCCTTAATAACGGGTTCCAACATTTTTCCCAATGACAGATGTCAGACTAACTGGCCGATAGTTTCCTTTTTTAAAATTCATTCAAGGGACATAGTCGCCGCTGGCTAGGCCAGCATTTATTGCCCATCCTTAACTGCCCTTGAGAAGGCGGTGGTGAGCTGCCTTCTTGAACCACTGTAGTCCATGTGGTGTAGGTACACCCACAATGCTGCTAGGGAGGGTGTTCCAGGATTTTGACCCAGTGACAGCAAAGGAACGGCGATATATTTCCAAGTCAGGATGGTGAATGGCTTGGAAGGGGAACTTCTAGGTGATGGTGTTCCCATGTATCTGCTGCCCTCGTCCTTCCAGATGGTTACAGGGTTTGGAAGGTGCTGTCTAAGGGACCTCGGTGTGTTTCTGCAGTGCATCTTGTAAATGGTGCCACTGTTTGTCGGTGGTGGACAGAAAGAATGTTTGTGGGTGTGGTGCCAATCAAGTGAGCGGCTTTGTCCTGAATGGTGTCGAGCTTCTGAGTGTTGTGGGAGCTGCACTCATCCAGGCCAGTGGAGAGTATTCCATCATATTCCTTGTATTTTGTAGATGGTGCCTTGGTAAACTTGTGCCTTGTAAATGGTGGGCAGGCTTTGGGGAGTCAGGTGAGTTACTCATCGCAGGATTCCTAGCCTCTGACCTGGTCTTGTAGCTAAAGTATTTATATGGCTAGTCCAGTTCAGTTTCTGGTCAATGGTAACTCCCAGGATGTTGATAGTGGGGGATTCAGTGATGGTAATGCCATTGAACGTCAAGGGGTGATGGCTAGGTTCTCTCTTGTTGTAGATGGTCATTGCCTGACACTTGTGTGGTGCAAATGTTACTTGCCACTTGTTCGCTGGTGATTGCACAATATTCAGAACCATTCGCAATTCCTCAGTTACTGAAGCAGTCCATGCCCAAATGCAGCAAGACCTGGACAATATCCAGGCTTGGGCTGACAAGTGGCAAGTAACATTCGCACCACACAAGTGTCAGGCAATGAGCATCTTGAACAAAAGAGAATCCAACCATCGCCGCTTGATATTCAATGGCATTACCATCACTGAATCCCCCACTTTGATCAGCAAAGGAGCCAAAGATATGGGGGGCAAGGCAGGAAAGTGGAGTTAAGGCCCTAATCCATGATCCATGATCTTATTGAATGGCAGAGCAGGCTTGAGTGGCCAAGTGATCTATAATTTCTCTTATTTACCATGTTATTATCTCTACAGCAACTTCTTTTGAGACTCAAGGATGCTGGCCAAGGAACCTTTCAGCCTTTAGTACCAGTAGTTTACCTGGTTTTCCCTCTTGTGATAATTATTTTAAGTTCCTCCCTTTTGCCCTTGATTTTCTACTATTATTGGATTGTTTCCATGTATTCCACTGTGAAGACAGATACAAAATATTTGTTCAAAGTCTCTGCCATTTCCTTGTTCCCTATTAATTCCTGAGTTACATCCTCTAAGGTTCAGTACTTACTTTAGCTTCTCTATAGCTTTTCATAGACTTGAAGCTCTTGCTGTTTGTTTTTAGATTCCTTTCTAGTTTATTCTCAATCTATTTTCTCCCTAGTTATGTTTAATTACGCTTTGCTGGTTTCTAAAATCTTCTGCTCTACCACAGATCTTTGCAACATTGTATGCCCCTTCTTTCAATTTGATACCATTTTTAACTTTAGTTAGCCATGGATGGTTTATCCTTCTTGCAGATTATTTCTTTCTCAATGGAATATATATTTGTTGCGAGTTATCAAATATCTCCTTAAAATGTTTACCACTGCTTATCTACAGTTTTACCTTTTAACCTATTTCCTAAGTCCACTTCAGCCAGGTTTTTCTTTATACCTTGGTAATTGCCTTTAAGATGAGACACTAGTTTCTGGCCGAAGTTTCTCACCCTCAGGCTGAATGTAAAATTCTATCATCTTATGATCACTTTTCCCTTGATTACCCTTTACTATGAAACCACAAATTAATCTGGTCTCATTACACATTACCAGGTCTAAAATAGCCTGTTCCTGGTTGATTCCACAACATATTCTCAGAATACACTACAAGAATGCACACTCATGGCTACCTTTGTCAATTTGATTTGCCCAATCTATAAGAAGATTAAAGTCACCCACCATTAATGCAGTACCTTTCTCACGATCATCCATTATTTCTTGGTTTATACTCTACAGTGCAGCTGTTAGGGGCCCTACAAATTTCCACTAGTACTTCTCTCCCTAACTATATCTCATCTCCACCCAAACTGAATCTATATTTTGAGCTATCGAGCCAAGATAATTTCTTGTTACTGTATTATATCATCCTTTATTAACAGAGCTACTCACTCTTTCTTTTCCTTTCTGCCTATCCTTCTGAAGCATACCCCTGAATTTTCAGTTCCCAGCCTAGAACACTTTGCAACCACGTTTATCGGATTATAACCATTTATTTCTATTTATGCCATCAATTCATCTACGTTGTGAATGCCACTTGCATTCAGAAAGAGACTAAGAGTTTTTTTAACCATTTTTTCCTACACTGACCTTATTTGCTGGTGTACTCCTATGTTTGCACACACTTGGCCCTTCCCGTCATGCTCTGCTTATCATTACCCATATTGCTACCCTGCATTGTGGCTTTCTTATTTCTTCAGCTTTCTAAATTTTCCCCTCATTATTTAGTTTAAGCCCTACCTACACCCCAGTCATTCAATTCGACAGAACTCTGGTCCCAACATGGTTCAAATGAAGCCCATTCCAACAGAACAGCTCCCTCTTTCCAAGTACTGGTGTGAGTGCCCCATGAATGCAAACGCATATCTCTCACACCAATTTTTTGAGGAATACTTTCAACTCTCTGCTCTTATTGACGCTGTGCAAACTTGCTTGTGGCTAAGGTAGTAATCTAGAGATTACCACCTTTGTGGTTTTGCTTTTTAATTTAGACACTAACTGCTCATACTCCCTCAGCAGATCCTCTCTCTTTGTCCTATCATGGGTACCTACGTAGACTATAAAACTGAATCCTTCCACTCCCACTTTCAAGTTCCTCTAAAGCCCCAAGGAGATGCCCTTAAACTCTTGCACCAGGCAGGTATCATAGCCTTTGGGACTCATGCTCTTGCAGAGACAGCATCTGTCCCCCTAAATATACTGCCCCCTACCACGACTATATTCCTTTTCACTCTGCCAAACTTGAATAGCGCGCTATAGCACAGTGCTGTGATCAGTTTGCTCATCCACCCTGCAGTCCCTGCTCTCATCAACACAGGCTGCAAGAACCTCATGCTAATGCTGCCTTCTGAATCCTCATCCCTGCCTCACTTGTAGTCATACCTCCTGCGCCTGACCATGGGCCAAATCTGAAGCATTTAACCTAAGGGGGTGTGATTGCTTCCTGGAACAAGTATCAAGGCAATCTTATCTCCTCCCTGGTGCATGACAGTGTCCGAAGCTCAGGTTCCAGCTCATTACCTCTGAGCCAAAGCTCTTCAAGTGCATACACCTACTGCAGATGTGGTTGGTGTGGATCACAATGCTAAAAAATAGGTGCTAAATGTTGATATAAATGTATCTGAATATTGCATTTCAGCCTTTGGAATCGATTTAAAAACCAACAGAATGTTGCTTACCTGTATAAAGTTGAAAGTGCCCTGCATTTGTGCCATAAGATCTTGGACCCTCTGCCTTCTAACCAAAGGGTCTGAGGGAGCAACAGTGTTCAGTGCATGGTTTTCAGGTGCTGTGGTTGGCTGCGCTTGTTGCTGTTGTGGCTGTTGCTGCAGTGAATTTACAACCTACAAAATAGAAGGCATACTTAAAGATTTCATTTCGATTTTATCTATGACAACTCCTATGACAAGTCCTGGAACAGACACAAAAATGAAATATAATTTTGCAATGCCTCAAGAAGTCATTCTGCTGTTTTTACCCAGTGAAAATGGAAGCTATCCATTCTTTCTCACAACATTTTGTTTACAATATCTGAGGGCTTGTAATCTGTAATACTTCAGCATTAGTTTCACATACTTCAAGGTCCAGATGCAAAGTACTGCAAATATACACAAGTGCAGCTGGTTTTGCAGCACAGGTTTCAGGTTGGCAAGTTTCCCAATGGCCTCATGCAAAGGCATCACTTGGTCCAGCAGCATACACAGCAGGTGAGTAGATCTTCAGGTTCAATCCCTTGCTGTGCTATTACCTGATCTCAGCTAACAGTAGCAGCCGTAGCACTAGTTTACCTCAGTATCCTTCTGCTAGAGAGGGGGTAAAAAAGCCACGGATCCCATTTCAGATTGCTGTTCAATGATACCTACTGTAAAGCAGAGGCGAGAACATTCCACAGGCTATAATGCATTCTACAAGAAATCAGCCTGCCACTCAGCATCTAGACTCATGTTTAAGGGCTGACACTTAAGGCAAGATACCAGAGGGCTAAGTACCTCTGAAATTTGCACAGTCTAGCTGGCAACCAAATATAAATCTGTAATACGACTGTGTTCCAGAAAAACACTATGCAACTGCAGTTATGTTCAGCCTTGTACGAGAAACAAAATGGGCCAGAACCTAAAAATTTCTCCTCCAGCCCTCCAAATGAAACTAGACATATAAACATATATACATCATATACATTATAGACATATAAATTAGTTACCTCAACAGTTTCTGTGTTCCATTCATCAGCTTGCTCTTTCTGGCTGCTGCTGAATTGTGTCTCTGCAATGAACTGCCTGTTCACAAACTGGAAAACAAATTTAATGTTAATAAAAAGACATCTTCCCCAACCTATGGGGAATAAGTATCCCTGGTACAAAGTTATCAACTATAGCCAGGATCATTTTGTCACCAAGGAAAATAGTAAAAATAAAAAATTATCAACCGTAAGCAGCCTTTCTCATTAAAGTGGTTTTAAAGCTCCACATATAATTAGAAATCATTTCGGTGAATTGGTGCTGCTATATTAGCTAACTGCTCTCATTACACTGCAATAAGACTTTGTTTTGAATCACACCCCTAGGTCTTTGGTTTCAGCAGGGAAAAAAGACGTCATGTGATGACACAAACGTAGTCTAAACTAAAAAAGTGCCAAGCCATAGAAAGAATCAAGAGCTGGAAACTTTGTACATGGAGGTCCTCCCATCATAAATAGAGATGGGAATTTACAAAAATAGTGCAAAAACTGGTGATTTTGAAGCCCTGCATTCCAAGCCAGCTTGAAGCCCCTAACATCCCCAACACTGATCACACTGAGCTGCCTGGTCAAAGCAACAACTATTTGAATTTTCCTTCATGTAGCTAGCTGCTATACAGCTAGAGATAGATAAATGCATATTGGGCTGCAAAAAGGAATAAGTAGCACAAGCTGTACTTTCTTGCAAATGAACATGTTCTGCTACTCAATTCATTAGTCGTTATTGAGCATTGCCTATTTTGCCAAACACTGATTCCACGACACAAGCTAAACTTTGATACAAAAGTACTTCATTTCAAATGAAACAAAAATAAACTTCAGTGCTGTAGTATCCAAATAGAAATGACCCAGTTACCTAAATTTCAGTTAGAACTGATCAGATCCTAATTTGCTAAATGTTGTTGCTCCTCACATTTTAAGCACTCACTCAACCAAAGTGCATTGTGTGTGCTGCAACCTTTATGTAGGATTCCTAAAAGGGTGCTTAAACAGGGTATGGCAACTTCCAATAGCATGGTGTATATGTCAAGTCAAAGTTTCTCCAGATCTAGTCAAAATTCAATTACCCATAATTTAGTGAGGAGCTCAGGAACACAGGAGGAGTAGGCGATTCAGACCATCAAGCCTGCTTTACTATTCAATACGATCATGGCAGATCATCCATTTCAATGCCTTTTCCCCCCCACACTATCCCTGTATCCCTTTATGTCATTGGTATTTAGAAATCTGTCAATCTCTACTTTAAAGATACTCAATGGCTCAGCTTCCACAGCCTTCTGGGGTAGAGAATTCCAAAGATTCACAACCATCTGAGTAAAAAAAACTAATTCTCATCTCAGTCGTAAGTGACTTCCCCCTTAATATGAAATTGCACCCTCTGGTTTAAGATCCCCCCAACCAGGGGCAACATCTTACCTGCATCTACCCTGTCTATCCATTTAAGTATTTTGAAGGTTTCAATGAAAGCACCTCTCATTCTTCGAAACTCTAGAGAATCCAGGCCCAGTCTCTCTAATCTCTCTTCCTGGAACAAGTCTAGCGAAGCTTCGTTGCACTCACTCTACGGCAACAATATCCTTCCTAAGGTAAGTGGGCCAAAACTGTTCACAGTATTACAGGTGCGGTCTAACCAAGGTTTCATACAATTGAAGCAGGGCTTTGCTACACTCCTGTACTCAAATCCTCTTGCGATGAAGGCTATCATTCCATTAGCTTTCCTAATTGCTCGCTGTGCCTTCGTATTAACTTTCAGTGTCTTATTGACAAGAACACACATGTCCCTTTGTACATCTATACCTTATAATTTCTTTACCATTTAAGAAATACACTGCCCGCCCATTCCTCCTACAAAGTGGATAAACTCATTTTTCCACATTATATTCCATCTGTCATATTCTTGCCCACTCACCAAGTCCATCCAAATCTTCTTGGAAGTTGCTTTGCATCTTCCTCAACACACATTCCCACTTAGCTTTGTGTCACCCGCAAACTTGGAAATATTACATTTAGTCCCCACATCCAAATCATTGATATATATTGTGAATAACTGGGGCCCCAAGCACTGATCCTTGCGGTACACCACCAGTCATAGCCTGCCAATGGGAGAATGACCTGTTTATTACTCTTTTCAAGTGAAGCAGCATTTCACTTGCACTTCCCTCAATTTAGTCTACTGCATTCGCTGCTCCCAATGCGGTTTCCTCTACATTGGAGAGACCAAACGCAGACTGGGTGACCACTTTGCAGAACACCTTAGTATCGAGGAGGCAGGGAGGCTGCAGAAGGATTTGGACAGGTTAGGAGAATGGGCAAAGAAGTGGCAGATGGAATACAACGTGGGGAAATGTGAGGTCATGCACTTTGGCAGGAAGAATGGAGGCATAGACTATTTTCTAAATGGGGAGAGAATTCAGAAATCTGGAGTGCAAAGGGACTTGGGAGTCCTAGTCCAGGATTCTCTTAAGGTTAACTTGCAGGTTGAGTCGGTAGTTAAGAAGGCAAATGCAATGTTGGCATTTATTTCAAGAGGACTAGAATATAAAAGCAGGGATGTGCTGCTGAGGTTTTATAAGGTCAGACCACATTTAGAATATTGTGAGCAATTTTGGGCCCCATGTCTCAGGAAGGATGTGCTGGCCCTGGAGAGGGTCCAGAGGAGGTTCACGAGAACGATCCCAGGAATGAAAGGCTTAACATATGAGGAACGTTTGAGGACTCTGGGTCAATACTCGATGGAGTTTAGAAGGATGAGGGAGGATCTGATTGAAGCTTACAGAATACTGAAAGGCCTGGATAGAGTGGACGTGGGGAAGATGTTTCAATTAGCAGGAGAGACTAGGACCCGAGGGCTCAGTCTCAGAGTAAAGGGAAGACCTTTTAGAACAGAGATGAGGAGAAACTTCTCTAGCCAGAGAGTGGTGAATCTATGGAATTCATTGCCACAGAAGGCTGTGGAGGCCAGGTCATTGAGTGTATTTAAGACCAAGATAGATAGGTTCTTGATTGGTAAGGGGATCAAAGGTTACGGGGAGAAGGCTGGAGAATGGGGTTGAGAAACTTATCAGCCATGACTGAATGGCGGAGCAGACTCGATGGGCCGAATGGCCTAATTTCAGTTCCTATGTCTTATGGTCTGTCCGCAAGCATGACCCAGACCTCCCCGTCGCTTGCCATTTCAACACTCCACCCTGCTCTCATGCCCACATGTCCGTCCTTGGCCTGCTGCATTGTTCCACTGAAGCTCAAGGCAAACTGGAGGAACAGCACCTCATCTTCCGACTAGGCACTTTACACCCTTCCGGACCGAATATTGAGTTCAACAATTTTAGATCATGAACTCTCTCCTCCATCCCTACCCCCTTTCCGATCCCCCTTTTTTCCAATAATTTATATAGATACTGCTTTTCCCACTTATTTCCATTATTTTTAAATGTATTTCCATCCATTGTTTTATCTCTACCTTTTAGCCTATTTCGATCTCTTTCCCCCACCCCACCAGGGCTATCTGTACCTTGCTCGTCCTGCTTTCTACCCTTAATGACACCTAATAGCACATTCCTTAGATAATATCACCACCTTCAACACCTCTTTGTCCTTTTGTGTATGACATCTTTTGGTTATCTCCACCTATCACTGGCCCTCTATTCAGCTCTACCTGTCCCACCCCTCCTTAAACCAGCTTATATTTCACTTCTTTTCTATTTTTCCTTAGTTCTGTTGAAGAGTCATACGGACTCGAAACGTTAACTGTGTTCCTCTCCGCAGATGCTGTCAGACCTGCTGAGTATTTCCAGGTATATTTGTTTTTGCTTTGGATTTCCAGCATCTGCAGTTTTTTGCTTTTATTTTACTGTTTATTCCTACTCTGTTTTATGCCCCTTAATCCATGTCAATATATTGCATCCTATCCCATGCGCTTTAATTTTACTAACCAACCTCCTGTGGGGGCACTTTATCAAAAGCCTTCTGAAAATCCAAGAATACCACTCCTACTGACTCTCTTTTATCAATTGTTACTAACATCCTCAAGAAACTCCAACAGGTTCATCAAACACAATTTCCCATTCATAAATCCATGTTGGCTATGCCCAATCGGATTATTATTATTCAAGGATCCATTTATCGCATCCTTTATAATAGATTTTTGCATTTCCCTACTACTGATGTAAAGCTAACAAGCTCTGTAGTTCTCCTTTTTCTCTCTCCCTCCCTTAAATAGTGGGGTGACATTTGTTGCCTACCAATTTTTAGGAAACATCCCAGAATCTATAGAATTTTGAAAGTTGATCACCAATGCATTCACTATCTCCATAGCCATCTCTTTGGGGTGTAGAATATAAGGTCCTGGGGGCTTATCAACCTTCAGTCCCATTAATTTCTCCAATACAACCTTCTTACTAATACTAATTTTTTTCAATTCCTCATTCTCCCTAGTCCCTTGGATCTCTAACTCTGGGAGACTTCTTGTATCGTCCTCAGGGAAGACAGACAAAGTAATCATTAACTTCTCTGCCATTTCTCTATTCCCCATTATAAATTCTCCTGACTTTGTCTATAATGAACTCACATTTGTCTTAGCCAAACGTTTCCTGTTTACGTGCCTATAGAAGCTTTTACAGTCGTTTTTTATGTTCTTTGCCAGTGTACATTCGTATTCTATTCTCCCTTTCATTATCAGTTTCTTGGTCTCCTTTGCTGTAAACTATGTAATAATTCTTTAAAGGCTATGCATTGCCTTTGTACCATCATATCTTTTAATGTATTTTCCCAATCCACCTCAGCCAATTTGTCCCTCACACCTTCATAATTTTCCTTTTTTTTTTATTCTTTCAAGGGATGTGGGCATCTCTGACTAGACCAGCATTTATTGCCCATCCCTAACTGCCCTTGAGAAGGTGGTGTTGAGCTGCCTCCTTGAATCGATGTAGTCCATGTGGAGGGAGTTCCAGGATTTTGACCCAGCAACAGTGAAGGAACAGCGATATATTTCCAAGTCAGGATGATGAATGGCTTAAAGGGGAATGTCCAGGTGGTGTTGTTCCCATGTGTCTGCTGCCCTTGTCCTTCTAGATGGTAGCGGTCATGAGTTTGGAAGGTGCTGTCTAAGGCGCCTTGGTGAGTTCCTGCAATGCATCTTGTAGATGGCACACACCGCTGCCACTGTGCGTCGGAGGTGGAAGGGCTGAATGTTCGTGGATGGGGTGCCATTCAAGTGGACTGCTTTGTCCTGGATGGCGGCAAGCTTCCTGAGTGTTCTTGGAACTGCACTGGAGTTTGAATTTGTTCAAATGTAACACCTTGGCTTCAAATTGAACTATCTCACTTTCAAACATAATGTAAAATTTTTGTTATAATACGGTCACTCATCCCTAAAGATTCTTTTACAACATTAATTAGCCCTTTCTTGTTACATAATACTAGATCTAAAATAGCCTGTTCGCTATAGTTGGTTCCTCAACATACTGTTCTAGAAAACACATTCCAGAAACTCGCCCTCCACAGGATCAGTGCTCATTAGGTTTACCCAGCGTATATGCAGATTGAAGTCACCCATGGTTAGTGTATTACCTGGGCTACATGCTTCTCTAATGTCCTAACTAAAACTGCCCCACACTACCACTACTGTTTGGTGGCCTATAAACAACTCCTACCAATGTTTCTTGCCCCTTGCTGTTTAAAAAAACAGGTTCCACATTTTATTCTTCCGATCTGAGACCCTCCCTTACTAGTGTACTCATCCTATCCCTTGTCAGCGCAACACCACCTCCTTTTCCTTTTTGCCTGTCCTTCCTAAATGTCGAATATCTTTGAATATTCAGTTCCCAGTCTTGGTGACCCTGCAATCATATTTCCGTCATGGCAATTAGATCTTATCCCCTTACCTTTTTTTTTTTAAAGAGACATGGGCTTTGCTGGCTAGGCCAGCATTTATTGCCCATCCCTAATTATGACCAAGGAGGAGTAGGCCATTCAGCTCCTTGAACATGCTCTGCCATTTAATAAAATCATGTCTTAAATGATAATAGCCTGAAATCTGCATCCTACCTACTGCTAATAACCTATCAACCCCTTCCTTACCAAAAAATCTATTCACCTCTGCCTTAAAAATATTTAAAGACTGCTTCCACCACCTTTTCAGGGAGAGGGTTCCAAAGACTCAAGACCCTCCAAGTGAAATATTTTCGCCTCATCTCTGTCATAAATGGGTGAAACCTTATTTTTAAACAGTGACCCCTAGTTCCAGATTCTCCCACAACAGGAAACATCCTCTGCATATCCACGCTGTTACGACCCCTCAGGATCTTATATGTTTCAATCAAGTCGCCTCTTACTCTTCTAAATTCCAGCGGATACAAGCCTGTCCAACCTTTCCTCATAAGACAAACCACCCATTCCAGGTATTCGTCTGGTAAACCTTCCCTGAACTGCTTCCAACACATTTACATCCTTCCTTAAATAAGGTGACCAGTACGGTACACAGTACTTCAAATGTGGTCTCACTAGCACCCTGTACAACTGAAGCATAACTTCCCTATTCCCCTCGCAATAAATGATAACATTCTATTAGCTTTCCTAATTACTCGCTGTACTTGCACACTAGCCTTTTGTGATTCTTGCACTAGGATGCCCAGATCCCTCTGTACCTCAGAGCTCTGCTATCTCTCACCATGTGATAATATGCTTTAATTTTATTCTTCCTGCAACAATAGACAATTTCACATTTTCCCACATTAAGCTCCATCTGCCAGATCTTTGCCCACTCACTTAACCCATCCATATCTGTTTGTAGCCTTATGTCCTCTTCACAATTTACTTTTCTACCTATCTTTGTGTCATCAGCAAATTTGGCAACCATCCCTTCATCCAAGTCATTTATATAAATAGTAAACAGTTGAGATCCCAGCACTGACTCTGTAGCACACCACTCGTTTCATCCTGCCAACATTTATGCCTACTCTCTGCTTCCCATTAGCCAGCCAATCTTCTATCCATGTCAATATGTTACCCCCTACACCATGAGCTTTTGTTATTTGCAATAACCTTTGATGTGGTGCTTTACCAAATGCCTTCTGGAAATCTAAGTACAGTACATCCACTGGTTCCCTTTTATCCACAGCACATGTTACTTCCTCAAAGAACTCCAATAAGTTGGTTAAACACGATTTCCCTTTCACAAAACGATTTGAATCTGCCTGATGAACTTGACCTTATCCAAGTGCCTTGCTATAACTTCTTTAATAATTGCTTCTAACATTTTCCCTACGACAGATGGTAAACTAACTGGCCTATAGTTTCCTGCTTTGTCTCTCTCCCTTTTTGAATAATGGAGTTACATTTGCTAGCTTCCAATCTATGGGACCTTCCCCGAATCCACGGGGTTTTGGAAAATTAAAACCAATGCATCAACTATCTCAATAGACACTTCTTTTAAGACCCTCGGATGAAGTCTATCAGGACCCGGACTCTTGTCAGCTCGCAGTTCCAACAATTTACTCAGTACCACTTCTCTGGTGACTGTAATTTTCCTGACTTCTTTCCCAACTTCCTTTTCCTGGTTTATAGCTGCTTCTTCGATGTTACCTGTATCCTCTATAGTGAAAACTGATGCAAGATACCTGTTCAATTCATCTGCCATCTCCTCGTTTTCCATTACCAATCGGCCTTGAGAAGATGGTGAGCTACCTACTTGAACCTCTGTCGTCCCTGTGGTGTAGGTACACCCACAATGCTGTTAGGGAGGGAGTTCCAGGATTTTGACCCAGCGACACTGAAGGGACAGCGATATATTTTCAAGTCAGGATAGTGAGCGGCTTGGAAGGGAGCTCCCAGGTGGTGTTGTTCACATGTATCTTCTGCCCTTGTCCTTCTAGATGGTAGTAGTTGTGGGTTTGGAAGGTGCTGTCTAAGGAGCCTTGGTGAGTTTCTATTTGTGCCTTTAATTCATCTACCTTACTGCAAACGCTGCGTGCATTCAAGTTAAGTGCCCTTAACTTTTGTCTTTTCGACAACATTCCACATCCTAAGCTTCGTTGATGTTCGTCTTTGTTTCACCTGCCTTCCAATTTTGCTTACTACTTTTCTACTTCCTGTTACCAGATTTACTTCCTTCCAATTTGAGCTATCTTTCAGGTTCCTAGCCCCCTGATGACCTAGGTTAAACCCTCCCCAACAGCACCAGCAAATCTCCCAGCGAGAATATTAGTTCCAGACCTGTTAAGTTGCAACCTGTCCATCTTGTACAGATTCCACCTGCCCCAGAGCTGGTTCCAATGCTTCAGAAATCTGATGCCTTCCCTCCTAACCAATTCTCCAATCACATGTTCAATCAATCAATCCTTCTATTCCTATGCTCACTAGCGCTTTTTAATTTCTTTCCTAACTCCCTAAAATCTGCCTCGGGACCTCATCCCTCTTCCTACCCATGTCATTGGTACCAAAGTGGACCACGACTGCTGGCTGCTCACCCTCCCCCAAAAGGATGTCCTGCAGCTGCTCCATGACATCCTTGACTCTGACACCAGGGAAGCAACACCCCATCTTGGAGTCTGATTCCCTATTGAATTTCCTATCACTATTACTTTTCCACTCTTCTTCCTCCCCTCCTGTGCAGCTGAGCTGCCCGTGGTGCCACAGACTTGGCTCTGGCTGCATTCTCAAGAGGAATCATCACCCTCATCAATAGTGAAAATAGAAAACCAATTAGCAAGCAAGATAGATTTAGGGACTCCTGAACTACCTGCCTGGTTCTCTCAAGACAGCCTGGCGGTCACCCATTTGTTCTCTGCGTGGACGCCCCTATTCTGTAGTGTGACTCCCTCCCTAAACATGAAATCCACTAGTTTTTTGCTTCGTGGATACACAGCAGTGACTTCAGCTGCCGCTCCGAAATCCGGAGCTCAAGCTTTGCAGCTGGTGACACTTCAGACTGTCCGAATAGGGCACATGTGCGTCCATGACTTCCCATATACTGCAGGATGCGCATTCGACTCAACCGAGCTGACCTGCCATACCATAACTTTACAAGCTATTTATTACAATAAGAATAAGTAGAATAACTTACCAGTTACCCACCAATCAGCTTCCTCCCCTGTACCGAAGTAAGAGCCAGCTGCTGGAGGTGGAATAAAAGGTAGAAGTACCCCCCTCACCCAACTCTCACTTTACACTCTGTGCACCCAAAGCAGCACACTCAGTGCAGATGAGACAGCACTGAGGAAGCCTCTTTTTATTCTCCCTGAAAAACAACTGCTTCAAGCTTCTGAAAACCAGCTTAAGCTAGCTACCTAATTAACCAGCTGCAGCTACTCAGAGCACTTGTCTACCCCTGTTTTAAGGCTGGAATCAAACTTAACTTCTCTTGCAGGGTAGTTTTTAGTTCATTGCTAAATTAAAGGAACAAACGAGACTTTAGATGGAAATTAACCCTCCTCTGACTCACCAGCTTTCAGTGGATACTAGTGTGAGTTCAAAGATGATCAAATCAGTTAGAGGACATAACCTTGGTTTCTTTTACTTAATTCAAAACCCATTAACAATTGGAAAGGACAGCAAAATTACTCAATTTTCAGAGGATCAGGATTTTGATCTTGCATGTGAAATTGGCATCAGGTCTTCATCTTATAGATCAAAGCTAGCAATACTAAAGCTCGCCAGTGATACAAAGAACTTCAATTTTCCACTTTACAAAAATCTAACATTTCTGGCTGAAGCTCAAATAGCAGCTTTTCTTATATTCACTGTGATTATCATTTTCAACCTTTCTTTCAGCATAGGAGAGTTTAGGAAATAATATGGGCCACGAGTGTTTGTGCTAGATTTAATTCTTGGCATGGTACTGAAGTAGAATTGCAATGTATTTCAACCAGAACTGAAAGGGTTCATTGTTTTTCTATTCTTCTCATACAGGTGGACAAGTTCACATGTTTCCACAATATACTCCACCTGCCAAACTTTTGCCCACTCACTTCACATATATATTCCTTTGCAGACACAGGTCCACTTCACAACCTACTCTTTTACCTATCCTTGTGTCATCAGCAAATTTAGCTACCATAATTCTGTCCCATCATCCAAGTCATTAATATAGATTGAAAATAGTTGAGGCCCTAGCACTGATCCCTGTGGTACTCCACTGGTTACAGCTTGTCAACCTGAAAATGGCCCATTTGTGCCTACTGTTTCTTGTTAGCTAACCAGTCCTTTATCCATGGTAATATGTTACCCCCTGCACCATGAGCACTTATTTTGCATAGTAACATTTGATGTGGAACGTTGTCAAATACCTTTTGGAAATCCAATGACACCACATCTACAGGCTCCCCCCTTAGCCACATTGCTTGTTGCTCCCTCAAAGAACTCTAATAAATTAGTCAAATAAGATTTCCCTTTCACAAAATCATGTTGGTTCTGCCTGATTGCATTAAGATTTTCTATGTGCCCTGCTGTAAATTCCTTTACAACAGATTCTAGCATTTTCCCTAGGACAGATATTACACTTACTGGCCTGAAGTTTCTGCTTTCTGTCTCCCTCCTTTTTTTCAATACAGGGGTTCCATTTCCTATTTTCCAATCTGATGGGACCATCCCAGAATCTAGGGAATTTTGGAAAATTAAAACCAATGCATCTTTCTCTGCAGCCACTTCTTTTAAGACCACCGGGTGAGGTCCATCAGTACCCTTTCACTGGTGATGGTAATTGTTTCGAGTTCCCCCCTCCCATTCACCTCTTGATTTACAAGTATTTCTGGGTGTTATCTGTGTCTTCTACAGTGAGGACAAACAAAATATCTTTTCAACACTTCTGCCACTTCCTTATTTCCTATTATTAATTCCCCATTCGCACTCTAGAGGACAAATGCTCCCTTCAATTATTCATTTCCTTTTCAAATACTGGCAAAAACTCTTACCATCTGTTTTTATACTTATAGCTAGCTTTCGCTTGTTCTCTAATTTCTCCCTTTTTAAAAAAAAAAGTCATTCTTTGCTTGTTTTTAAATTCTGTCTAATCTTCTGATCTAACACTAATCTTTGCTGAATTGTATGCTTTTTCTTTCAATTTGATTGTACCTTTAACTTCCTTGGTCACGGATGGTGCAACCTTGTCCTAGTGTCTTTGTTGAGTAGGAAATATTTCCTTAAATGTCTGCCACTGCAACTCTACTGTCCTATCCTTTAACCTAATTTCCCAGTTCACTTTAGTCAGCTGTCTTCATACCCTTATAATTGCCTTTATTTAAGCTTAAAACACTAGTCTTAGACTCACTCTTCTCACCCTCAAACTGAATGTGAAATTCAATCATGTTATGGTCGTTACTATCCAGCTTCGTCATGAGGTCATTAATCCTGTCTCATTTTACATTACCAGGTCTAGAATAGCCTGCTTTAGTCAGCTCTAGAATGTGCTGCTTTAAAAAATTGTCCTGAAAACATTGAGCTCATCTGATTCATCCAATCTGCATGTAGATTAAAATCGCCCAAGGTTATTGCAGTACCTTTCTTACAAGCCCCAATTATTTCTTCCCGTATACTCTGTCCTACAGTGTAATTACTGTTAGGGGAGCTATAGACTACTCCCACAAGTGTCTTCTTACCTTTGCTACTTCTTACCTCTATCCTAAATGATTCTACATTTTGATCTTTAGAACTAAGGCCACTGTTCACTATTTAACGAATGTCATCCTTAGTTAATAGAACTTTCCCTCCACCTTTTCCTTCTATTTTGAGGGGGCTTAAAAGGGTAGTTGATGAGAGGATGTTCCCATTGTGGGTGAATCTACAACCTGGGGCAACAGTTTCTTTTAAGCTGATTTAAGACTTCTAAGAAACTTCTTCTCTCATTGGGTTGTTAATCTTTGTAAGTCATCACCATAGAGAACAGTGGAGGCTGAGTCAATGAATATATTCAAAGCTGAGTGAGAGAGATTTTTGAACTAGAAAGGAGTCAAAGGTTAAGGTAGGGAGGGGGAGGTAGTAAAGTGGAGATTAGACCACAATCAGACCAGCCATGGAGCAGGCTCAAGTGGTCAAATGGCCCACTCCTGGTCCTATTGCTTATGCTACATTTTTAGCAACTAGTTTATCCCAGTCACACTGCTGTAAAATCTGGTAACTAGAAATAGGATGTCACTCACCTCTCTTGCTTCTACATCAGTTTGCTCCACATATTCTTCAGCTGCTTCAGGCTCTGCAAAAGTATGGTTAAAATAATATGTTATTTAAGTCAAAACAGGACACATGAAAAAATATAAAAGACTTGCATTTATATTGCACCTTTCACAAACTTGTGACATCCCAAAGCACTTTATAGCTCATCAAGTACTTACGAAGTCCAGTCGCTGTTGTATTGAAGGAAATGCGGCTGCCAATCTGCGCGTAAGGTGCCACAAACAGAAATGAGATAATGACCAGATAATGTTTTAGTGATTTTGGCTGAGGATGAATAGGTAACAGGACACCAGGGAGAATGCCCCTACACTTCTTCAAATTAGTGCCAAGTGATCTTTTGGATCCACTTGAGAGGGCAAGACAGGGCCTCAGTTTACGCTTGAGCATTGCTGAAAAAAAAAGAGACATGTTAAAGCTGTTCGTCTTGCACCCATCAGGCCATGTGTCCTGATGAGGGTAAGAAGGAAAGATTCGACATGTCTCTTTTTTCAGCAATGCTCAAGTTCTGTCCTAACAAACGACAACTTGAGCTTAAATTCCAAAGAGCAACAGAGCGGGAAAGCCTTGCGTTTCAAAGAGAAAGAGAAAAAAGAGAAACTAGAACTACAAATTAGAAAGAAAATTTGAACAGGACCAAGAGTTTGATTACACGAACTGGGAGTAGCAGAGAGACTTGACCAGTCAGTTTTAACTCAGTTTTGATTTGGCAAGGAATATTCACCTGGCGCCCAAATGTAGTGAGAAAGGAATTGCAATTTATTTTGTATCTTTTGAGAAATTTCTTACAAAGTTACAATAGCCAGGAGAAATTTGGATTTTTTTTTTAAAGAGTATTTTGGTAGGGGAAGTGGGGGAAGTTTATTCAACCCTTTCAATCTGCAGATTACTATACAGTTAAGATGGCTGTGCTTAATGTATATGAGTTAGTTCCAGAAGTTTACAAACAGAAATTAGAAAACCGAGGAAGAGAGAGAATCTGAAGAAAGAAAACCTGTTGCCAGGCTCCTCAAGAGTAATGAAATGCAAGATGCATTTGAGTTTTTAATCAGGTGAGATGTGTATCATGGGCAAATCATGTTAGCTGTAAGAGATAGTGACTGGACTGATACACAAGGCATACCATCTCATAAGTCACATACTCTTCATTAAAATCAGAGCTAATTTGGATATTTAAATAGAAGTCACACTCAGTCACTCATACAAATTAGGGCAATTTGCAGCTAAGTTTTTGTTCATAAACAAAAATGAAAACAAAGGAAGGCAGGAGCAATCATTTTTGCTTGCTTTGATACCACTTTTTCAGGTAAAGTGCAGTCCAGTTGAGCATGTAACTATCTGTTCTAAATAACTGTTATGTAGGAAGACGTCTGGGTGTTTGTTTTCACGGGTCAGATGTGGGTACACTATGGGACCTTGGTGCCATCATTTATTTATGTAAATTTATGTTTCCCATTTTGTTCCCAGCTTGCTGATACAAAATAGATTTGGGTGTTCTGAAATTAGGATTTTCCACTGATGAGGCAACACCGGCGAGAACAGTTCTTGCAAGTCTCCAAATGATCAAGAACAGAGGGAAAAAAAACAAATAAGCAGTACAAGAATAAGTAGGACTAAGCTGAGATTCAAAAGTTAGGTCTTGGGGAGTCACATTGCCCACTGTGGCATTTTGAACTTCACTTTTAGAGAGCATTATACCTCCAAAAAGAGACAGTTAATGAATGAGGTGCACAATAATATTTATAAAATGGCATTAATTAGAATCTAAAACCTATGTGAATCTATAAATCCATGTTAAAATATCTGATTTAAGTGTAAAAAAATTCATGATTACTAAGGCATGAATAAGCATATAGGGGAAGGGAGGGAAAATGTCAGTGAACCAAGGCACGAGGTTTGTGACCTACAATGGAACAGATTTTGTAACCAGCATGATTAAAAGCTTCTGCAAAGTAAAAAGCAATATAACACATTAAAATTCATAAAATGCAAGTACTCTATTTAGCTGGAAAAGACCATACTAGTTTTATACCTGGTTCTGGAGGCTGTTCTTCAACAGGTACAGGGGACGGTTCCTCCTCTTCACACACACCATTCTGGTGATTATGAATGCTGTCAAAGTAGCCACTCTGTAGCAGCCTGTTGACAATTGCCTTCAGGCTTTTATCTGCAAATTAGAAATTACTTCAGTATTTGACTGTTCTGAAACAAATACTTTATGCTGCTCATTCTTGATGTCATTTGCCCTACACACCTCGGGCTAAGGTACTTTATCCACCAATGAGAAATTATCAGACTGTGTTCTTATCTGGAATTATTTACCATGTAATGTCTTAGTCGAAGTGAACTCTATCCAATTTCATACTGCAGAAATTTGCATGTGCAGTGAAGCTTTATAAATAGCCTCAGTTCAAAGGACAAACTCTTCTGCCTTTTTAAAATCTAAACTTCAATTCCAAAGATTAAAAGCTACATCGCTTTCCCAAGAGGAAAAAAGTTCCAGCATGTTGAATTTAAGGTGTTACCTTTAATGTGAATCAAATGCCCCAATGGGAAATGCAGAAGATAGCAAGATATGCATATACCAAAATATTTGATTAATCACGTTCATGAAAGGGTCAGAGCTCCACAAATTGAAATTTTTAAAAATTCATTCATGGGGTGCGGGCAAATCAGCAGAGGCATTAGTGGAGTACAGAAAGTGTAGGATGGAGCTTAAGAAAGCAATTAGGAGAGCAATGAGGGGATATGAGAAAGCTCTGGCTGGTAAAAGTAGGGATAATCCCAAAATATTCTATAAGTATATCAATGGGAAGAGGATAACCAGGGAAAGAGTAGGGCCCATTAGTGACCATGGGGGCAATCTATGGGTAGAGACAGAGGACAGTGGTAGAGTGTTGAACGAATACTTCACATCCGTCTTCACCCAAGAGAATGAGGATGAAGGCATCGAACTCGAGGAGAGAGACTGCGAGGTTCTTGAGCAAATTGATATAGGGAGTGACAGGGTATTGGAGGTGTTAGCAGGCTTAAAAGTGGACAAATCTCCAGGTCTAGACAATTTGTGCCCCAGGCTGCTGAGGGAGGCAAGGGAGGAGATCGCAGGGGCTCTCCCAAATTTTTAATTCCTCTCTGGTTATGGGGAGGTGCCAGAGGACTGGAGAACAGCTAATGTGGTTCCGCTATTTAAGAACAGTTGTAGAGATAAGCCAGGGAACTACAGGCCAGTGAGTCTCACGTCAGTGGTAAGGAAACTATTAGATTCTCTCCTTCAATATTTTCTCTATCCCCACTTGGAGAGGCAAGGTTTGAACAAGGATAGTCAGCATGGCTTTGTCAGAGGGAGGTCATGCCTAACAAATTTGATTCAACTTTTTTGCGGTGGTGACCAGGTGTGTAGATGAGGGTAGTGCAGTTGATGTAGTTTATATGGATTTCAGCAAAGCCTTTGACAAGGTCCCACATGGAAGACTTATAAAGAAGGCAAATGGACATGGGATACAGGGTAATTTGAAAAGGTGGATTCAAAATTGGCTTAGTTCTAGGAAACAGAGGGTGATGACAGAAGGATGTTTCAGTGACTGGAAGCCAGTGTCCAGTGGCGTACCACAGGGATCTGTGCTGGGTCCCCTATTATTCATCATTTATATAAATGACATAGATGACTATGTGGGGGGTAGGATTAGTAAGTTTGTGGATGACACAAAGATTGGCCGGGTGGTTAACAGTGAGGTTGAGTGTCTTGGGCTACAGGAAGATATAGACGGGATGGTCAAATGGGCAGATAAGTGGCAGATGGAATTTAACCCTGAAAAGTGTGAGGTGATACACTTTGGAAGGAGTAATTTGGCAAGGAAGTATTCAATGAATGGCATGACATTAGGAAGTTCTGAGGAACAAAGGGACCTTGGCGTGTGTGTCCGGAGGTCTCTGAAGGCAGAGGGGCAGTGAAAAAGGCATATGGGACACTTGCCTTTATCAATCGAGGCATAGATTACAAAAGTAGGGAGGTCATGTTGGAGTTGTATAGAACCTTGATGAGGCCACAGCTGGAGTACTCTGTGCAGTTCTGGTCGCCACATTATAGGAAGGATGTGATTGCACTGGAGGGAGTGCAGATGAGATTCACCAGGACGTTGTCTGGGATGAAACATTTAAGTTATGAAAAGAGGTTGGATAGACTTGGATTGTTTTCGTTGGAGCAGAGGAGACTGAGGAGCAACCTGATCGAGGTGTACAAGATTATGAGGAGCATGGACAGGGTGGATAGGGAGCAGCTGTTCCCCTTAGTTGAAGAGTCAGTCACAAGGGGGCATAAGTTCAAGGTGAGGGGCAGGAGGTTTAGGGGGAACGTGAGGAAAAACTTTTTCACCCAGAAGGTGGTGACGGTTTGGAATGCACTGCCTGGGAGGGTGGAGGCGGGTTGCCTCACATCCTTTAAAAAGTACCTGGATGAGCACTTGGCACGTCATAACATTCAAGGCTATGGGCCAAATGCTGGTAAATGAGATTAGGTAGGTAGGTCAGGTGTTTCTCACGTGTCAGTGCAGACTCCATAGGCCAAAGGGCCTCTTCTGCACTGTGAGATTGTGATTCTGTGATTTACTGCCCATCCCTAATTGCCCTTGAGGTGGTGGTGGTGAGCTGCCTTCCTGAACCGCAGTCCATGTGATGAAGGTACACCCACAGCGTTGTTATGGGGGCCAGGGCCGGGGCGGGGGGAGGAGGAGAGAGTGTTCTAGGATTTTGACCCAGTGATAGTGAAGTAACGGCGACATATTTCCAAGTCAGGATGGCAAGTGACTTGGACAGGAACTTCTAAATGATGGTAGTGGTCGAGAATTTGGTAGGTGCTTTCGAAGGAGCCTTGATGAGTTCTTGCAGTGCATCTTATAGATGGTACACACTGTTGCTACTATGCGTCGGTGGTGGAGGGAGTAAATGTTTGTGGATGTGGTGCCAATCAAGAGGGCTGCTGTGACCTGAATGGTGTCAAGCTTCTTGAGTGCTGTGGGAGGTGCACTCATCCAGGCAAGTGGGGAGTATTCCATCACACTCCTGACTTGTGCCTCGCAGATGGTGGACAGGCTTTGGGGAGTCAGGAAGTGGGTTACTCGTCACACTATTTCTAGCCTCTGACCTGTTCTCGTAGCCACGGTATTTATATGGCTAGACCAGTTCAGTATCTAGTCAATGGTAACCCCCCAGGATGTTGATAGTGGGGGATTCAGTAATGGTAATACCATTGAACATTGAGGGGTGATGGTTGAATTCTTTTTTGGAGATCGTCATTGCCTTACACTTGTGGGTCATAGAGGTCCACAGCATAGAAAAAGGCTCTTCGGCCCATCGAGTCTGCACCGGTCAATCAAGTACTGAACTATTCTAATCCCATTTTCCAGCACTAGGCCCATAGCCTTGTATGCCATGGCATCGCATGGCACATCCAAATACCTCATAAATGTTCCGAGGGTTTCTGCCTCCACCACCCTTTCAGGCAGTGAGTTCCAGATTCCCACCACCCTCTGGGTGAAAGAATTCTTCCTCACATCCCCTCTAAACCTCCTGTCCCTTACCTTAAATCTATGCCCCCTGATTAATTGATCCCTCCACCAAGGGGAAAAGTTCCTTCCTGTCTACCCTATCTACGTTCCTCAGTCTTATACACCTCAATCACATCCGTCCTATAATGCAGATTCCGGAACTGCACTTAACACTCTAGCTGTGGCCTAACCAGCGTTTTATACAGTTCCAGCATAACCTCCCTGCTTTTATATTCTATGTCTCGGCTAATAAAGGCAAGTATCCCATATGCCTTCTTAACCACCTACCTTCAGGGACATGCACACCAAGGTCCCTCTATCCTTGGTACTTCCCAGGGTCCTACCGTTCATTGTGTAACCCGTGCCCTGTTTGTCCTGCCCAAGTGCATCACCTCATACTTATCCGGATTAAATTCCATTTGCCACTGATCAGCCCATCCGACCAGCCCATCTATATCCTCCTGCAATCTAAGGCTATCCTCCTCACTATTTACCACTCCACCAATTTTCATCTCATCCGCGAATTTACTGATCAACCCTCCTACATTCAAGTCTAAATCGTTTATATATACCACAAACAGCAAGGGACCCAACACAGATCCCTGTGGAACCCGGCTGGACACAGGCATCCAGTCACAAAAACATCCATCGACCATCACCCTCTGCTTCCTGCCACTCAGCCAATTCTGGATCCAATTGGCCAAATTGCCTTGGATCCCATGGGCTCTTACCTTCATTATCAGTCTCCCATGTGGGACCTTATCAAAAGCCTTGCTGAAGTCCAAGCAGACTACGTCAAATGCATTGCCCTCATCTACACACCTGGTCACCTCTTCCAAAAATTCAATCATATTGGTCAGACATAACAAAACCATGCTGACAGTCCTTGATTAATTCCTGCCTCTCCAAATGTAGATTAATTGTGTCCCTCAGAATTGCTTCGAATAGGTTCCCCACCACTGAGGTTAGACTGACTGGCCTGTAGTTCCCTGGTTTATCCTTCCTCCCTTTTTGAATAACAGTACCACGTTGGCTGCCCTCCAGTCCTCTGGCACCTCACCTGTGGCCAGAGTGGTATTGAAAATTATTGCCAGCGCCCCTATCTCCTCCCTTGTCTCACTCAACTGCCTAGGATACATTTCATCCAGGCCTGGAGATTTATCTACTTTTAAGCCTGCCAGACCACATAGAACCTCCTCGCTTTCTATGCCAATTTCTTCAAGTATATCACAGTCCTTCTGCCAGATTTCCATACCCACGCCGTCCCTCTCACTCGTGAACACCGACATAAAGTATTCATTTAGAACCCTTACCTACGTCTTCCGGCTCCACACACAAATTACCAATATGGTCCATAATGGACCCTGCTCTTTCCCTAGTTATCCTCTTGCTCTTTATGTACTTGTAAAATAACTTCGGATTTTCCTTTATTTCACCTGCCAATGTTTTTTCGTGCCCCCTTTTCACTTTCCTAATTTCATTTTTAAGTTCCCCCCTATACATTCTATACTCCTCTAGGGCTTCCACGGTTTTGAGCCCTCGGTGTCTGCCATAAGCCTCCCTTTTTCTCTTTATCCAATCCTGTATATCCCTCCACACCCAGGGTTCCCTGGATTTGTTGGTCCCACCCTTTATATCTTTACCGGAATATATTGGCCCTGCACTCTCCCTATTTCCTTCTCGAATGAGTCCCACTGCTCTGATGCAGATTTACCTAAAGGTAGCTGCTCCCAGTCCACTCTGGCCAAATCATAACTGATCTTATTAAAATCAGCCTTCCCCCAATTTAGAACTCTGATTTCTGGCCCAACCTTGTCTTTTTCCATAACAACCTTGAATCTAATGGAGTTATGATCACTATCTGCAAAATGCTTCCCCCCAATGATTCCTCTACCACTTGACCGGCTTCATTCCCTAAAATTAAGTCCAGGACCACCCCCTCTCTTGTAGGGCCTTCTACATACTGGCTTAAAAAGCTCCCCGGATGCATTTTAAGAATTCTGCTCCCTCTAAACCTATCACACTATGACTGACCCAGTTAATGTTGGGGAAGTTGAAACCCCCCACTATTACTACCCTATTATTTTTACACTTCTCTGAAATTTGCCTACATATCTGCTCTTCTATTTCTCTCTGACTGTTTGGGGGCCTATAGTACACTCCCAGCAATGTGATTTTTCCCTTTCTGTTTTTACGTTCTACCCATATGGCTTCATTTGAGAAGCCTAAGATGTCATCCCTCCTTACTACTTAAAATTGCTTCCTTGATCAATATTGCGATACCCCCTCCTTATACCTCCTTCCCTGTCTTGCCTGAAGACCCTACATCCTGGTCGTGCGAATGTTACCTGCCACTTGTCAGCCCAAACCTGGATATTGTCCAGGTCTTGCTGCATTTGGACATAGTATCTGAGGAGTCGCAAATGGCACTGAACATTGTGCAATCATCAGCGAATGTCCCCACTTCTGACTTTATGATGGGAGGAAGATCATTGATGAAGCAGCTGAAGATGGTTGGGCTGAGGACATTGTCCTGAGGAACTCCTGCAGTGATGTCCTGGAGCCGAGGTGACTGACCTCCAACAACCACAACCATCTTCTTTTGTGCTAGGCATGACTCCAACCAGCAGAAAGTTTCCCCCTGATTCCCATTGACTCATGTTTTGCTAGGGCTCCTTGATGCCACACTCGGTCAAATGCTGCCTTGATATCAAGGGCAGTCACTCGCACCTCAGCTCTTCAGCCCATGTTTGAACCAAGGCTGTAATGAGGTCAGGTGCTGAGCAGCCCTGCCAGAACCCAAACTGGGCGTCAGTGAGCAGGTTATTGCTAAGCAAGTGCCGATTGATAGCATTGTTGATCACCCCTTCCATTACTTTACCGATGATCGAGAGTAGACTGATGGGGCGGTAAATGGCAGGGTTGGATTTGTCCTGCTTTTTGTGGACAGGACATACCTGGGCAATTTTCCACATAGCCGGGTAGATGCCAGCATTGTAGCTGTACTGGAACAGTTTGGCTAGGGGCACAGCAAGTTCTGCAGCACAGGTCTTCAGTACTATTGCTAAAATATTGTCAGGGTCCATAGCCTTTGCAGCATCCAGTGCCTTCAGCTGTTTCTTGATATCACATGGAGTGAATCGAATTGGCTGAAGACTGGCATCTGTGATGCTGGGGACCTCCAGAGGAGGCCAAGATGGATCATCCACTTGGCACTTCTGGCTTAAGGTTATAGCAAATGCTTCAGCCTTACCTTTTACAATGGTGTGCTGGGCTGCTCCATCATTGAGGATGGGGATATTTGTGGAGCCTCCTCCTCCAGTGAGTTGTTTAATTGTCCAACACCATTCGTGACTGGGTGTGGCAGGACTGCAGAGCTTAGAACGGATCTATTGGTTGTGGGTCACTTAGCCCTGTCTATCAATTGCTGCTTATGCTGTTTGCCATGCAAGTAGTCTCGTGTTTTTGCTTCATCAGGTTGACACCTCATTTTTAGGTATGCCTGGAGCTGCTCCTGGCATGTCCTCCTGCACTCTTCATTGAACCAGGGTTGATCCCCTGGCTTAATGGTAATGGTAGAGTGGGGTATATGCTGGGCCATGTGTTTGCAGATTGTGTTCGAGTACACTTCTGCCACTGCTGATGGCCCACAGTGCCTCATGGATGCCCAGTCTTGAGCTGCTAGATCTGTTCAAAATCTAACCCATTTTGCACAGTAATAGTACCATACAACGCGATGGGGGTTATTCTCAATGTGAAGCCAGGACTTCGTCACAACGACTGTGCGCTGGTCACTCCAACCGATACGGTCATGGACAGATGCATCTGCGGCAGGTAGATTGGTGAGGATGAGGTCAAGTATATTTTTCCCTCTTGTTGGTTCCCTCACCACCTGCCACAGACCCAGTCTAGCAGCTATGTCATTTTCGACTCGCCCAGCTCGGTCAGTAGTGGTGCTACTGAGCCACTCTTGGTGATGGACATTGAACTCTCCCACCCAGAGCACTTTGTGCCCTTGCCACTCTAAGTGCTTCCTCCAAGTTGCGTTCAACATGGAGGAGCACTGATATACCAGCTGAGGGAGGGCAGTACATGTTAATCAGCAGGTTTCCTTGCCCATGTTTGACCTGATGCCATGAGACTTCATGGGGTCCGGAGTCGACGTTGAGGGCTCCCAGGGCAACTCCTTCCCAACTGAATACCACTGTGCCACCACCTCTGCTGGGTCTGTCCTACCAGTAGGACAGGACATACTCAAGGATGGTGACGGTGATGTCTGGGACAGTATTGGTAAGATATGATTCCGTGAGGATGACTATGTCAGGCTGTTGCTTGACTAGTCTGTGAGACAGCTCTCCTAATTTTGGCACTAGCCCCCAGATGCTAGTAAAGAGGACTCTGCAGGGTCGACAGGGCTGAGATTGCCGTCGTCGTTTCAGATGCCTAGGTCGATGCTGTGGTTCGTCCAGTTTCATTCCTTTTTTGCAATTTTGTAGTGGTTTGTTACAACTGAGTGGCTTGCTAGGCCATTTCAGAGGGTATTTAAGAGTCAACCACATTGCTGTGGGTCTGGAGTCACGTGTAGGCCAGACCAGCCAAGGGCAACAGATTTCCTTCCTTAAAGGACATTAGCCCAATCAGCCCAATTGTCGAACAACTTATTCTCAAGCTACACAGCAAGACACAACTGACTAGATTTAGAAAAGTGAAATAGATTGGCCAGAGTTCTGATCTGTATGCAATTAACATTGAACAAAAAACCTCCAAAGATGAACAATGCCCAAGTTTAAGTTTCACATGGTTAAATGAGACATCTTTAATGTGCATTCCAAAAAAGTGAACCGTTATTTTCAAACAGGGTGGAGAGGGAAGAAAGAATCCAGTGAGTTTCCTCAGTCACATTTATAATGACAAACATAACAATGGTGACCCTAATAATTATTGCACACACAGTTAGTCTTATAACACTTATTTAAATATTTCAAAATTAATAGGCTACTGACTACAGATTTTCATCCAGTCTGCATTCCCTGAAATTTTATTCTACAAGAATTGCTTGCTATGCAATCATTCTGCTGCAATCTAAATGATTGATTTATGTCTTGCCATTTCAAATCCCTTTGACTGGGTTTGTCACTTTGGAACTAATTATATGTGCTTCCTCTCAAACCAATGTCCATGGCCACCCTTTTTCCACACATTGTGTGCTGGATCGCTCTTAGGCTCTTTACACTAACCTCAGATCCCCAAGATTTTGTCCCATTTCCTGCTCTGTACTTTCATGACTCCCTTCATTCATTATTCATTTTTTTATGATTCTAGTCTGTATTCATCCAACTCCTTCAGATCTCATGCCCTCAGCAAATAATGTCAAGTGTCACCTGAACTAGGTTGATAGCAATCGTGTTTCTGAATCAGAAGATTGTAGGTTCAAGTCGCACTCCAGGATTTGAAAACCATCTAGGTGGAAATCACTTCCAGGGCAATACTTGCATTTCTGTACCACCAGAAGTCATGTCTTTTAAATGAGACATTGAACCACTGGTTACGGTGGACCTAAGATACTTACTATTCAAACAGGGCAAAATTTTTTCTGGACAATGTACCTCCCTCGATCAATACAATTATTTGCAGTTTCTTGTTGTCCATGAATTATCTGTCACACAGTACAGCACAGGAGGCCATTCAGCCCACTGAATCTGTGACAATTCTAAGAGTAATCCAGTTAGCATCATTACCCTCCAAACCTCAGCAACTTTTTTCTCCTTCGGGTATTCATCCAATTCCCTTTGACAGCTACAATTGAATCTGTTTCTACTACCCTATAGGCACCGCATTCCAAATCTTAACTATTTGATGAGTTTTTTTCCCCTCATGTCACTTCTGCTTCTTTTGTCCATGCCCTTAAATCCATACTCTTTGGAGTGCAGGGATTCAGCCAGTGGTAGCTTCTTTTTATTTATTATATCTTAGCCCTTAATTTTTTAAGCCTTCTATGTGCTTAGGAAACCAACCCCAGCTAATCCAGTTTATCTATGTAACTGCAACCCTTTATCACTGGAGCCATTCTCGTAAACATCTTCTGCATCCACTCCAAAAGCCTTTACAACTTTCCTAAAATGCGGTGCCCAGAATTGGGCACAATAATCCAGCTGATGCCTAATAACTGTTTTATATAGGTTTAGCATAATTTTCTGGCTTTTACACTCTATGCCTCTATTTATAAAACCTAGAAACTATCGCCTTGAAGCCTCTTGACACCCTCACCACTCACATTCCCACCAAGTTTTATGTTGTCAGTAAACTTGGAAATATTACATTTGGTTCCTTCACCCAAACCAGATACATATTGTGAATAGCTGGGGCCCAAGCACTGATCCCTGCAGTACCCCACTAGTCACCGCCTGCCACTCCAAAAAAGACCCATTTATTCCTATTCTGTTTCCTGTCTGCTAATCAATTCTCAATCCATGCTAATGTATTATCCCCAATACCGTGTGTTTTAATTTTACACAAGAAATTCATGTGGGTCTTTATCAAAAGCTTTCTGAAAATCCAAATACACATCAACTGGTTCTCCCTTATCTATTCTGCTAGTTATGCCCTCAAAAAACTACAATCGGCTTGTCCAACACGATTTCCCTTTCATAAATCCAGGTTGACTTTGTCTCATCCTGTTGGTGTTTTCTAAGTGTCCTGTTATCACATCCTTTATAATAGGCTCTAACATTTTCTCATCTAAAAGTTACAAGTCAGGAGTGCGATGAAATACTCTCCACTTGCCAGGATGAGTGCGCCTCCAACAACACTCAAGAAGCTTGACACCATCCAGGACAAAGCAGCCCACTTGGTTGGCACCCCATCCACAAACATTCACTCCCTCCAACACCAACGCACAGTGGCAGCAGTGTGCACCATCTACAAGATGCACTGCAGCAACTCACCAAAACTCCTTAGACAGCACCTTCCTAACACACGACTGCTACCATTTAGAAGGACAAGGGCAGCAGACACATGGGAACACCATCACCTGGAAGTTCCCCTCCAAGCCACTCACCATCCTGACTTGGAAATATATCACTGTTCCTTCACTGTTGCTGGGTCAAAATCCTGGAACTCCCTCTCTAACAGCAGTGGCTGTACCTACACCACACAGACTGCAGTGGTTCAAGGCAGCAGCTCACCACCACTTTCTCAAGGTCAATTAGGGATGGCCAATAAATGCTGGCCTAGCCAGCGACACCTGCATCCCACGAATGAAGAAGAAAAAATCCAAACCCTTATTAGAATAATATAGACCTCTCGTCTCTACCAAGAAGTTCGGGAAAAATAGCCTGTCGTCCAGTGTTTTCACACTTCTGTTTCAGACTTCTTTACGTAACGATCGGCTGTCCTCTGAATGGTAATTATCTTAGGGATGCTTATGAATTTCTCAAACCCAGGTTTTTCCACTTACCTTACATTTAACACTAACTCCAACCTAAAAGTTTTACTTTAAAATACATTAAATATGAAATTAGAAATTCACAACAGTCCAGAGCTTCACAAGGAATATTCACATTCTGTTTGCTTTCAAAATAAAATGCAGAATTTCAGGGTGCTTCCCGATGGGGAAGCAATGGCATAGTGGTGTTGTCACCAGACTCGTAATC
Organism: Cetorhinus maximus; assembly: GCF_964194155.1. NCBI lineage: Eukaryota > Metazoa > Chordata > Chondrichthyes > Lamniformes > Cetorhinidae > Cetorhinus > Cetorhinus maximus. The sequence continues at coordinate 144,293,984 of NC_135887.1, forward strand.
CAGAGACCCAGGTAATTCTTTGGGGGCCGGGATTCAAATCCCACCAGATGTTGAAATTGGAATTTGAATAGAAATCTGGAATTAAGTCTAATGATGACCAACAGACCATTGCCGATTGTCGCAAAATCCATCTGGTTAACAGAGAAAGAAACCTGCCGCCCCTATCTGGTCTGGCCTACATACAACTCCAGAGCAATGTGGTTGATTCTTAAATGCCCTCTGAAATGGCCTAGCAAGCCACTCAGTTCTCAAAAACAATTAGGGATGGACAATAAATACTGGCCTAGCCAGCCATCCCATGAACGAATAAAAAAAGCAACATGATTTGGCATTTGTTTTGTACTAATTAAAGATCAGTCTGTTTGTCATTTCCCACTTGGATCATTACCGTGATGAGAAAGACATTGGTGCATTTAGGCAGAGCAGAAAGTGGAGACACAAAAGTTCTCTCCATGCTTTTTTTTTTTACAAATTTGATGCTTTCGTTGTCCATGTAAAACAGGCAAATTACATTGACACCAACACCCGCACTAAGCAATGAGCAAGTAGTTGTCTAGATAGAGAAAATGGAAGATTATTCCCTTTCGTCAGGATCCAAGGTCACAACTCAAGAGACCATTCAACTCATTATGCCAATATTAACAAGTTTTACAGCAACCTCAATCTTATTCTCCTGTATCCTTTTGTTATTTTCATTTTCTTCATCCAATTCTCAGTGCTCATTTCAATAGTCATTTGAAGTATTTTATGTTCCACCAGCATCTCACTGGAAAAAAGATTCTAATTTCCAGTGTTAATCGAGTCTGTGCACCCTCATGGATTCTCCAGCAAAAGGAAACAGCTTTTTCAAAACTTTCGGAATTTTGCGCAAATGTGAAATATCGAAGTAGCACAAAACATCTGAGGTAGCGTCATTTTAAAGTCCACTTGAAGAATGAAACACAAGATATTAATTCAAGTGGTCAGAAATTACACAAGTTCGCAATTTTGATTTAACTCTCCTCCTGCTTACTCAGATATTTACCAAGTAATATAATATATATTATTTGTCACATGGCACCTATTTTCCTCCTCCACTTCATTAATATCTGGTTGAAGAGCACTCGGTCAACCAGTTCCCAGGTTTCTGCAACTCTCAACAGAAAGCAGGCACAAGATCATCCTGGATAGCTATCTCCTATTTTCCCATCAGGGCTGCAGAATTACAACTGGCCACATTTGATGCACAGAATTCTCTCTTAGGAATCTACATTCTAATACTTGGTATGTTGTTTAGAGCTCTAATGTCACTTCACCTCAGCTAATGAAGGCTGACTTCAGATCATAAGTAAATAAAAGAAACTCAAAAATGACATCCTATTGCAGTTTTACCATACCTTGCAAAAGCAAACTCAGCTTTATAGAAATATAGTATCTTTGAGGCGAGGCAAGGCAACACCAAAGTTTAAACCGCGATGCATTTTAGTTGTCTTTTAAGATGCCTTGATGAACAAGCACAATTCCTATTTAGAAATCATCAAAGTGCAGCCAAAACATTGATAAAAAGGGATAAATTATAATGACAGTAAGGGCATTGACAATTAGATAAAAAGGAAAAGAGCAGCTAAAGTAAATGTTGATCCTTAGAAGCAGAGGCAGGATAAATCATGAGGAATTAAGAAATGGCAAAGGCACTGAACAAATATTTTGTATCCTTCTTCACGGTAGTTGCATACCAGAAATAGGGGGTAACCTAGGGGCTAAAAAGAATGAGGAAATTAAGGTAATTAATATCAGCAAATAAAAAGTATTGGGGAAACTAAAGGAACTAAAATCTGAAAATCTCCAGGGCCTGATGGCCTACATCTTAGGGTTCTTAGTGGATGCACTGGCTATAATTTTCCATAATTTCTTAATGGGAACAGTCCTATTATATTTAAAGCTGGCAAATATAACACCACTTTTCAAGAAAGGAAGGAGAGAGACAACAGAGAACTACAGGCCAGTCGACCTGAATAAGTTGCTGCGAAAATACTGGAGTCTATTATTAACAATGCTCTTAGAAAATCACAGTATGATTAGAACGAAGCCAACATGGTTTTACGAAAGGGAAATCCTGTTCGTCTTTTGAGGGTGTAACTATTAGGGTAATAAAGGGGAACCAGTAACTGTACCATACTGGATTTTCAAAAAGCATTCAATAAGGTGCCATACAGAAGGTTAATATACAAGAGAAGGGCTCATGGAATTGGGGGTAATATAGTAGCATGAATAGACGATTGGTCAATGGACAGAAAACAAGAATAGACATAAAAGGGGCATTTTCAAGTTGGCAGGCTGTGACCAGTGAGGTGCTGCAAGGATCTGTGCTGGGGCCTCAGCTATTTACAATCTTTATTAATGACTTAGATGAAGTGACAGAGTGACGTATCTAAGCTTACTGATGATATAGAGCTAGGGTGGAAGTTTAAGCCGTGAGGAGGGCACGGAGGCTGTGAAGGGATACAGACGGGTTAAGCCAGTGGATAAGATGGCAGATGGAGTATAACGTGGGCCAGTATGAGGTTATTCACTTTGATCGTGAGAATAGAAAACCAGATTATTTTTAAAAAGGTGTGAAAATTGTAAATGATGATGTTGTGAGTGCGCTGGTACAAGGAACACAAAGTTAACATGCAGGTTTAGCATGCAATTAGGAAGGCAAATGGCATGTTAGCCTTTACTGCAAAAGTATTGGCATACAGGAATAAAATAGTCTTGCTACAACGCAGAAGGCTTTGGTGAAACCACAACTGGAACACTGTGTGCAGTTTCGGTCTCCACAGTCTACCACGACTGCAAAGGTTCACGAAATTGGTCCCTGGGTTGAAGGAGTTGTCCTATAATGAAAGGCTGAGTAAATTGGGTCTACATTTTCTAGAGTTTAGAAGGAGGACAAGTGATCTCATTGAAACATTGAAAATTCTGAAGGGGTTTGATAGGGTAGATACTGAGAGATTGTTTCTGCTGGTCAGGGAATTTAAAACATGGGGTAGAGACTCAGGAAAAGAGGACAATTTTTAGGACTGAAATGAGGAGAAATTACTTTTTTCAAAGGTTGGTTAATCTTTGGAATTCTCTACCCCACAGGGTTGTGGATGTATCATCATTGAATATATTTATGGCTGAGATAGATGACTTTTGGTCTCACGGAATCAAGGTCTACTGCTCCTATTTCTTGTGTTGTGTTCTTCTACATCCAGGGCAAAAAGCGTGGAGAGATTTACATTTTAGCAATCAAAAATTGAGTTATAGCAGGTGTTAGGGACTGATAACATTTGAAAAGAAATTTTAACACCTCGTTTTAATCAACAGAACTAAACCACAAGATTTCACTTTTTTTAAACGAATCACAGACTTTATGTGCAGAACAAGTTAAATAAAACAAGCACCATTAACTCAACAATATGGTTTACAAATACATATGTTATGCATTCAGCTTTACTTCTTACTTCCCCCAAGAACACTCTTAGAAGGCACGTCAATCTTGAAGTTATTTACTTGTGTCGAGATTGCCCCTAAGTTTCCACAATCCTCTGGAGAATTCTCCTCAGTTTCAGCTATCCTCAGAGACACAACTTTCATTTACCATATCTTGCCTCAGTCCCTCATTCTGGTTACTTTTCAATATTTCCAAACTAATTCAGCTGGTTACTTTCTTTTGCAATTAGACACTGAGGCCCACTGTAGGTTCTCCCACTGGCATCAAATTGGCAATCATCCAGCTTATGTTCCCTCAAAATTTAAACTGCGATTAATACAAAAATTTATCAATCGCTGTCTTGAGCATCCTCAGTGATTGAGCTTCCATGGCCCTGTGGAGTAGAGAATTCCAAAGGCTCACTACCCTCTGACTGAAGAAATTTGTCCCAGTCTCAGTCTTAAATTTCACGCCCCAGTGTCTGACACTGTCTCTCCTAGTTCTAGAACCCCCAACCTAGGGAAGCGTCCTTTCTGTATCTTCTCTGTCATGCCCTGTAACAATTTTGTAAGTTTCAATGAGATCACCGCTCATTCTAAACTGTAGAGAATATAGGCCCCGTCTCCTTAATCTCTCATAGGACAGTACCGCCATCCCAGGAATTAGTCTGGTGAACCTCTGTTGCACTCCTTCTTTAAGTATATCCTTTCTTAGATAAGGGGACTAAAACTATACAAAACGCTCCAGGTGCAGTCAAACCATGGTTCTATCCAATTGGAGCAAAACATCTTTATTGCAAGAGAAGTTGGTAGAGGAGTAAGGACCAACATGCCATTTGTCTTCTTAATTGCTTGCTGCACCTGAAGGTTAGTTTTCAGCGAGTATGAACAAGGACAACCAGGTCCCTTTGGACATCAACACTTCTCAATCTCTCATCATTTAAGAAATACTCTGCACCGTCGTTCCTCCTACCAAAGCGGATAACTTCACAATATATCCCATCTGCCATGTTCTTAGCCCACTCACTAACCTGGTCAAATCCCCTTGAAGCCTCTGTGCATCAACCTAACAGCACACATTCTCACCTAGTTTTTCACATCTGCAAACTTGGAAATATTACATTTAGCCCCTACATCCAAGTCATTGATATAGATTGTGAACAGCTGGGGCCTAAGTATTGATGCGTGCGGTACCCCACTAAGCACAGCCTGCCAACCTGAGAACGACGTTTTGTTCCTACTGTTTTCTGTCCATCTTTAATCTTGAGTCCATGCCAGCACATTATCCCTACCCCAGGTGCTCTCGATACGAACATACAAATTAGGAGGAGTAGGTCACTCAGCCCCTCGAGCCTGTTCCGCCATTCAATAAGATCATGGCTGATCTGACTGTAGCCTCAATTCCACATTCCTGCCTCCCCCAATAACATTTCACCCCCTTGCTTATCAAGAGTCTACCTACCTCTGCCTTAAAAATATTCAAAGACTCTGCTTTGACTGCCTTTTAAGGACAGAGAACAGTGTAACCCTCAGGGAGAAAAAAATTCTTCTCATCTCTATCTCAAATGAGCATCCCCTTATTTTTAAACAGTGACCCCTGGTTCTAGGTTTTCCCACAAGAGGAAACATCCTCTCCACATCCACTCTGTCAAGACCCCTCAGGATCTTAAAGGTTTCAATTAAGTCTTCTCTTACTCTTCCAAACTTCAATAGATACAATCCTAACCTGTCCAACCTTTCTTCATAAGCCAACCCACTCATTCCTTGTATTAGTCTACTAAACCTTCTCTGAACTGCTTCTAATGCATTTATACCCTTCCTTAAATAAGGGGACCAACACTGTACAGGGTACTCCAGATGTGGTCTCACCAGTGCCCTGTACAACTGAAGCATAACCTCCCTACTTTTGTATTCAATTCACCTTGCAATAAATGATAATATTCTATTGGCTTTCCTGCACACTAGCCCTTTGTGATTCATGCACGTCAGGAAGAGATATTTATGTATATAATGTTATTGGAATTTTTTTTTAAATAGAGGTTTAGTCTTGTGTGTGTTAATGGAATTAAAGCCACCTAGTCTGGGTGCTTTGATGGATAGTAGTTTTGAGATGTAAACAGTAGGTAGAAGGTACATTTGCATTTTGTTGAATATAGCATTCAAGAGTGGAAATGAAATCTTGCGCCTAGCTAGGAGACCCCAAGCAATGTTTATATTACTAATAAAGTTGGTACTATGAAAGGGGTTCAAAGGGCCTGGTGGTACAATGAGAATTTGCATTCAAAGGGAAAGGCTGGGTATAACAGAAGGGTTTTGAGTGTGCAGGGCAGAGGCATGTAAGATTTTTAAGCCTGTAAGCCTACAATGGTCTGCAAAGGAACAAATTGAAAGGAACCTTATTTTGAATTCATAAAGTGAAAATGCTTTGCCTAGTGTCTGGTTAAGTCTCATTTATGTCTCAGTTTGATATTAAAACCTCTCGAGAACTGGTGGTCTTATTCCTGGATTTAGAGCTGCAACTCAAAACATACAAATTGAAAATATAGGTTATGACAGTTGTTTAAAGTTTCCCTCCGGGATTTTATCAACTGCTGTGTCATAACAATGCACTAGGACACCCAGATCCGTCAATCTCAATGCTCTGCAATCTCTCACCATTTAGATAATATGGTTATGTTTTATTCTTACTGCCAAACTGGACAATTTCACATATACTCCATTTGACAGGTCTTTGCCCACTCACAACCTATCCATGCTCCCTTGTAGCATCCTTATGTCCTCTTCACAGCTTACTTTCCTACCTATCTTTGTGTCGTCAGCAAATTTAGCCACCATACCTTTGGTTCTTTCATCCAAGCCATTTATATAAATTGTAAAAAGTTGAGGTCCCACCACTGATCTGTGGCAGCATTCATTACATCCCACCTATCAGAAAATGATCCTTTTATGCCAACTCTTTGCTTCCTGTCAGCTAGCCAATCTTCTATCCATGCCAATGTGTTACCCCCTACACCATGAATTCTTAATTTTCCGTAATAACGTTTGATGCACCTTATCAAATGCCTTCTGAAAATCTAAGTGCAATACATCCACCTTTATCAGCCCTTATCCACAGCACCTGACTCCTTCAAAGAACTTCAATAAATTGGGTAAACACGATTTCCCCTTTACAAAACTATGTTGATGACACAAAACTAGGTGGGGATGTGAATGGTGAGGAGGATGTTAAGAGGCTTCAAGGTGATTTAGATAAAATTGAGTGAGTGGGCAAATACATGGCAGATGCAGCATTACGTGGATAAGTGTGAAGTTATCCGCTTCAGTAGGAAAAACAGAATGGCAGAATATTATTTAAATGGTGATAGATTGGGAAATGTTGTTGTACAAAGGGGCCTGGGTGCCCTTGTACACCAATCACTGAACGAAAGCAAGCAGGTGTTGCAAGCAGTTAAGAAGGCAAATGCTTTGTTGACCTTCATTGTGAGAGGACTTGAGTACAGGAGCCAGAATGTCTTACTGCAGCTATACAGGGCCTTGGTGAGGCCACACCTGGAGTATTGTGTGACCCACATATTGTCTTCGCTAATCTTTTCCTTTTTACACATCCATAGAATCTTTTTCAGTCCATTTTTATGTTTCTTGCCAGTTTACATTCATATTCTATTCTCCCTTTCTTTATCTGCCTTTGGTCCGCTTTTGCTAAATTCTAAAATTCTCCCCAATCCTCAGGCTTACTATTGCTTTTGGCAACTTTAAAAGCCTCTTCCCTTTGATTTAATACAACCTTTAACTTCCTTTGATAGCCACAGTTGATTCACTTTTCCTGCTGGCTATCTTCTCTGAGCTGCAAACCACATGAGGTCCAAACTGCAACAAACACTTGCAAACACCCAGATAAACAAGAAAGCCTTCCCAAGCTCCACTTATCTCCATGATGTCATACCTTGCTTGGGCCTGTCCTCAAACCAACATTTGGATAAATTGTCTCTCATTTACAGCTGCTTCTTTGACCTGATGAAGTAAATAGGTTTTACTACCTTTCAGGGTTTCTTGAACGCTTTTCAACTAATTTAGCCCTAACTCCCAAAACAAAAACATATCTCCAGAATGTCAATGCTCCAAAGATTGCAGACGTCATAAGACCAAGGAGCAGGAATTAGGCCATTCAGCCCATTGAGTCTGCTCCGCCATTCAATCATAGCTGATAAGTTTCTCAACCCCATTCTCCCGCCTTCTCCCCGTAACCTTTGATCCCCTTACTAATCAAAAACCTATCTACCTCGGTCTTAAATACACTCAATGACCTGGCCTCCACAGCCTTCTGTGGCAATGAATTCCATAGATTCACCACTCTCTGGCTAAAGAAGTTTCTCCTCATCTCTGTTCTAAAAGGTCTTCCCTTTACTTTGAGACTGTGCCCTCGGGTCCTAGTCTCTCCTACTAATGGAAACATCTTCCCCATGTCCACTCTATCCAGGCCTTTCAGTATTCTGTAAGTTTCAATCAGATCCCCCCTCATCCTTCTAAACTCCATCGAGTATCGACCCAGAGTCCTCAAACGTTACTTGTATGTTAAGCCTTTCATTCCTGGGATCGTTCTCGTGAACCTCCTCTGGACCCTCTCCAGGGCCAGAACATCCTTCCTGAGATACGGGGCCCAAAATTGCTCACAATATTCTAAATGTGGTCTGACCAGAGCCTTATAAAGCCTCAGCAGCACATCCCTGCTTTTATATTCGAGTCCTCTTGAAATAAATGCCAACATTGCATTTGCCTTCCTAACTACCAACTCAACCTGCAAGTTAACCCTAAGAGAATCCTGGACTAGGACTCCCAAGTCCCTTTGCACTCCAGATTTCTGAATTCTCTCCCCATTTAGAAAATAGTCTATGCCTCTGTTCTTCCTACCAAAGTGCATGACCTCACACTTCCCCACGTTGTATTCCATCTGCCACTTCTGTGCCCATTCTCCTAACCTGTCTAAATCCTTCTGCAGCCTCCCCGCCTCCTCAATACTACCTGTCCCTCCACCTATCTTTGTATCATCTGCAAACTTAGCCAGAATGCCCTCAGTTCCTTCATCTAGATCATTAATGTATAAAGTGAAAAGTTGTGGTCCCAACACTGACCCCTGCGGAATTCCACTAGTCACCGGCCGCCATCCTGAGAAGGACCCCCTTATCCCCACTCTCTGCCTCCTGCCAGGCAGCCAATCTTCTACCCATGCTAATACCTTGCCTCTAACACCATGGGCTCTTATCTTACTGAGATAAGAGCCCAGGGAATATGGAATGAATATGGAATATGGAATGCTTTCCTTTATTGAACGAGGTATTGAACACAAAAGCAGGGATGTAATGATGCAACTGTATAAAACGCTCGTTAGGCCACAACTGGAATTGTGTACACAGTTCTGGTCACCATATTACAGGAAGGACATAAGTGCTCTGGAGAGAGTACAAAGGAGATTTACAAGAATGTTGTCAGGGCAGAAAGTTGCAGCTATGAGGAGAGACTGGATAGGCTAGGGTTGCTTTCCTTACAACAGAGGGGTGACCTAATTGAGGTATACAAAATTATGAGGGGCCTAGATAGGGTAGGCATGAACAGCCTGCTTCCCCTAGCTGAGGAGTCAATTAGCAGTGGGCATAGATTTAAGGTGATTAGTAGAAGGATTAGAGGGAACCTGAGGAAAAACTTTTTCACCCAGAGGTTGATGAGCACCTGGAATTCACTGCCTCAATTGGTAGTTGAGGCTGAAATGCTCCACTCATTTAAAAGGTACCTGGATCTGCACCTGAAATGCTATAACCTGCAAGGCTACAGACCAGGTGCTGGAAAGTGTAATTAAAACGAGCAACTGGTTTTTTTTTTCTCTCCCTTTTGGTCGGTGCAGACATGATGGGCTGAACGACCTCTTTCTGCACTGTAGCCCTTTATGGTTCTATGGTGACAGAATTTTCTAACCACTTCTAGCGGGGTGCTGTTCAAGTGTGGAGATGTGACACCCTGCCCCATTATCACTGTTTTCTTGGCACAGAACAGACAGTCCATGAGTCTTTGAAGCTGGGTTTCCGTGTGAGCGACTAGTGCAGCACTGTCAGTGTAGAGGAATTCTGTGATCAAGGCCAACGGTATTTTTGCCTTCACTTTCAGTCTGGATAGATTGTAGAGCTTGCCATCTCACCTAGCATGCAGATAAACTCTGCCTTCCCTGCAGATATGGAAAGAACTCAGGAGCATGAAGAAGATGCCACAGCATGTTTCACTCCATTCTTCATCCTAAAACTTTTGGAAGTGACATCATCAAACTGTACAGTACAGCACATGTTGTCTTGGAGGCCGAGGAGCTTTAGTGACAGCCATTTTCTCCAAAATCTTGTACAGTCCTACCCTGCTGACAGTGTTAAATGCTTTAGTAAAATCTACAAAAGTAAGGCAGAGGTATATCCTGTTCCCCACACTTGTATGTTTGCAAGTAGATGCAGCCTTTTGAGCATGACCCTACCGAAGGCCTTCCCAGTAACATTAAGGGGTGAGATACCCCTGTAGTTGTGGCAATCTCCTGTGTCACCTTTGTTTTGTCTTTTTGATGCCTGTTGTTACTTGTCCTGTGGAACGGGTCCTATCTTCCAACAGAGGAGGTGGTCATGAAGGGATAGCAGTAGATGGAATTTTCCATGCTCACGCTGGAATTCCATCCTTGACGGGTGCCGTTCTGCTTGCTAAGCAATCAACGCCTTTTCAAAACAAAAACAAAAAATACTAAAAACTCAACAAGTCTGGCAGCATCTGTGGAGACAGAAACAGAGTTAAGGTTTCGAGTCCATATGACTCTTCTTCAGAGCAGGTGAAACAAAATAGAAGGTCGGGGACAGGTAGGAGCTCAGGAGAGATATGACAAAGATGTCATGGACACAAGGCAAAGGGAGCGTTAATGATAGTGTTAAAGACTGAAGGAGGTGCTGACAGTGGCATAAAGGTAAGACAACTGAATGAGCTAAAAGCAGACCAAGGGTCAGCACACTGTGAAAGCAAAACATAACAAGTGACAGATGGCCACGTGGGTGGGGGATAGGGGGGTTAGAGGGAAAAAAATGGATTAAAAAGTGGGTCAAAAATGGAGAAGGACCTGCTCCAACCCCTCTTAAATAGTATAAAATCCATCAGATTTCTACCTCTCTTTAGCTCTGAAGAGGAGCAATACTGACTGGAAATGTTAATTCTTTCTCTCCACAGATGCTGCCAGACCTGCTGGTTTTTCCAACGTTTTCTGTTTCTGTTTGATTTCCAGCATCTGCAGTACTTTGCTTTTATTTTAATATCTTTTTGAACACGAGTGATGAGGCTTCTTCACCTAACTCAACCGCAACAAGAAACTGCAGAAGAATGTTAAACGCAGAGATGTCCGTCTCCCAGGAGTACAGCTCAGTGTGTTCAGCCCAGCGGGACATCACCTGCTGATGAGTAGTACTTCTGTTGATTACAGGGGGGAAACTTTGGTGATGGTAGTACCAACAGCCATCTTGATACTAAAGCTCAGGTTATAATGCCAACAAATTAACAACGAATTAACAATGAATAGTGAACAATATTCAATATAGAATATTGATAATTACAAACTACTCTATCCTCTTGAAATCTCAAAACAAAAAACCTACACTACCCCTTAGCATAAAATTGATCCTTGAAGCATGGCTGCCAATGTAGCAAAAGCATTACCATAAACCTCCAAATAGTTTTACAACCTGGTTTCAGACTGACAGCCATAGAACTAGTTGGCCAAGGGCTTACAAAGAAAGCCATGTCCCTCTCAAATGTAATCCGTCTCCATGAAACACAGCTGTCAATCAAACCAAATACCCCTAAGCAAACCTCAAAGTTCCAATCACATATGATACTCAAATTCAGGATGACCTGCTTCAGTCTTTTGTGGCTAATACTTTAAACTACTTGTATATGGATAGTGACATAACTGCAGAAATCAAATCGCACAGATTAAAGTCTCCTCAAACCATGCATTTTTGTGCCTTTATCTTGAGGCATGAAAATTAGCCAGGCTATCAAAAAAATCCATTACAACTAACCTTAATCCTGCTTGTGCCACATCTCGAATTAAAGAATCCTGTAAAGAATCTAAACAAAAGTACTTCATCTTCTGTCACAGCCTCACTTTGCAATTCTACCAAAAACACAAATTTGGATTCAGATACTCACAAGTTGTGGCCCCAACTTTTTTGTCTTTGCCTTCCAGTAGGTCCCATAAGTGTACTGATGCTTGTTCAAATTGTTCACACAACCTGTAAACCACAAAATAATTTAAGCACAGGCGTGAACAGACTGAACACAAAAAAACATCTACAGCCACAGCATATTTACCCATTTTAAAATCCAAAAGACTATTGAAAGTACATTTTATTAAGCCTCACTTGCATGATAGGATTATAGGGCCTGCTTAAGAGGTAAGAATATGAGCTTCAGGTCAACAAGTCAATTATCGGGTTGTTGCTTCCATGTGCACAGGAGAGAAAAAGGAGGGGAGAGTAGAGTGGAAGGGGAAAATAAGCACTTATAATTACATAGTACTTTCCACAGCTCAGGACATTCTCAAGCATTTCACAGCGAATGAACCTTTTTTGAACTGCAACAATTTTGTAACGCTGGCACTAGACCCATAGAGCACTAGTTAAAAAACAAGATACTTTTTTTTAATATATAGACACTGGTTGAATGTTCATATTAGTTAGGACTGGATGTCTCTCCTGCTCTTCCAAAAGTGCCATGGGTTATTTTATAACCACCTGAGAAGTCAGGAGAGGCCTCGGTTTAACATTCCATACGAAAGACACTCAACACCCCCTCATTAATGCAATGGAGTATATTAGCCTAGATTATGTGCTCAAGTCTCTGCAGTATGGCTGGAAGCCACACAACCAGCAAGCTCAGAGGCAAAAGTGTTACTATTGAGTCACGCACATCAAATAACATTCATTGGTTAACCATAGTCAGATGCCCAAAAACATGGTTTAGCTGGAAACCCCAAAAACTACCTCCCAATCATAAGCACATCGGCAAAAATACTGACAATAGCTTTCATGCGCACTACAATTCCCATAACAAAGAAACACATTGCCAGTCAGCTCTAAGGAACATATGATTTGGATACAAACCATCAAGCTGTCTACAAAATTTCATACAAAAGTAAAACACTGTGGATGCTTAAATCAAACAAAAAACAGAAAATGCTGGAAAAACATAGCCAGTCAGGTAACATCTGAGGACAAAGAAACAGAGTTAACATTTCAGAGCAATGACCTTTAATTAGAACTGGGCAAAGTTAAAAATGTGATAGGTTTTAAGCAAGGAGGTTTGTTTGCCGGGGGGCTGCAGAACAGTGGAAAAACAACAAAAGGGAAGGTCTGTGATCGGGTGGAAGGCAGGAGAAATTAAATGACAAAAGAGCTGGTGTTGCAGGGCAGATGTACCTAGAGGAAGTGTGAATGGCAAAATGATTAACAGCTGCCATCCGTAAACAAAAATAACACTAAAACTAAAACTTTGCAAGAAAATGGAAACAAAACGCAGGCAACAATTAAAGTCTGAAATTGCCAAACTCAATGCCGAGTCTGGAAGGTTATAAAGGGCCTTATGAAAAGATGAGGTACTGCCCCCCGATCTTGCAACAGTGCAGGAGGCCGAAGACAGAGAGGTCAGCATGATAGCAAGGCTATTCATTAAAATGACAAGCAGCCCGAAGCTCGGGGCCACACTTCCAAAGTAACTGGAGGTGTTCGGCAAAGCAGTAACCTAATCTGTGTTTGCATCTCCCCAGAATATGCATAGCAGATTACATTGTAAAGCCTCGAAATGGGTTCACAGCGGAAATAAGTTTGGGAAGCATTGAGGTAGAGAGAAAGTAGTGGCACAAATAGAAAGAAATGGTTTAGATCTAATCGCCATTGCAAAGACATGGTTACAAGGTAACCAAGGTTTTTTTTAATTCATTCATGGGATGTGTGAGTCACTGGCTGGGCCAGCATTTATTGCACATCCCTAACTGCCTTTGAGAAGGTGGTGGTGAGCTGCCTTCTTGAGCCGCTGCAATCCATGTGGTGTAGGTACAGCCACAGTGCTGTTAGGGAGGGAGTTCCAGGAGTTTGATCCAGCAACAGTGAAGGGACAGCGATATATTTTCAAGTCAGGATGGTGAGTGGCTTGGAGGGGAACTTCCATGTGGTGGTGTTCCCATTTATCTGCTGCCCTTGTCCTTCTAGGTGTTAGCAGTCAAGGGTTTGGAAGGTGCTGCCTAAGGAGCCTTGGTGAGTTGCTGCAGTGCATCTTGTTGATGGTACACATTGCTGCCACTTGTGGTGGAGGGAGTGAATGTTTGTGATGTGGTGCCAATCAAGCGGGGAACTTTATCCTGGATGGTGTCAAGTTTCTTGAGTGTTGTTGGAGCTGCACTCATCCAGGCAAGTGGGGAGTATCCCATCACACTCCTGACTTGTGCCTTGTTGATGGTGAACAGCTTTGGGGAGTCAGGAGGTGTGTTACTTTCCCCAGGATTCCTAGTGTCTGACTTGCTCTGTAGCAAGTATTTATATGGCTAGTCCAGTTCAGTTTCTGGTCAATGGTAACCCCCTAGGATGATGATGATGGGGGATTCAGAGATGGTGATAAGATCGAATGCCAAGGACCAATGGTTAGATTCTCTCTTGTTGGAGATGGTCATTTACTCACACTTGTGTGGCATGAATGTTACTTGCCACTCGTCAACCCAAACCTGGATTTGTCCAGGTCTTGCTGCAGTTGGACATGGATGCTTCAGTAACTAAGGAGTCGTGAATGGTGAACATGCACAATCATTGGCGAACATCCCCACTTCTGACCTTATGATGGAAGGAAGGTCATTGGTGAAGCAGCTGAAGATGGTTGGGCCTAGGGCGCTACCCTGAGGAACTCCTGCAGTGATGTCCTGGAACTGATATGATTGACCTCCAACAACCACAACCATCTTCCTTTGTTGGGAAATAAATATTCCAGGGTACACAAGATTTCAAAAATATAAGCAGAAGACAAGCAGGTATAAACTTGACACCGCCCCTTTGTAACAGAGAAGAATCATACTACAAGTCTCACGATATGGGGTACGCCATTTAGGACTGAGGTGAGAAGAAACTTCTTCACTCAGAGGGTGGTGAACCTGTAGAATTCTCAACCACACTTGGAGGCCAAGTGAAGAATATATTTGAGGAGGAAATAGAGTTCTAGACTCTAAAGGTGTCATGGGGTGTGGGGAGAGAGTGGGAGTGTGGCGTTGAAACAGAGGATCAGCCATGATCATATTGAATGGCAAGGCACGCTTAAAGGGCTAAATGACCTACTCCTGCTCTTATTTTCTATGTTTCTAATTGATGAGGCACCAGATCTAAGTCAAAACCTGAACAGGATAGTTTTTGGTTCTCCATTATGGCACTTTTCACTGTTGTTAGTCTGCTTGCCTGTGAACAATATATCTCAAAAACAAATGGATGGTTTTCAATGAAACTTGGTACACAAGTAGGGTATAGCCCAAGGAGGAACTGATTAAGTTTTTGGCAAAGATTGAGATCTCGATCCAGAAATTCTTTTAAAGGATCTGTTAACATTGAGAAATAGGGAAAACTGACTAATTCTTTTAGAATGTTGTGGGCTGTTTCATTTAGAATGTTGACTTGTTTCAGCTGCTGTGGTGGAATTTGTCACAGCTATCAAAATGTGAGTGAAATTTTCAGAGCAGGTTTTTGGTTGTGAATTGGCATGAAGCCTCAGTGAGATGAAAACTAAAAAAAAAAAGTTTCTTCTTTCAGCTTTGTAGCCACAGGGCATCAACCAGGCAAAGGGAAAATCCTCAAGGAAAAGCTGTGTAAATGTAACAATGTTGAGTAAAGCATGGTGGAGGTATGCTGTCTATTGAGTGTCCTCTTCACTTGTCTTAGTCTGCCATTACTTTGTCATTGCACAGACTTGCCTTAGGTTGTCACCTAACTTCAGTTGTCCCTAAGCACCTTAAAACAAGAAGCCAGCCCTGATCAGCCATACGTTTCATTTCTTTTCTGCAGCTACTAAGGTAACTTGCTGTTTGAAGAAATGTGAGAATAGCAAAAGAACAATTAAAAATGCAGCAATACTTCAGTCCCATCCCCCCATTCTTTCTCCTCTGCTCCCAAGGAAACCATAGACATCTCATGAACAGACACACAAACGTAATGCTAAGCCCCATATGTTGCATGAACATATAAAAAGTATTATAGCATTCATGCACACTTGGAACTCCCTGCATGTTCAACTCTTAATTTTATTTTGAAATACAAAGTAATGACAATGGAGAGATAGATATTTCTATTATGGGTAAAATTAACTCACCAAACTTGCTCTTTGTGCTTTGCGACCTAAGAACCCAATGCTAGCTGTGGCATTGGCTTTGCCGTCAGTGTGGTTATTCAGGTAATAGTGTATGCCGCATAAGATTACAAAGGATAAACATAAAATTGACCTGTCATTGAACACATTTGATTCTTAAAGACGCAATAAGAGACAGAATTAAAGGCTTATTGTTTCTGCACTCTCAATCACCTCCTGGCCCTAGTTCTCCCTGCCCCACACCCACCTCATCACATTATTCTTCAGCTTCTTCTTCATAGAAATCACGGACGTTTACAGCCCCTCGTGACTGTGTCAGCCAAATAAAGGATTATCCAGCCTAAACGCACTTTCCAGCACTTGGCCTGTAGCCTTGTAGCTTGCAGCACTTCAAATGCATACCCAAGTACTTTTTAATTGGAATGAGGGTTTCTGCCTCTACCATCCTTTCAGGCAGTGAGTTTCAGACATCTGCCATCTTCTGGATGAAAACCATTTTCCTCCATTCCCCTCCAATCTTTCCACCAATTGCTTTAAATCTATGCCCTCTGGTTTTTGACTTCTGCTAGAAGATCAGATATTGCCAATTATGTCTCTTCAAGCTCTGTTCCTGCACCCAAGGCCATCATCACCTCCACTTAAAAATTCAAGTTTAAACTCATTCACTCCTCATACTCTCTAGTTCATCTCCTTTCCTGAAGTCGGTGTAGTCTGTAGATCACCAACTAGTGAGAAGGGTGTAGAAGGGCAAAGCTGCATGAAAATTGCAGAGATGCAAGCATCATAGAGCATTTATAATGAGGGACTTGAATTACCCGAATGTAGACTGGGGTAATGGTGGTGTGAAGGGCAGAGAGGGGACAAAAATTCCTAGACTGTGTTCAGGAGAATTTTCTACAGCAGTACGAGTCCAATCCAACAAGAAAAGACAGTGTTGGACATGGTTCTTGGAAATGAGGTGGGCCAAGTAGATCAAGTGTCAGTGGGGGAACATTTAGGAGACAGTGATCAATATATTGTGCGTTTTAGGATGATGATAGAAAAGGGCGGTAGGCAATCCAGAGTAAGAATAATTAACTGGACAAGAGCAGACTTCGATGGGGCAAGAATGGAGCTGAGCCAGATAGACTGAACGAAAGATTGGCGGGAAGAACTATAGCTAAAAAAATGGGCTGTCAAGAATTGGTTCAGGCACAGTCAAGGCATTTTCTGTCGAAAGGGAAAGGTAGGGCAAACAAATCCAGAGCTCCCTGAATGAAAAAGGAGATTGAAATTAAGATAAACAAGAAAAAGTGTGTTTATGACACGTGTCAGGTAGAAAATACAATTGGGAACCAAGAGGAATACAGAAGGTTCAAGAGAGGAGGTGAAAACGCATATTAGAGAAGCGAAGAGGGATTACTAAAACAGTGGTAAAGAGGAGTAGGGCCGATTAGGGGCCTAAAAGGGAATTTACAAATGGACGAAAGGGCCATGGCTAAGATATTAAATGAATACTTTGCACCTGTCTTTATCAAGATGGTACATACTACCCAGGCCATGGTGACAGGCGAGGAAATGTATCACTAGATGGGTTCAAAATTGATAAAGGAGGAAGTGTTGAATAGACTGTTGGTACTTAAAGTTGACAAGGCACAGGGACCGGACGAGGTGCATCCAAGGATATTGAAGGAAGTGAGAATGGAAATTGCAGGGGCACTGGCCATAATCTCAGTCTTCCCTAGACTCAGGGGTGGTGCCAGAGGACAGGAGAATTGCAAACATTACGCCCTTGTTCAAAAAAGGTTTTAAGGATAAGCCCAGCAATTACAGACCGGTCTGGTTAACTTCATTGGTGGGCAAGATTCTAGAAACAATTATTCGGGAAAGAATTAATAGTCACATGGAGAAATATGGGTCAATAAGTAAGAGCCAGCATTGATTTCTAAAGGGGAAATCTTGTTTAAGTAACTTGGAGTTGTTTGAAGAGGTAACAGAAAAGGTCATTGAGGCTAATGTTAGTGATGTGGTGTACATGGGCTTTCAAAAGGCATTTGATATAGTGCCACACAACAGACTTGAGGCAAAAAATTATTGCTCATGGAACAAAAGGGACAGTAGCAACGTGGATACAAAATTGGCTGAAAAATAGGAAGCAGAGAGTATTGGTCAATGGATATTTTTCGGGCCGGAAGAAGGTTTGTAGTGGAGTTCCCCAGGCGTCGGTATTGGGACCCTTGCTTTTTCTGATATATATTAATGATCTTGGTGCGCAGGGGACAATTTCAAAGTTTGCGGATGATACGATGCTTGGGAGTGTTGTGGACTGCAAGGGGGATGGTATGAAACTTCAAGAAGAAATGGACAAGCTGGTGGAATGGGCAGGTAGGTGGCAGATGAAGTTTAATGCAGGGAAATGTGAGGTGATGCATTTTGGCAGGAAGAACATGGACAGACAATATAAAATAAGCAGTGATATTTTGAAGAGGGTACAGTAGCAGAAGGTCTTGGGTATATATATGTATAGATCATTGAAGGTGGCAGAACAGGTGGAGAGAGCAGTTAATAAAGCATATGGTATCTTGGGCTTTATTAATAGGGTCATAGAGTACAAGTGCAAGGAGATAATGCTGAATTTATATAAGACACCTGTTAGACCTCAGCTGGTATATTGTGTACATTTCTGGGTGCCACGTTATAGGAATGATGTGAACACATTGGAGAAAGTTCAGAAGAGGTTTACAAGAATGATTCCAGGGATGAGAAACTTCAGTTATGAGGATAGATTGGAACGGTTGGGACTGTTCTCCTTGGAGAGGAGGCGGCTAAGAGGAGATTGGTAGAGATGTTCAAAATCATGAGGGGGCTGGACACAGTTGATAGGGAAAAGCTATTCTTGCAGAGTAGATAGGGAGAAGCTGTTCCAGCTCGTAAAAGGATCGAGAAAGGGAGCACGCAGATTTAAAATGATTTGCAAAAGAAGCAAATGTGACGTGAGAAAAAACTTCTTCACACAACGAGTACTTTGGGTCTGGAATGCACTGCCTGGAAGTGTGGTGGAGGCAGGTTCAATCAAGGCATTCAAGAGGGCGTGGGGTGATTATTTGAATAGAAACACTGTGCAGGGGTACAGGAAAAAGGCAGGGCAATGGCACTAGGCCATCATAATGCTCATTTGGAGAGCCGGTGCAGACACGATGGGCCGAATGGCCTCCTTATGTCCTGTTAAAATTCTGTGATTCTGTGAAATCCTTGCAAGGATCACTGCCACCAAGTTTCATGCCCTCCTCTCCCATAATCTTCACATCTCTTCAAATCAGTTTCTGCTCTGCCCAGCCCACAATATTGGGACTGTTATTGTCAGTCATTCACTAGATCCTTTGTCAGGGCCTTAACACCGCCACCACACAAACCCAAGCCTTGCATACCACTTGGTTGAAATAGAAATTAATAATTAAAATGGGTAATTAGCAGAAGTTTCAGTGGATCTGGACAGAACCAACAAAACAAACTAATAAGCTTCACTAAAAAGTCAAAACTAGGCAAAAATTTGATCTGCACTTCAATTAAATCAGATCAAGAACAATAAAATCAGCCTACTCAGGCTGCATCTCCATAGTTAGAGGCAACAGCTGGCTTCATAAGCAAGAACTGGTGATTATAACTGCTTAATACCTCAGGTTCATGTCACGCTCAGGCTGTACAAGCTTGTAGAATTCATCCAACATTCCCAATTCTTCTTCAGTAAGAACAGGAGACCCATTCCAACCTTGCTTCAAGTCAGTGCGTGTATCATCATCATCCAATTTGTCCAAAACGTATTGTAGCTCAAGGACAGTTTTTAACCGCTTCTGCTCTGCTTCCTCTCGCATCAATTGTTCCCGACGAGCTGCTTTCTTCAGTGATTTCTGGATCTGCAAAGAAAATGCCAAACTATTTTTGCAATTGAGCTAATTAAAGCTTCAATATCTATTGCAACAAACCTAATGGAAATATATACTAGACCAAGAAAATGGACTTTTCATTTTAGTGACATATAGTAATTCCTCACTTTATTAGTTGTGTTCCTGAAAAACACTACTTCAAACGAAATGTTAAGCAACAGTTTTCCCCATTACAACCAATACAAAAGCTGGAGTTCGTTTCCGTAGGTCCTTTAGTGTCAAAACACTATTAAAACATTAAGCCCTGTAATTTGAAACTGTATATTCATAAATTCCTCTATTTGCAAATGTAATAAAAGTAAAATCAATTTTAAAATAAAAAATAATATCCTTAACTCTCACTCGTCAATCCTCCTGCTCCGCGAAGCTCCCTCTGGCTTGCCGTTACTTTCTCCCGAACTCCTGCTGTAAAGGCTTAGGAGATGGCGGGTGGGCGGCCAGGAGACAGCGAGCAGAAGGGAGATGGCAAATGGGAGGCCTGGAGAGCTGGAGAATCAGGAAGTGAGAGGGGCTGTTCCAAAATGGCACTATCGGGTCACATCTGCTACATTAGCCCCAGTGCAAATGGACGCTAAAACATAAATCCCGATGCCAGGTGTGCATACCTGCCCTATTATAACCACGATGTTAAAATGGAACAACTTAAAGCGGGCAACTTAAAAATGGGAGCTTGCTATATAGTGGTCCTCCCATAGTGCTGCTCATCATGAATTGGAGGAAACAACTTATTTTTAAACACAATTGTGGTTTTATACCATTTATTGCACAATTTATAAGCATTACTGCTTTATAATGATTTAGTGTCGGGTCACTAAGATTTCTAAATGAGCATTCCTATGTCCAGTTTTTCCATTAAAATTGTCAATGGCCTTGATCATATGCTTCTTCACTCTGTTCTCAACATTTAAAAAAAAGCCCAGGTTGCTCAGCAAGATGATAGTCAACATATGCTAGATTGAAACTTGTTTACTCATACAATTGGCAAATATAGCACTCAAGTACCAAAGCAGTGAAAGCCAGCTTAGAACAGGAAGCCAGGAACAGGGAGGGGTTAAAAAAGTCTCATCCTGGGAAAGGCAATAGGTGCTGCAGACCAAGGATGGGTTAGAAGGCACCCCTGTGGTGTTAGTGAGGGAACCAGAAAGCAGGCATGACAGAGGTATAAAAGTTACCTTGATCCAAATTTGAAATTCAGATCAAGAAATCTCAGCAAGGTAAACCAGAGAAACATCTTTAACAGAGACTGGGCAATTTTATGGGAAAATCAAAAAGGTCACTTGGTAGTACAGAGTATTACTGAAAAGAGATGCTGTTGAAGTTTTTCATTTTGCACTCATTACAGATTCAAGAGAGCCAAATGTCAAAGGGGGCAACAATTTATATTGCATGAGAAAATGGTGTTGATTGGTTGAGGCGTTGCCATGGAGAATGCACAAGACAACTATTGTCCTCCACGCTTTTGTTCAATTCAAAAAAGGCGCACTGCCGGGACACTTTCCTTTTGCCTGCAGAGGACAGGTCCCTGCATATGAATATATGTAGCTTCTAGCAAGTGTAAATGAGCCACATTGCAAGCCTGACTGATAACCTTAAATTTGTTTTAGTGTTATTCCTAGCACACTACATTGTTCAGCAAGTGCCATGCAATCGCAGTATCACGTCGACCGTTGGGCATTATGCTCTGAGTTTTGTAAGCACAGGCAGGCCAAGTATGGTCAGTAATTTGCCTAATGCAGACAGGTCAAGGGACATTGTTACGACCGGTGTGGGAGGAGTGCGCAGTTTATCTAGCCTCACTACTCCACAGGCCGTGCCATTAGTATACATGTTTAATTCACTTCCCAAAATAGCCAATTATTTACCTTTGCTACCTTTAGACGCAAAATAAAACACTTTTACTAACCTTCTTTCAATAAACTCAACGATTGTTTCAAAAAAGAAGTTTCATTTTATAATAAACCAATTTGCATGAACTGGTTGACATACAATTTGCAATCTGCAAGTGTACCTATCTATCCCTTTCAAAATTCCCCAAAATTCCTAAAATTCACACAAAGGAGACAAGTAGGGTCTCTGCAGAGATGGGTGGTTGATGGAAAAACTTTTATTAAAAGGATAAAGTTCACAGGGTTTGACGCTGTCGATTTGGTGTTTCTTCATGCTAGGACAGGTTGCTAGTGCCGGCTGATGTCTGAAGGTTCTTATCAATGGTGCTTCAGCATGGACGAAAATAGAGCTGGATCAATCTTTCTCACCTCAGCCTCTCGGGTTTCTAAATGCAGACAAGTTCCCTCGAGATGAAGATTCCTAACTGGATACTGAAAGCCACACTGTATTGCAAGCAAAGCAGGGAGCACGCACAAGCTGGGCAGCTTTTCCACTTCTCAGTTCATTCCCAACTCAGTTCAAAACATAAAGCCCCTCCATCAGGTAATTTCCTGTAAATCACCAGGCCTTTGTCTTTGAAACAGTTCCCTCCATCCCCAACAATTAAAATTACTGTCGCAGTTCAAATAAACAAATAGCTCTCCTCCACTACTGCCATGCTGGTCATTTAGCTGACACCAGGTGATTTCTTAGAAAAGGCATGTGTGCCCACAATCCAAGGTAAACTTATGGCCTCTGTTTTAAATAAAGCCCAGGTCAGACCCCAAGTATCCAAATAATGCAATGTCCTTTCAAATTTTCAAAGAGAATATACTTCTTGAATACAATCCTCCAGGTCACTGGGACGTACGTCCTACATACCTGGCATTGCAGTGGCACTGAAATTCATATACCACATTGCTTATTTATTTGGTATGCAGACTTTTTGATTTGACAACAGCATCCTGTTAGTGGAGAATACCACTCATCTTGCTACTGCACAGTGGCACTGTGAAACGGCTAGCTCAAATTTTTGGGATGCCTTACCCTTCGAGGCCAATTTAAGGTGGACTGGTCATTATCTGAAAGTGGCAGCCAAAGGCCCAACGCGCTCCATCCCACGCTCAAATTCACCTTTGAAATGGAGCAGTCTAACGAGCTCCCTTTCCACGACATGCTATATGGAGAAATCTGCTAATGGGTTGGTTCTCTACTAATGTCAACTGCATACCTCCTTTCACAGGTCAACATACACGTTGGGATTCCTACAGCTTCAAATGCTACAACATTGGTCTTAAACGCAATCTCGTAAATAGGGCCCAAGAAATTTGCTCAACGTACAAGTTTGACACCAAAATAGAGCGCATCAAAACTACCCTGTGGGATAATGGCTATCCTGATCAGATCATTGCTCACAGTGTATCACGCATGCACACAAATATGCCCAAGGCTGCCACTTTCAGATCTGAAAAGTGCCGTCTACTTCAAATTACCCTTCAAGGGTAAGGAATCTCAAACATTTGAGCAACAGGTGAAGCTAGCAGTTTCAGGTTGCTACTATGCAGTAGCAACACAAGTGTAGTTTCTACTAACAGGATGCTGTCATCAAGCAAGGTGATGTTCTGCCTACCGCACAAATGAGTAATGTGGTATATGAATTTCAGTGCCGCTGCGGTGCCAGGTACATAGGTTGTACATAGTCCCAATGACTGGTGGATTGTTGAATAATCCACAGTGTGCAAAGGATTACACTAAAAAAACAATTTAAGATCATCAGTCGCATTTGCAATGACTTACACTTACTAGTAGTTACATATATTCATACATAGGAATCCATCCTCTGCAGGCAAAAAGAACATATCCAGACATTCTGCCTTTTTTGAAATGAACAATAGTTCCTTGGTGCATTCTCCATGGCAATGCCTCAACCGCAGTTGACTTGCCAACCAATCAGCACCCTTTTCTCATGCAGCATTACTTGGTGCATAATTGCCAGCACAGATACGATGGGCTGAAGGGCCTGTTTCTGTGCTGTATAACTCTTGATTTTCTTTATTTATTTTGTTTCTTTTTTAAAAACCTTTTCCCTCAATCTCCTCCCGCACCCCCCCTCCCCCCCCGAACCAAATAGGGCCATCTGTCACTTGTTTTTATGTTTTGCTTTCAGAGTGCTGACCCTTGTTCTGCTGTTAACGCCTTTTGCAATCTTACCTTTATGCCACTTTCAGCGCCTTCTTTACTCTTTACCACTAACACTCCCTTTATCTTGTCTCCATGACACCCTTGTCAATCTCTCCTTAGCTGTCACCTATCCCTGATCTTCTATCTCATTCCACCTGCTCCACCCCCTCCTAACAGTATAAAATCCATTATATTTCTACTTCTCTTTAGCTTTGCAGAAGTCATTTGGACTCAAAATGTTAATTCTATTTCTCTCTCCACAGATGCTGCCAGATCTGCTGAGTTTTTCCAGCATTTTCTGTTTTAATTCTTGACTAATTCTAATCCCATTTTCCAGCACTCAGCCCGTAGCCTTGTATGCTACGATGTTTCAAGTGCTCATCTAAATAATTCTTAAATGTTGAGGGTTCCTGCCTCTATTATCCCCTCAGACAGTGTGTCCCAGATTCTAACCACCCTCTGGGTGAAAAGATTTCTCCTCAAATACCCTCTAAACCTACTGCCCCTTACCTTAAATCTATGCCCCCTGGTTATTGACACCTCCGCTAAGGAGAAAAGTTTCTTCCTATCTGCCCTATCTATGCCCCTCATAATTTTATATATCTCTATCAGGTCCCCCCTCAGCCTTCTCTGCTCTAAGGAAAACAACCCTAGCCTATCCACTCTCTCTTCATAGCTGAAACACTCCAGCCCAGGCAACATTCTGGTGAATCTCCTATACATAGGATTAAATAAATATTGGATTTAAAAAGGGGTCAAGAGGGAGGAGAGAGTTCATGGTCTGAAGTTGTTGAACTCAATGTTAAGCCCGGAAGGCTGTAAGGTGCCAAATCGGAAGATGAAGTGCTGCTCCTCCAGTTTGCGTTGGGCTTCACTGGAACATTGCAGCAGGCCAAGGACAGACCTGTGGGCATGAGAGCAGATTGGAGTGTTGAAATGGTAAGCAACAAGGTGGTCTAGGTCATGCTTGCGGACTGAGCGAAGTTGTTCCACAAAGTGGTCACCCAGTCTGTGTTTGGTCTCCCCAATGTACAGGAGACCGCTTTGGGAGCAGCAAATACAGTAGACTAAATTCAAGGAGGTGCAAGTGAAGTGCTGCTTCACCTGAAAGGAGTGTTGGGGGCCTCGGATGGTGAGCAGGTAAAGGGGCAGGTGTTGCACATTCTGTGATTACATGGGAAGGTGCCGTGGGAAGGGGATGAGGAGTTGGGGGTGATGGAGGAGTGGATCATGGTGTCACGGAGGGAACGGTCCCTATGGAATGCTGACAAGCTGGGGGATGAGGGGAAGATGTGTTTGGTGGTAGCATCATGCTGGAGTTGGCAGAAATGGTGGAAAATGATCCTCTGAATGCGGAGGCTGGTGGGGTGAAAAGTGAGGACAAGGGGGGCCCTATCATGGTTCTGAGTGGGAGGGAAAGGGCTGAGGGCAGAGGTACAGGAAATGGCTGGGACATGGTTGAGAGCCCAGTCAACCAGTGGGAGGAGGCAACCTCTTAAAGAAAAAGGAAGACATGTCAGAAGCACCGTTTTGGAAGGTGGCATCATCGAAACAGATGCGATGGAGATGGAGGAACTGAGAAAATGGGATGGAGCCCTTACAGGAAGCAGGGTGTGAGGAGCTGTAGTCGAGGTAGCTGTGGGAGTCAGCGGGCTTGTAATGAATATTAGTGGAAAGTCTATCACCAGAAATGGAGACAGAGGTCAAGGAAGGGAAGGGAAGTGTCAGAGATGGTCCATGTGTAGGTGAGAGGGGGGTGAAAATTGGAAGAAAAACAGAACAAAACCGATAAATTTTTCCAGGTCCAGATGAGAGCATAAAGTGGCACCAATAGTCATTGATATACCAAAAGAAGAGCTGTGGGAGGGGACCTGAGTAGGACTGGAACAAGGAATGTTCCACATATCCAACAAAAGGACAGGCATAACTGGGCCCATGCGGGTACCCATAGCCACACTTTTTATTTGGAGGAAATGAGACAAGTTAAAGCAGAAATTGTTCAGGGAGAGAACAAGTTCAGCTAGGCGGGGGAGAGTCATGGTGGATGAGGATCGTTCAGGCCTCTGTTCAAGGAAGAAGTGACGAGCCCTCGAGCCATTCTGGTGGGACATGGAGGTGTAGAGGGATTGGACGTCCATGGTGAAGAGGTGACGGTTAGGGCCAGGAAACTGGAAATTGTTGACATGACGTAGGACATCAGAGGAATCGCAGATGTAGGTGGGAAGAAAATGGACAAGGGGAGGGAAAATGGAGTCAAGATAGGAAGAAATGAGTACCAC
This sequence comes from Cetorhinus maximus, assembly GCF_964194155.1. Classification (NCBI taxonomy): domain Eukaryota; kingdom Metazoa; phylum Chordata; class Chondrichthyes; order Lamniformes; family Cetorhinidae; genus Cetorhinus; species Cetorhinus maximus. The sequence goes on from NC_135887.1 coordinate 144,320,073, forward strand.
AGGGCAGGAACAGGCTGACATGATGGGACAGTCCTGTTTGTGGGAAGGAGGTAAAAGTGGGCTGTGCGGGGTTGGGAGGTTATGAGATTGGAAGCTGTGGAGGAAAGATCTCCAGAGGAGATGAGGTCAGTGACAATCCTGGAAACAATGACTTGATGTTCGGCGGTGGGGTCATAGTCCAAGGGGATGTAGGAAAACAGACCAAGAGGCAGCAGCGAGTACAAGTTGACTTCCAGGAGGCATTGCATAAAGTTCTATTCAAAGTGCTGTTATTTACGTTTTTACACAAACTCTGGAAGTGACTTAATTGGCTTAAGGGCAGCCAGTAGTTAGAAATATATGAAGTAATGCACTTTGGAACAAAGAACAAGGAAGGGAATATGTTTTCAGTGGTGAGCTGGCCCTAATTTAGAGATTTATAATTCACCAGAACTGGAAGAATATTCACCCTCCGAGGAGACGGGGAGGGTGAATATTCATAACCTTCCAACCCTCTTTAGACTGGAGAATTACAAATGTTACACCGTTGTTCAAAAATGGATGCAAGAATAAGCCCAGCAATTACAGGCCATTCAGCTGAACCTCAGTAGTGGGAAAGCTTTTAGAAACATTAATGCGGTAAAACATTAACAGTAACTTGGGCAAATGTGTATTAAAGAAAGCGGGGGAGGCAGTGGCGTAATCGCATTGCCACTAGACTAGCAATTCAGAGACCAGGGGAGCACGGTTTTAATCCCACCATGGCAGATGATGAAACGTGAGTTCAATAAAAATCTGGAATTAAAAGTCATGACTATGAAACCATGCCAATTATCATAAAAGCCCATCCGGTTTGCTAATGTCCTTTAGGGTAGGAAATCTGCCGTTCTTTCTTGGTCTGGCCAAGATGTAAGACCATAAGACACAGGAGTAGTCAGCCATTCGGCCCATCAAGTCTACCCTGCCATTCAACGAGATCATGGCTGAACTGATAATCTTCAACTCCACTTTCCTGCTTTTCCCCGCTCAATTCCCTTACTGATTAAAAATCTGTCTATCTCAGTCTTGAATATACTTAATGACCCCCTCTGCAGCCCTCTTGCAGTAAAGATTCACTACCCTCAGAAAAGAAATGCCTCATCTCTGTCTTAAATGGGTGACCCCTTACTCAGATTATGCCCTCTGGTCCTAGACTCTCCCACAAGGGGAAACAACCTCTCAGCATTTACCCTGTCAAAGAAGGGTAGAAACTAGAGATAGTTCTAAGTAATTTATATTTGTATTTGCGGGTTAGGAATAGCTATAGCATTAAGTTTAATTTATATTGGTTATTTTTGTGTTCAAAAGATGAATCCTGGGTTTAGTTTCATTTTAGAGGTTCTGTGAAATGGAGACGCGCAGTCTTTAAGCTCTGTTTGTATAACTGCATTTTTAATGAGGTTTTACAACTCAAAGTGAACAGCTATGTTACCAAGGATGTTAGTAGTTTAAGGAAGTTAAAACAGAAACAAGGTAGAAAAAAACTGTTGCCTAGCAACAAGTATCCAGAGAGAGAGAGAGACCCACAGAGACAGGGAGAAACAGAAAGCTGTTTTATTTCAGTTGGTATGTGGAAACCACAGGGTAAAGACAGAAAGGTCTCAGAGCAACATAGAAAGGACCCAAAGTCAGGGATAGGACAGAAAGAGGGTACCAGGAAGATCTAATAGTCAAAGGAAATGAACAGGAATCTGAAAATGGTTCTGTTAAGTAAAGTTAAGAGTGAAGAGCAGAGAAAAATGCTCCAAGTTAAAAGACAGAGCTGCAGGGAGCAGACTTGGAACAAAGTGGGCTTCCGAGAAGCTAGAGATCCAGGAAGACAGCCAAAGGTGCGTGACTCCTTGCTATGGGCCTGTGAAGCAGAGGTGTTCTGTTGGCATGGCTGAGTGTCTGAGAGAGAGAGTGGAATGCGAAGCTGGAATATATGTGGCGACTCAGGGGAGAGGAACACCAGAAGGAGAGATTGAAATCCTGGGGGTGGATCCTTGTTCAAGGCATCAGAGAGAAAGTGCCGTTTGGGAGAAGATTCCAAAGTGAGTTCTCAGAGAGTGAAGATTGGAAACCCTTGTGTGAAAGCCAGTGTTTCCATGAGAACAGCTGGCCCAGTGTGACGAGCGTCTGGGGGGAGTTGATGAGATCCATAGCATCTGCTTTGGATGGTATCTGTCACTTGATCCCGGAATGTGGTGTGTCCGACCACAGGTCGCCTATTGGTTTACATGGACTGTATACTTACTGTGAACATTAGAGTATAAGACAGACTTTGTAACTTGTGTTATTCTTACAAATCTGTATATATCTGTAAAAGTGTGGTTGTGGGCGAAGGAGTAGTGTAATATAGTTCATCTTTTTCTTGTTTAATAAATGTTCTTTTGTTAAAAGTACATCAGCAAACCTTGCGACTCTGCTCAGTAGCCACCTTCCACGTTTCTAAACAAAACCTAAAAGTTAGGATCTATCAAGCCAGGTTCCACCCTGGGGTCTGACTTGTCCAGTAGTATCAGCTGGGATCATAACAACAGTGATATATTTCCAAGTCAGGATGGTGTGTGGCTTGGAGTGGAACTTCCAGGTGGTGGTGTTCCCATGCACCTTCTGCCCTTGTCGTTCTAGACTGTAGCAGTCATGGGTTTGGAAGGTGCTGTCTAAGAAACCTTGGTGATTTCCTACAGTACATCTTGTAGATGGTACACACCACTGCATCAGTGGTGGAGGGATTGGATCTTTATGGATGGGGGCCAATCAAGTGGTCTGCTTTGTCCTGGATAGTGTCAAGCTTATTGAGTGTCGTTGGAGCTGCACTCATCCAGCCTCCAAGCTTTTGGAAATCCAAATACGCTACATCCACTGACACCCCTTTACCCATTTTGCTTGTTACATCCTCAAAGAACTCTAATAAATTTGTCTCACACTATTTCTCTTCATAAATCCATGTTGACTCTGCCTGATTGTATTATGATTTTCTAAACATTCTGCTACTACCTCTTTAATAATGGATTCTAGCATTCCTGCAATGACAGATGTTTGGCTAACTAGCCTTTGGTTTCCTGCTTTCTGTCTTCCTACATTCTTGAAGGTGGTATTAGATTTGTGTTTTTCCAATCCACTGGAACATTTCTAGAAACTAGGGAATTTTGGAAGTTTGTAACCAATGCATCCACCGTATCTGCAGCCACCATTTTTAAGATCTTACAATGCAGGCTATCAGGTCCAAAGGACTTGTCAGCCTTAAGTTACATTATTATTCCCATTGCTCTTCTCTAATGATAGTAATTGTTTAAAATTCCTTCCTCCTTTTTATCTCGATTTCCTACTATCCTTGGGATGCTTTTTGTCTCTTCTACTGTGAAGACAGATGCAAAATACTTGTTCAAAGCCTCTGCCAATTCATCATTTCCCATCATCAATTCCCCCAGTCTCAGCCTCTAAAGGACGAATGTTCATTTTAGCTACTGTTCCTTTTTTATAGAAGCTTTAACTGTCTATGTTGGTATTTCGCACTAGTTTTTGCTCATACTCTAATTTCTCCCTCTATTATTTCATAATCCAGAGATTATTACCTTTGTGGCTTTGCTTTTCAATATAGTCCTAGCTGCTCATTCTCCCTCAACATATAATGACAACTAGTGTGATAAGATGGGACACAGTGCACAAACAGGTGTGTGCAGCAGCAAATAAGGTCAGAGTAGGGGAAAATGGTAGAAAGGCAGAATTAAAGGCTCTTTATCGGAATGCACGTGAGAGAGTGAGAGAGAAACAGCGTGGTCATTTACAGTGAGCGTGAGAGAGAAACAGCGTGGTCATTTACAGTGAGGGAGAAACAGCGTGGTCACTTACAGCGAGAGTGAGAGAGAAATAGCGTGGTCATTTACACCGAGTGAGAGAGAGAAACAGCGTGGTCACTTTCAGCGAGTGTGAGAGGGGGGGCAGGGCTTTTAACAGTGAGAGAGAGAAGAGGGGCCTTTAACAGTGAGAGTGTCTGAGAAGGGTGTGAGACCAAAGGGTGTGAGACCATTAAAGAGCGCAAGAGGGAAATGAGTGTGAAGAGCAGCTGATTGGTGAGTATTTCTAATCTTTAAAGAAAAGGTCTTCAGTTTGTGTTTAGATCTCTAGTCTTTTTTTCTATTTTTCTAAAAGATAGCTTTAAGTAAAAGATTGATGGTGGTGTGCATAAAAGTTAATTATAATAAAGTGTAAAGAGTGGGGATACGAGAGTAATTAATTCATAAATTGAATAAAATACAATAGCAATGGCAGGACGGGTTAGGTGTTGCTGCTGCAACATGTGGGAGCTGCTGGACACCAAGGTGATCCAAAGTGAACACATCTGTACCAAGAGTTTCCAGCTTGAGGAATTTCGGATCGGAGTTAAGGAGCTGGAGTCTGAGTTGCAGACATTGCGCCATATCAAGGAGGGGGAAAGTTACCTAGACACGTTGCTCCAGAAGGCAGTCACGCCCCTCAGATTAGGTGCATAAGATATAGGAACAGGAGTAGACCATTCGGCCCCTAGAGCCTGCTCCGCCATTCAATAACATTGCTGATCTGCTTGTGTTTTGATTTCCACATTCCCATCTAACCCCAATAACCTTCGATTCCCTTGCCTAACAAGAATCTATCTACCTCTGCCTTAAAAATATTCAAAGACCCTGTCTCCACCAACTTCTGAGCCAGTAGATTCCAAAGTCTCACTATCCTCAGAAAAAATTTCTCCTCAACTCTGCCCTAAAAGGGCAATGCCTAATTTTATAACAGTGCCCCCTAGTTCTGGACTCACCCACAAGAGGAAACATCGTTTCGACGTCCACCTTGTCAAGGCCATTCAGGATCTTGTATACTTCAATCAAATCACCCCTCATTCTTCTAAACTCCAGTGAAAATAAGCCCAGTCTGTCCAACCTTTCCTCATAAGACAACCCACTCATTCCAGGTATCAATCTAATAAGCCTCCTTTGAACTGCCTCCAATGCATTTACATCCTTCTTGAAATGAGACCAAAACTGCACACAGTATTCGAGGTGCGGTCTCACCAATGCCCTGTATAACTGAAGCATAACATTCTTACTTTTATGACCAATCCCTCTCATAATAAAGGATAGCACTCCATTAGTCTTCTAAATTAATTGCCATACCTGCATACTAATTCAAGTTTGGTCTGTGATCAAGGACAGGAGGGTGTGACTGCAGGTGAAGCAGGTTTGGGGACCCAGGGATAGCGTTCGAAGAGCCTCGGCCCCTGCAACTGTCCAACAGTTACATGGTCCTTGCAAGTTGCGTGAATGAGAGCGGGGACTGCAGGGAGGATGAGTGAACTGACCTCGGCACCATGGTCCAGGGAGCCATTCAAGTTGGGGGAAGGGAATGGGAACATAGTACTGGTAGGGGACAGTATAATTAGGAGGATAGGTACTGTTCTTTGCAGCCATGACCGCGAGTCCCGAAGGCTGTGTTACCTGACCGGTGCCAGGGTAAGGACGTCTCGGGGCTGGAGAGGAAGTTGGAGTGGGAGGAGAGGGGTCCAGCTGTCATCGCCCATGTCGGCACCAAAACATTGACAGGGCTAGAAAGGAGGTTCTGCTGAAAGAATTTGAACAGTTAGGAGCTACATTAAAAAGCAGATCCAAGGTAATAATCTCTAGATTGCTACCTGAGCCACGGGCAAACGGGAAAATGAAGTCAAGGAGTTACATGCATGGCTCAGAAATTGGTGTGGGAGGAATGGGTTTCAGTTCATGTGGCACTGGCGCCAGTACTGGGGTAGAAGGGAGCTGTTCCGGTTGGATGGGCTTCACTTGAACCATGCTGGGACCAGTGTCCTGGCAAACTGAATAACTAGGGCTATAGAGAGGGCTTTAAACTAAATATGTGGGGTGGGGTGTTCTGGAAAGGGGCTACATAGGCTTACAAAGAAAAAGAACGTGGCACACTTGAAGTTCAGCTATTTAGGTAATGATACCCAGGGTGAGAGAGGAAGGGACAGAGTGTACAAACAAAAAAAAAAGCAGCAAATAGGGTCAAAAAGGGGAAAAAAATGGTAAAAATTCAAAATTAATGGCTCTTTACTTAAATGCACGTAGTATCTGAAACAAAATAAATGAATTTAACGGCACAAACAGAGGTTAATGGGTACAATTTTATAGCCATTATGGAGACGTGGTTATAAGATCAAAGCTGGGAACTAAATATTCAGGGGTATGTGACTTTTTGAAAGGACAGGCAAGGAAGAAAGGGTGGTGGGGTAGCTTTGTTAGTACGAGATGGAATAAGTATGATAGCAAGAAAGGATCTTGGATCAAAAGATGCAGAATCCATATGGGTGGAGGTGAGAAATAACAAGGGGAAGACGACACTGGTGCGAGTAGTCTACAGGCTCGCTAACAATGTCTATACTGTAGGACAGAGAATAAGTCAGGAGATAATGAGGGCTTGTAAAAAAGGCAGTACACTAATCATGGGTGACTTTAATCTTCATGTAGATTGGGAAAATTAAACTGGCAGAGGTAGACATGAGGAAGAATTCATAGTGTGTATTTGGGACAGCTTTTTTAGAACAATATGTTATGAATCCAACTAGGGATCAGGCTATTTTAGATCTGGTAATGTGTAATGGGGCAGGTTTAATAAGTGATCTCAGAGTAAAGGATCCCATAATATGGTAGAATTTAGCATTTAGTTTGAGTGCGAGAAACTTGGGTCGGAAACAACTGTGCTAAACTTAAATAAGGGTAATTACAATGGAATGAGGGCAGAGTTGGCTGGAGTGGACTGGGAAAGGAGTTTAGCAGAAAATGACAATTGATGAACAATGGCAGTCATTTAAGAAAATAGTTCATGACTCTCAATAAAGAGATATCCCAGTCAGGAAGGAGGATTCTAGGAAGGGGAATAAACCAACCATGGTTAACCAAGGAAGTTAAGGACAATATCAAATTGAAAATTGTGGCAAAGATTAGTGATAAGACAGAGGATTAGAACATTTTAAAAGCCAACAAGAGATAACCAAAAAAAAAGGAAGAAAATAAACTTTGAGGGTAAACTAGCAAGTAATATAAAAACGGACAGTAAGAGCTTCTTTAAATATATAAAAAGGAAGAGAGAGGCCAAAGTGAACATAGGCCCCTTAGAGAATGAAGCTGGGGAAATAATAATGGGGAACCAGGAAATGGCAGAGGAGTTGAGTAAATATTTCAGTCTTCACAGTAGAAGATACTAATAGCATTCCAAAAATACTATTAAGGATCAAAGGGCAAAAGTGGGGGGGGGGGGGGGGGGGAAGCAGAGGAAATAAATACAAAAACTATCACGAGAGAAAAAGTACTAGGGAAACTCATGGGGCTAAAGGCTGATAAGTCGCCTGGACCTGATGGGTTGCATCCTAGGATTTTAAAGGAAGTAGCTACAAAGATAGTGGCTGCACTGGTAGTAATCTTCAAAGAATCCTTAGATTCTGGAAAAGTTCCAGAGGATTGGAGAACAACCGATATAACATCCTTATTCAAAAAGGGAGACAAAAGCAGGTAACTATAGGCAAGTTAGCTTAGCATCTGTCATTGGGAAAATATTGGGAGTCTATTATAAAGGAAGTAATAGCAGAGCATTTAGAAATACGTAATCTAATCAAGCAGAGTCAGCATGGCTTCATCAACAAATTTACTGGAATTCTATGAGGGGGTAACAAGCAGAATAGATAACGAGGAACCAGTAGATGTAATATATTTGGAGCTCCAAAAGGCGTTCAATAAGGTACCTCATGTAAAGCTACTTAAGGTAAGAGCCCTTGGGGTTGGGGGTAGTATATTAGCATGGATAGGGGATTGGCTTACTAATAGAAAACAGAATAAGAAAGTGGGGCATTTTCAGGATGGCAACCTGTAACTAGTGGAGTGCCACAGGGATCAGTGTTGGGGCCTCAAGTATTTACAATATATATTAATGACATAGATGAGGGAAGTGAATATAATATTGCCAAACTTGCGAATGACAAAAAAATAGGTGGGAAGGCAAGTGGTGAGGATGACACAAGGAGTCTACAGAGGGATAGGTTAAGTTAATGGGCAAAAACTTGGCAGGTGGAATATAATGTGGGAAAATATGAAGTTATGCACTTTGGTAAGGAGAATAGAGGAGCTAAATATTATTTAAATGGAAAAAGATTGCAGAAGGCTACAGCACAGAAGGATTTGGGAGTCCTTGTGCATGAATCACAAAAAGCTAACATACAGGTTCAGCAGGTAATAGGGAAGGCAAATGGAATGTTGGCCTTTATTTCAAAGGAATGGAGTATAAATATAGGGAAGTCTTACGAAAACTATACAAGGCACTAGTTAGACCACACCTAGAATACTGTGATGAGTTTTGGTCCCCTTATCTAAGGAAAGATATACCGGCATTGGAGGGAGTCCAAAGACGGTTCACGAGGTATGGAGTTCACCCGGGTATGGATGGATTTTCTTATGAGGAGAGGTTGAGTCGGTTGAGCCTGTACTCATTGGAATTTATAAAAATGAGAGGTGACCTTATTAAAACATAAAAGATTCTTAGGGGGCTTGACAGGGTAGATGTGAGAGGTTGTTTTCCCTGGTGGGAGAGTCTGGGACCAGACGGCATAATCTTAGATTAAGGGGGTGCCCGTTTAAGACAGAGATGAGGAGGAATTTCTTCTCTCAGAGGGTAGTCAATCTGTGGAATTCTTTACTGCAGAGGCTGGGTCATTAAGTATATTCAAGGCTGAGATAGGCAGATTTTTAATCAGTAAGGGAATCAAGGATTATGGGGAAAAGGCAGGATAATGGAGTTGAAGATTATCTGATCAGCCATGATCTCATTGAATGGTGGAGCAGACTCAATGGGCCGAATGGCCTATTCTGCTTCTATGACTTATGGTAACAAGATGGATGAACCGATAGCACAAAGAAATAAATGGGTGTGATATGATTGCCATTACAGAGACATGGTTGCAAAGTGACAGGAAGAAAGGACTTGAAGAAAGGAAAAGGTGGTGTTAATAAAGGGCAAGATCAGTATTGAGAATTTATCTTGGTTCGGAGAATCAAAATGCATAATCAGCTTGGGTGGAGATGAGAAATAGTAAAGGAAAGAAGCCATTGGATGGGAGTGGCTTATAAGCCCCTTGATAGTAGGTACACTATAGGACAGAGTATACATCAAGAAATAATGGGAGCTTGTAAAAAGGATACTGCAATAATCATGAATGATTTTAATCTTCATATAGATTGGATGATCAACATGACAAAGGCTGCCTGGAGGATGAATTCATAGTGTATTTGGGACAGTTTCCTACAAAAACGTCTTCTGGCAATGTGTAATGAGACAGGATTTAACCTATAACCTCAGTTTAGGATCCTCCAGAGATGAGTGATCATAACATAATAGAATTTCACATTTTGTTTGAGGGTGAGAAGGAACTGAAACTAGTGCCTTAAACTGAAATAAAGGCAATTACAAGGGTATGAAGTCAAAGTTGGCTAAAGTGGACTGGGTAAATAGGTTAAGATGGTAGAGACGTAGCGGCAGGCATTTAAGGAAATACTTCGTTGAGAAAGAAAAACGCTACAAGAAAGATGCATCATCTGTGGCTGACTAAGGAAGTTAAGGATGGTACCAACTTGATCTAAAAGATATGTAATGCTGCATTGTGGTAGCCAAGAAGATTGGGAAAATTTTAGAAACTAACTAGGGATGGCTAAAAAAAAAGAGAAAGAAATTGAAGTATGAGAAAACAAGCAAGAAATTAGAAGCTTTTATTGTGTTTTTTTTAAAAAAGTATAACCATTGTGGGTTGTTGTAAAACCCAATCTGGCTCATTAATGCCCTTTAGGGAAGGAAATCTGCTGTCCTTACTTGGTCTGACCTACATGTGACTCCAGACCCACACCAATGTGGTTGACTCTTAAACGCAATAAATGCTGGCCTAGCATCCCAAGAACGAATAAGTAAATAAAGCTAAATTAAGTGTTGGTCTCAGAGAGTGAAACTGAGAAATAATGGGAAACAAGGAAATGGCAGAGAATTTCATCAGGTATTTTGTATCTGTCACAGTAGAACAAAAAAAATCTCAATAATAGCAGAAAAGCAGGAAGCAAAAGGAAGAGAGGAACTTAAAACAATCAAAATCACTTGAGAAAAAGTAGTAGGAAAACTAATGGGACTAACGGCTGGTAAGTCTCCTAGGCCTGATGGCTTTCATCGTTGGGTCTTAAAAGTGATTGCACAGACAGTGGATGCATCAGATGTAATCTTCCAAAATTCCCTAGATTCTGGTAAGGTCCCAACAGATTGGAAAACCACAAATCAAACCACTATTCAAGAATGGAGGGAAACAGAAAGCAGTAGACTACAGGCCAGTTAGTCTAACATCTGTCATTGGGAAAATGCTAGAATCCATTGAGGAGGTAGTAGCAGGACATTTAGAAAATCACAATATAATCAGACAGAGGCAACATGGCTTTGTGAAAGGGGAATCATATTTGACAAATTTATTAGAGTTCTTTGAGGATGTGACAAGCAAAGTAGATAAAGGGAAACCAATGGATATAAGGTATTTGGATTTCCAAAAGGCATTTATATGCTGCCACATAAAAGTTTACTGCACAAGATAACAGCTCATGGTGTTGGGGGTGATATATTAACATGGATAAAGGCTTAGCTTAAGAATAAGAAACAGAGTCAGGTTAAACAGGTAATTTTCAGGTTGGCACACTAACTAGTGCAGTGCCACAGGAACAGCGCTGGGGCCTCAACTATTTATGATCTATATGAACGACTTGGACGAAGGGATAGACTATATTGTAGCCAAATTTACTGATGTTGCTGAGGTTGGTAGGAAAGGAAGTTGTGAGGAGGCTACCATGAGTCTACAAATGAATATAGATAGGTTAAGTGAGGGAGCAAAAATTTGGCTGATGGAGTATAATGTGGGAAATATATTTGGCAGGAAAAATAGAAAAGCAGGATATTAGTTAAATGAATAGAAACTGCAGCATACTACAGTACAAAAGATCTAGGTCTCCTTGTACATGAATCACAAAAAGTCAGCATGCAGGTACAACAAGTAATTAGGAAGGCAAATGGAATTTTGGCGTTTTTTTTACAAGAAGGGTGGAGTATAAAAGTAGGGAAGCCTTGCTACAACTATACAGGGCATTGGCAAAATTGCACCTACATTACTGTGTACAGTTTTGGTCTACTTACTTGAGGTATGGAATTGCATTGGAAGCAGTTCAAAGGTGGTTCACAAGAGTTAATCCTGGGATGAAGGGGTTGTCTTACGAGGAGACGTTGAACAGACTGGGGCTATATTTATTGAGGTTTAGAAGAATGAGAGGTGATCTCATGGAAACATAGAAGATTCTTAGGGAGCTCGACAGGTTTAGATGTTATGGGGATGATCCTTCACAGGGAATCCAGAGCTAGAGGGCGCAGTTTAAAAATAAGGGGTCTCTCATTTAAGACAGAGATGAGGAAGAACCAAGTTCGCTTGGATGGTCCTTAGTCTTCGGAATTCTCTTCCCCCCAGACAGCAGTGGAGGCTGGGTCATCACACACATTCAATGCTGAATTAGACAGATTTTTGATCAACAAGGGGAGTTAGAGGTGTAGGAGGCAGCCAGGAAAGTGGAGTTAAGCCCAAAATCAGATCAGCCATGATCTTATTGAATGGTAGTGAAGGTTTGATGGGCCGAATGGCCCATTCCTATTTCTTACGATCTTTTCCTAAGGCTGAAGGAGATTGCAGATTAATGTCAATTAGGCACAATTTTTGTGAAGTGAATTGACTTTCCAAACCAGTTTTGCATAGGTCGCTAGGCCTGGAAACAAAATAGATCCTTATTGTATCAGGCTATTGGGTATGAACCCAAGTCACAGAAGTGATCGGCTTTGTACTACCAAGGTCCATGGATGTGCATTTTAGTCTCTGACCTGAAACATTATGTCCTGGGCTTCTAAGGGCAGCTGCAACTGAAGACCATTTTGAAGGAACCACTCAATCAATCACAATAACCCACTAGAAAACATTCAGCAAGAATTGTATATCTGAAAGCTATGGGTATCCATTGCTGAAAAGAGTGTTATGGCAGAATATAACATATAGTAATGAAAGTAATACATAGTAAAACCAAGTCAACATGATAGTAATTTTTAAAAACTTATTACCCTTTAGCAGGAATGCAAATTAGCCACATGGGCCAAATGGAACCAAAGAGGTCCTTATCCCATTCCCAGTCTGGAGCAAAACAAACAGCAGGAGACAGTGACGGAGAGTGACAGTGAGGCCTAGGTTAACATTCTAGGGCCACTAGTTCAAACCTCACCACAGCAGCTGATGGAATTTAAATGCAACTCAAAAAATTAATAAATCTGGAATTGAAAGTTAGTCACAGTAATGGTGACCATGAAACTCCTGTTGCAAAATGCATGTGATTCACTAATGTCCTTTAGGAAAGGAAATCTGCCGCCTTTAAACTATCTGGCCTACATGTGACTCTAGACCCATAGCAATGTGGTTTATTTTCAACAGTCCTCTGGAATGGCCTCGAAAGCTGCTCGAATGGACAACAAATTCTGATCTTAGTAACACTATAATCTTAATTATATATAACAGTAGTTTCTATCCAATTAACTGCAAACACCAACCCTCATCAGCTCTTGCATACTTACGTCCTGGCCTAAGGTAATGAAGCTCCGCTGCAGTTCACGAGCAAACTCCAGGTTATTTGCAACTTCCTGTAACTTTCCAACAGCTTCCTATAAGAAAATTAAGATATGTTTTTACTCATCTTTAAAGTCCATCAATTGAATTGATCGTATCACAGGATGTCTTCCTTGGTCTGTCAGGGGAAATCATTTTAAAAAGCTGTTTTCCTAAATCATAAATCCTGCACGTAATAGCAAGTGAACTGACAAATTCTCTGCAGTTAACTGCAGGAAGCTTTCAACAAGCAAAGTTAACGTGTAACAATATGATGACTGCTGCGAAAAATTCAAGCACCCCAAGTAGAACATAAAAAAATTGAGCTTTCCCAATAAATGTCAAAGCATTTAAACACTCCATTCTTATTCACTACTAGGTCTTTGGAATTATAATTAGGCAGAAGCAAATGGAAACTCAAGAGAACTCTGTAATGTCAAATCTGTAAACTGTTACTACTGACTTTTCAAACCTGTTAAATCTTCCACTAAAAGCTACTGTGGAATCACCTGCTGCCAGGATGTGATCAGTGGAAGATACTGCACTGCTCATGACCAATGAAAGCTATCTTTATGCAGTTTACAGATTTAACGAAGTCTTGATATTTTCCACATTGCTAAGAAAAGCCATTTTAAAAGCCTCAAGTCAAACTTTAACTTTTACGCACAGGTAAAACAAACTTGAACAGGAGTACTACATTTACACTTGGTGCAAAGAGGATAATACAGACCAAGGCACAAAAATAAGTTCTGTTTTTATTTTGTATCTTCACACACACTTTCTTCCCTTTGGGGAATAGTGGGGAAGTGTTGGAAAGATTAGCAGGCTTTTCACTCAATGGGTTGATAAGTGTATTACTAATTTAAAATATAGCTAACAGGATTTATTGTCTTTAATTAATATTCATGTATATATTAAAGCAAGCAACAGTAAGAATAAGTCATCCAGTCTTAACCAAAAATAAGACTGGAAAATAGGCCACCTTTATCTGATCTCTCAGAAGTTTTCTTTCCAGAACATACAGGTCACAAGGTACAAGTCAGGATACTTGCCTGGATGAGTGCAGCTCCAACAACAGTCATGACACGCAACATCATCCAGGGCAAAGTAGCACAACTTGATCAATACCCCATCCATCACCTTAAACCTTCTTTCCCACCAACACACAGTTTGTACCATTTACAAGATGCACTGCAGCAATTGCCAAGGCTCCTTTGGCAGCACCATCAGGGGAGGCAGCGGTGCAGTGGTAATATCACTGGACTAAAAATCCAGAGGCCCAGGCCCATGCTCTGAGGACATCAGTTCAAATCCCACCATGACAGCTGGTGGAATTTGAATTCAATTAATAAATTTGGAATTCAAAGATAGTCTCATTAATAGTAACCGTGAAATTACCATCGATTGTTGTAAAAACCCATCTGGTTCACTTACGTCCTTTAGAGAAGGCAATCTGCCATCCTTAACTGGCTTACACGTGATTCCAGTACCACACAACGTGGTTGACTCTTAACCACCCTCAGAAATTGCTGGGTAAGCCACTCAGTTCTAGGATAATTAGGGATGGGCAACAAAGTTGGCTTTGCCAGCAACGCCCACATCACATGAAAGAATAAAAAAAAACCTTTCCAAGTCCATGATCTCTACCACCTAGAAGGGCAAGGGCAGCAGGTGCATGGGAAAACCATCACCTGCAAGCTCCCCTTCTCTCACCATCCTGACTTTGTTTTAAAGCTGATGCTGGGGGGGTCTATCATTTTAAGCACAATTTTATCAATATGTGGCTAGCACATAAATGAGTACGTGGAGGGGGAATAATATGACCTTTCCAATAAAAGGGATATCCAGCCCAAATAAGAGCATATGTAGTTCTAGCAATTGCAGGTTTTTTTAAAATCCAGAAATCACTTACCAATTGATCTTGGTTAAGGACTTCGCCTCTGTCAAGTCTTTCTTGGTAGTCATCCAGCTTGCCCTTTAACAAAAGGGAAATTTCAGATAAAAATTCAAAAATAATGAACGTAGTAAATGCACAATTTTCAAAGTTCAAAGGCCGGATAATACAACACCAAAACACCTGAAAAATTAGAACCCACCACAAACTACAAAATTATTACTGAACAGAGTCTCTTTACATTTTGCCTCCCACAGTTCTCATTTTCAAGTATACGTGGTACAGATTCCGCTCCCAACTGCCTAAATATCTACTTTCTATTGAGTTTCATGTTCGGACACTTAAACCATGACAAAATGCAACTTGATTAATACAGTTCACATACACAGCGGAGGACCTTACTTAAGAATAAAAGGGCACTGGAAATCTTATAATACTTGCAGTCTGTCTAAATGAAGACGAGAAGAGATCCGCCTTCAATGATTCAGAAAACTCAAACGTTTTCAGGAAGAATTGACTATAAGACAAATGTGAAAACTACTTGAGTTAGCACAACTGAGAAAATGTAACTGCCATAATTTATTTTGTACAGTTGTGTGCCCTCACTCTGCTGCTTCAAAACTTGCAACTGCTAAGAAGTTATTTTAAATCTCTTCAAAAAGCTCTGTAGTATCTGTATAATACTTGAATTACACAAAAATCTTTTGGATTAGCAAGTATTAGCAATACTCCAATTTTTAAGTCTGCCCTATTTCAATTTCACCAATTGCCCATAGTGTCTTGGAAACTCCATATTGCACATTTAATACAGGGAAGAGAAGCAGCTGCAAAGAAATGCAAAATGAGACAAGAGCTGTATGCAATAGTACAAGTAGGAAGAAATATTACTGATTATGTCTCATCAGTCAATGGCCAGTTAAGTACACTTAACCAGAATTATGGATTTATTTTTAATCTATGATTTAGACAAATAAACTTGTGATTAAAACTTCTTACAAAGACAAATCAACACTTATCTAAAGCTAAAATGAAACTGTCTAGCTTTGTTGGTGTGTACTGGCAATTCCCTCTCACAATTTGCTTTCCTGGTGAAAGCATAATACCCACCTGGTGAGTGGGGTGCAGCCTGCACTTTGAGTTCATTAAACTCCTTTGTAGACCCCTCTGGCAGCACATCAACTACAGCAAGAATCCTACACATGCTCATTACTAGTTTCATTTGCACTTTTGTTTGGTGGAAGCAAACATGTAATAGAGGTCAAGCAGCAGTCCTATTGGAGGCATTGAGACCCTCCTTGGGAGGTATTTTCACGAGGCCACCAGAGACAAAAGCTGCTACAAAAATAAAGAGTGCTGCATGTAGTACTTGCCTCAGGTCTGCAGTTAAAATGAGAAAGTCGCAACTGGGACTTAGTGTGTATGCTCATAATTGTTATGGTACAGCCGATGGTCCCAGTGGCGTAGTGGTATTGTCGCTGGACTAGTAATCCAGAAACCCAGGATAATGCTATGGGGACCCAGGTTCGAATCACACCAACGCAGATGGTAGAATTTGAATTCAATAAAAATCTGGAATTAAGTCTAATGATAGCCATGAAAATCATTGTTGTAAAAACCCATCTAAGGAAGGAAATCTGCCTTCCTTACCTGGTCTGGCCTACATGGGGCTCCAGACCCACAGCAATGTGGTTGACTCTTAAATGCCCTCTGAACAAGGACAATTAGGGATGGGCAATAAATGCTGGCCTGGCCAGCGAAGCCCACAAAAAAAGTTGTTCAAATCCCAAAGGGAAACTTGAAACAACTGCCACAACTTGTTTTGCAATTTGCATAAATTTTTGAGATGCGAGCCAGAATGTAAAAGCAGCACGCAAGCATTTAACAAAGGTCGTCAATTTCAAAAAAGAAATTAAAAGCCACAATAACAAGTATACTTGAATTCAAAAAACATCCACAGTAGTTGCCAATGTTTGTGAAGTAGAATTTTTTTTTTTTTTTTTTGCTGCTCTTCACTCAATTTTCCACTTTTAATCATTTATGGCACTTCCTGATAAGGCTGCAGATATAGAGCAGCAGGAACCTTCTTCAAATAGAAATTGCATAACAGCACAATCCACTTTCCTGACCTGCACAAGGAGGGTACCTGACCAGTCCATTTGTGGTCAGCGAAGAAAAAGACCCTGGTGACATCCACCACAGCTGATGAATAGTCCTTTTTGCCATTGTTGGCAAAGACTTGCAAACAGAATATAACTCATCCAATATAAAATGAGAGTTTTGACAGGATTTCAAAAAGAGAAAAATAATTGTAATTCCTAGTGTTAAGAAGCTCAATGTTAGATATTGCGTGCATAATACACTGTTTTCTGACCCAGAATCTTGACCAGTGTGCCATCTACTGCAACTTGAATATACCAACTAAAATGCTCAATAAAGTCAGCACCATATTTCAATGAGGGATAGTATTCTCTGAACCTAGCTCACTAGAAATGAGGATTTTCCAGAACAATTTCAGTTAAGGTCCCATTAATGTGCAAAGAAAAAAGATAGATGGACAAAAGTTAGAGTAAACTAAGATTCAAGGTGAAATGGCATTGTGACATACACAGCACAGATTTTAACAGGCCAGGGAAAGAACAGCACTGTGGGTGTACCTATAACACATGGGCTGCAGCGGTTCAAGGCGGCAGTTCACCATCACCTTCTCAAGGGCAATTATGGATGGGCAATAAATGCTGGCCTATGCAGCAATGCGTACACCACATAAAATTCTTAAAATTACTCGAGGCAAGACGAGGTTTAGAAATAAAACTGCAGAGTTTATCCATTAAAAACTAAGTATTTGCTGTATCTTACAGACAAACTTTGGGAACACCACAACTTCTGAAGAACACTCATACTCATTATCCTTTAAAGTTTCCATGCAGTGGAGTTAAGGGCTGAAGCCTGTATTTCTCAAATGGACCACTCAACATGTGTTTAATAAAGTAGCACTCTCAACTGCAAAATCTACTGCTTTAGAAAATGCAAAGGAAAACAAATGTAGGAAGCAGAAACAGCAGAGAAATTTCTACCAACCATTCTAAGGTATCCCTTTACATTTGCCCACAAGCTGTGTCAGCAGTGATCATGACAAGAGGGATATGGCCCAGGGCACTGATAAGGGACAAACTTTGGAAATAGAAGAAAGTTTCCCCCTCAGAGAAATAAGCTGTCATTTAATACCAACAAGGGAGATGGAGTATAAAAATCAGAAAGTCTTGCCAAAACTGTATAGGACATTCATGAAGCCACACTTACGAGTACCAGTTACAGCTTTGGTTTCCTTACTTAACGAGGGACATAACTACATTGGAAGCAGTTCAGAAAAGGTTCATTAGGTTGATTCCTGGGAAGAAGGGGTTTGTCTTAAGCATTAAGCTTATACTCATCGAGTTTAGAAGAATGAGAAGTGATTTTTTAAAAAGTCATTCATGGGAAGCGGGCGTATTGCCCTCGAGAAGGTGGTGGCAAGATGCCTTCTTGAACCACTGCAGTCCATGCGCTTTAGGTACACCCACAGTGCTGTTAGGGACGGAGTTCCAAGATTTTGACCCAGCAACAGTGATGGAACAGCAATATATTTCTAAGTCAGGTTGGCGAGTGGCTAGGAGGGGAACTTCCAGTTGGTGGTGTTCCCATGTGTCTGTTGCCCTTGTCCTTCTAGATGGTAGCAGTCATGGGTTTGAAAGGTGCTGTATAAGGAGCCTTAGTGAGTTCTTGCAGTGCATCTTGTAGATGGTGCTGCTACTGTGTGTCTGTGGTGGAGGAAGTAAATGTTTGTGGATGTGGTGCCAATCAAGCGGGCGGCTTTGTCCTGGATGGTGTCAAGCTTCGGGAGCTCATCGAGACAAGTGAAGAGTATTCCATCACACTCCTAACTTGTGCCTTGTAGATGGTGGACAGGCTTTGAGGAGTCAGGAGATGAGTTACTCACCACAGGATTCCTAGCCTCTGACCTGCTCTTGTAGCCACAGTATCTCAGAAAGCATGTTAGTGAGGTGGTGAAAAAGGCATATGGGACACTTGCCTTTATCAATCGAGCCACAGATTACAAAAGTAGAGAGGTCATGCTGGAGTTGTATAGAACCTTGGTGAGGCCACAGCTGGAGTACTGTATGCAGTTCTGGTCACCACATTATAGGAAGGATGTGATTGCAGTGGAAGGGGGGCAGAGGAGATTCACCAGGATGTTGCCTGGGATGAAACATTTACATTATGAAGTGAGGTTGGATAGACTTCAGTTGTTTTCGTTGGAGCAGAGAAGACTGAGGGGCGACCTGATCGAGGTGTACAAGATTATGAGGAGCATGGACAGGGTGGATAGGGAGCAGCTGTTCCCCTTAGTTGAAGGGTCAGTCACAAGGGGACACAAGTTCAAGGTGAGGGGCAGGAGGTTTAGGGGGGATGTGAGGAAAAACTTTTTGACCCAGAAGGTGGTGACAGTCTGGAATGTGCTGCCTGGGAGGGTGGTGGAGGCGGGTTACCTCACATCCTTTAAAAAGTACCTGGATGAGCACTTGGCATGTCATAACATTCAAGGCTATGGGCCAAGTGCTATGGTAAATAGGGTAAATGGGATTAGGTAGCTAGGTAGGTAGGTCAGGTGTTTCTCACATGTCAGTGCAGACTCAATGGGCTGTAGGGCCTCTTCTGCACTGAGAGATTCTGTGATTCTGTGGTTAGTCCAGTTCAGTTTCTGGTCAATGGTAACCCTCAGGATGTTTATACTGGGGAATTCAGCAATGGTAATGCCACTGAATGTGGAGGGGCAACAGTTGGATTCTCTCTTGTTGGAGATGGTCATTGCCTGGCACTTGCATGGCGCAAATGTTACTTGTTAGCCCAGGCCTGGATGTTGTCCAGGTCTTGCCACATTTGGATATGGATGACTTCAGTATCTGAGTCATCACAAACGGTGCTGAACATTGTGCAATTATCAAAGACATCCCCACTTCTGGAGAGAGGAAGAATGGAGTTAATACCACACTCAGATCAACCATGATCTTACTGAGTGTTAGAGAAGGCTCAAGGGGCCAAATGACAGACTCCTGCTCATATTTCTTATATTCTTTATGTAATATCAAACTACTTTTCAGAACAAGTTACATTTGCATAGTGCCCGAAACATAATGAAACATCCTAAGAAACTTCACAAAGAGCATTATAAAATGAAGTAGGGCACCACATCAGATACTAGGTCAGATGACCAGAAGCTTGATCAAAGAGGTAGGTTTTAAGGAGTGTCTTAAAGGAGGAATGCAAGATAGGGAGGCGGAGGGTTGCAGGGAGGGTATTCCAGAACTTGGGGTTTAGGCATGGCCAAAGGAGGAGCAATTTAAAAAATCGTGAATTCTCAAGGGCCAGAATTAGATGAGTAGTTATCTGAGGGTTGTAGAGCTGGAGGAGATTATAGAGATAGGGAAGGGAGAGGCCAAGGAGGGATTTGAAGACAGGGATGAGGATTTTAAAATCAAGATGGTGTCTGACCAAGAATCAAACGAAGGCCAAGAAGCTCAGGGGCGTTAGGGGAATGGGGCTTGCTTGAAAGTTAAGCCACAGATAGAGCCAGGATGACCTCCAGATTATAGAGGGAAGAAAGTGGGGGACCAGGCAGCAATGCATTAGAATAGTCGAGTCTAGAGGTAACAAATGCAGAATAAGAGTTTTAGTAGATAAGCCGAGACAGAGGGTGAACTCAGGCAATGTTACAGAGGTGGAAATAGACAGTCTTAGTGATGGTGCAAATGTGGGGCCAGAAGTTCATTTTAGGAACAATTATGACACCTAAGATTGCGAACAGATTAATTTAATCTTAGACTGTTAGTAGGAAGAGGGATGGATTCAGTAGCATGGGAATGGAGTTCTGAGCAGGAAGAGGGATGGATTCAGTAGCGAGGGAATGGAGTTCTGAGCTGGGACCAGAAACAATACCTTCAGTCTTCCCAATATTTAATTGGAAGAAATTTCTGCTCATTTCATTAAGTACTAGATGAAGCTTAAGCAGCCTGGTAATTAAGCAACAGTGGAGGAGTCGAGAGAGTTACTGGTGATGTAGAGCTGGGTGTAGTCAGTGTACACGTAAAAAACTATTGCGGTGCTTTCGAATAATATCACCAAGGGGCAGCAAGCAGGCGTGAAGGAGGCGGCAGCCAAGGATATATCCTTTGGGTCAGGAACAGAAGCCATTGCAAGTGATTCTCTAGCTACAGTTAAACAGATAAGAATAGAACTGGGTAAGAAAAGTCCCACACATCTGGCGACAGTGAACAGGTATTAGAGGAGGATGGTGCGGTCGACCGTGACAAAGGCTGCAGACAGGTCAAGAAGGATGAGGAGATCAAGTTTACTTTTGTCAGGGTCACATAGGATGCTTTTCAATATTAATCATATGCAGCACATCAGCACCATACAATACACAGAAATTAAATTACTCTTAAACGGCTAAAGCCAAAAAGAGGTTTGTATTTTTCTATCATTGTATTTTTCAGGCAATACACACCCAACGTAACTTACCTAAGAACTAGGAGCAAGAGTAGGCAATTCAGCCCCTCGAGCCTGCCCCGCCATTCATTACGATCATGGCTGATCTCATTTCGGCCTCAACGCCAATTTCCCACCCTCTCCCCATAACCTTTCAACCTATTACTAATTAAAAATCTGTCCGTCTCCTCCTTAAATTTATTCAGTGTCCCGGCATCCACTGTACTCTGAGGTAGTGCATTCCACAGATTCACGACCCTTTGAGAAAAGTAATTCCTCCTCATCTCTGATTTAAATCGACTACCCCTTAGCCTAAAACAATGGCCTCTCGTTCTAGAATGTCCCAGAAGGGGAAACATCCGCTTCACGTCTACTTTGTCTATCCCCTTTAGCATCTTATATACCTTAATTAGATCTCCTCTCATCCTTCTAAACTCGAGCGAGTATGGGCCTAAACTGCTCCATCTCTTCCCATAAGACATCTCTGGAATCAATCTAGTGAACCTCCTCTGAACCGCCTCCAGTGCAACTACATCCTTCCTCAAGTAAGGGGACCAAAACTGTGCACAGTACTCCAGGTGCAGCCTCACCAATGCCTTGTACAGTTGCAACAACACTTCCCTATTTTTATACTCTATTCCTTTAGCAATAAATGCCAAAATTCCATTTGCCTTCCTTATTACCTGCTGTACCTGCATACTAGCTTTCAGCGATTCATGCACGAGGACACCCAGATCCCTCTGCACTGAAGCATTCTGAAGTTTCTCTCCATTTAAATAATAAGTCGCCTTTTTATTCTTCCGACCAAAACGGATAACCTCACACTTATCCATGTTAAACTCCATCTGCCAAATTTTGGCCCATTCACCTAACCTGTCCATATCCATTTGTTAATTTCTTATTTCTTCATTGCAACTTACTTTCCCAATTATTTTGGTATCATCTGCAAATTTAGCTATAGTACCTTCTATCCCTGAATCCAAGTCATTAATATAGATTATAAATAGTTGGGGCCCAAGGACCGAACCCTGTGGCACCCCACTAGTTACAGCTTGCCATCCAGAAAAAGACCCAAAAGACTTCTGCAAGCATTTGGCTCTTGTTAGCCCTGAAATTTGCAACCAACTCAAACTGGTAAGAAATGACACCATGTATAACAAAATAACTTGCTGATTCAATTTTTTTTCCATTACAAGACCACTCATGCCCCAAAACAGGTTTTCCGGCCAATTCTCATTACCAGATTGCAAAAATGCAACCATTCTGGTGCTTTTACTACAAAAAAAATTGAAACCGTCATTTCGTTATATAATCTAGTGGAGTATTTAACAAAAAAGTGCTCAGTGCCTTTGCAAAAACATCTAAACCAATTACACCAAGAAGTTTCAATGATCTATTGGAGTGGCAGGTGACACACAATGCGCTTACTACACATTGGATAATCCAGGCTTCAATTTATTGCTTACGTTTTTTAAAAATTCAGCTAGTCAGCATTCAGTCATCAGCAAAGTTAGTGTCTCCTAAGCCCAGTATTCATTCATGCTATTAGAAAAGCCATCAAGTCTTGCTTCAATTTGGATTTGCTTGGCTACCAACGAAACAGCCAGAAATATAACCAGCATAAACACAACTAGTCAGAACAATGAGGCTAATGCTACTCACTGTTATTCATGGTACAACAACTTTAGGTGAAGAACAAATGCATGTTCAAGTATGAATATCCGAAAGTTACTGTCCAAGTTGTATGGCTCTACTATTGCTGTCTGCCTCAACAATGACACATACTAAACGCCATGAATGTGGTGCATTTGTTGAAAAGGTACAAACTAAACTCGCTACAGGTATTATTGGTTATAGTACCCTTTAAAAGATGTGATAATTGTAATTGCTAATTACTACCATTCAACCCTCTGCACTGAAAACAAATCACAAGAGATGTACAGTTTCATTCCTTCAGTCATTATTGTATAGTTTAATAGTTGCTCACCTACAGTGCCAGTTGATGTGGTTTTGATTGCACAAGAGTTTTGGAAATTATCCCACTGGTGCACGAGCTGCACACAATCGGTGTCCACAGGATGCCGATTGTTACTGGCCGAAAGTGAGCCAGAGGTCAGTTTCTTAAAAGTTCCTGCAGTTCAACCACAACTAAGCAATTTGGTAGTACAGAACTTGAGTATTGCTGAAAAAAGATACATGTCTAAGCTTTTTGTCTTGCACTCATCGGGACACTCGCAAAAATACCAGTAAACAACAATTTATAGTGCGTGTGAAGAGTGTGCTGATTGGTTGGCAAGTGGCATTGCCATGGAGAATGCACCATTGATGGTGACTGACAGTTAACTGCGAAGCATTGTTTGAAATTTAAACCAAGCAACTTGACCCTGATTGGTCAAGACATTGCCCTGAGGAATAAGTCAGCGAATGGCCATCACTTACATTAATACAGAAAGGCAGCTAAACAAAATACGTAGCTTTCAGTGCACGCAAATGTGCCACACTGCAAGCCCAACTGACAATCTTAAATTGGTTCAGGGTAATTTTTAGCACACTGAGAATTATTTAGCAAACGCTGTCCAATCGTGGAATCACATCTAATGTTGGACACTGTCTTTTGAGTTCTGCAAACACAGGCTGGTTGGGTACGGTCTGTACCCTGCCCATTGTGAACAGCAGCTGGGATATGCTGTTTGACACGATCCGTCAGTTTTTAGGGTGTACGGCCTACATACCTAGCATCACACTGGCATTGAAATTCATATATCACATTACTAACTTGTGTGATAGGCACACGGTCTCTTTGGCTTGCCGGCAGCATCCTGTTAGTGGTGAATACCATTTGTATTGCTACTGCATAGTAGCAGCATGAAACAGCCAGGTCTAGATCGCCATGATATAGTGCTGCAGCATAAATATCTATGGCTTCCATAGGTGGAACACTGGTGAATAGGCTAGCAATGTCAAATGAGCACATGGACACAGCAGTGCTATCGATGTGCAAGTCCATAAGACATATGAGCAGAAGTAGGCCATTCGGTCCATCATGTCTGCCCTGCCATTCAATGAGGTCATGGCTGATCTGATAATCCTCAACACTCACTTTCCTGCCTTTTCCCCACAACCCTCAATTCCCTTACTGATTAAAAATCTGTCTCTCTCAGCCTTGAATATACTTAACGGCCCAGCCTCTGCAGTAAAGAATTCCAGATTCACTACCCTCAGAAGAAATTCCTCCTCATCTCTGCCTTTAATGGGCAACCCCTTACTCAGATTATAACCACTGGTCCTAGACTCTCCCACAAAGTGTAACAACCTCTCAGCATCTACCCTGTCAAACCCCCCAAGAATCTTATATGTTCCAATAAAGTCACCTCTCATTCTTCTAAACTCCAATGAGTACAGGTTCAACCTACTCAACCTCTCCTCATAAGAAAATCCCTCCATAGCTGGGATCAACCTAGTGAATCTTCTCTGGACTCCCTCCAGTGCCAGTATA
The DNA here is from genome assembly GCF_964194155.1 of Cetorhinus maximus. Classification (NCBI taxonomy): domain Eukaryota; kingdom Metazoa; phylum Chordata; class Chondrichthyes; order Lamniformes; family Cetorhinidae; genus Cetorhinus; species Cetorhinus maximus. Next base: position 144,344,712 of record NC_135887.1, read on the forward strand.
TCTTTCCTTGGATAAGGGGACCAAAACTGTTCACAGTATCCCACCACGGCTGATGGTGGAATTTTCTATGATTCTACTGGGCCTAGTGCTGGAAAATGGGATTAGAATAGTTAGATACTTGTTTGACCGGCACAGACTCAATGGGCTGAAGGGCCTTTTCCTGTGCTGTAGACCTCTATGACTCTATTCTAAATGTGGTCTAACTAGTGCCTTGTACAGTTTTAGCAAGACTTCCCTATTTTTATACTTCAGTCCCTTTGAAATAAAGGCCAACATTCCAGTTGCCTTCCCTATTACCTGCTGAACTTGTATGCTAGCTTTTTGTGATTCATGCATGAGGACCCCCAAATCCCTCTGTGCTGCAACTTTCTGCAGTCTTTCTCCATTAAAATAATTTTCGGCTCCTCTATTCTTCCTGCCGAAGTGCATAACCTCACATTTTCCCACATTATATTCCATCTACCAAGTTTTTGCCCACTTACTTAACCTGTCTATACCCCTCTGCAGGGGGATGTCATCCTCACCACTTGCCTTCCCACCTATTTTGGTTTCATCCGCAAACCTGGCAATAGTACATTCACTTCCTTCATCGAAGTCATTAATATACATTGTAAATAATTGTGGCCTCAGCACTGATCACTGTGGTTGTCATCCTGAAACTTCCCCTCTTATCCTAACTATGCTTTCTATTGATTCTTCTGAAGAGTCATACAGACTTGAAACGTTAACTCTGTTTTTCTCTCCACAGATGCTGACTTGGAGTTTTTCCAGCATTTTCTGTTTTTGTTTCAGATTTCCAGCATCCACAGTATTTTGCTTTTATCTGTCTTCTATCAGTTAGCCAATCCTCTATCCATGCTAATATACTACCCCTCAACATCACGGGCTCTTATCTTATTAAGTAGCCTTATGTTTGGTACCTTATCAAATGCCTTTTGGAAATCCAAATATATTACATCTACCGGTTCCCCTTTATCTATCCTGCTTGTTACCTCCTCAAAGAACTCTAATAAATTTGTCAGGTATGATTTTCCCTTCATGAAGCCATGCTGGCTCTGCTTGATTTTATTATGCATTTCTAAACATCCTATTGCATCCTTTGTAATAGGCTCTAACATTTTCTCAATGACGGATGTTAAGCTAATTGGCCTATAGTTAGCTGTTTTTTGTCTCCCTCCCTTTTCGAATAAGCGTGTTACATTGGCAGCTTTCCAATCCTCTGGGACTTTTCCAGAATCTAAGCCTCTGTAAATGTGAAGGAATCCTTTACCATGTATGTGGAAAATTTGCTCAAAACTGGTTGTAACAATTCGCCCAGTCATTTGGCCAATTCATGTTGTGCAGGACCGGTCATAGATAAGATGGGGTGTAGAGGGGACATCACTTTTGTTTGTCTTGGGCAGCCCATATATATGCGGATGCAGCGAACCGTGAGGGTGAATCCTGTCTCCTATCATATATATCACACTGCAGCTCATCGCTCTCACACAAGTGCTATATCATGATGATCTAGACCCATCACCATTGTGAGAATCAGTATTCACTGAACTTATGAACTCGGCAACTCGTGCAGTTGAATTCAGTTTTAAAGAAACATGTCTTTGATGGAATGACACCTAGCCTTCTACCTCCTGCATATTTCCGATATCTGGACGATACATTTGTTATACTTAAATCCACAGCTGCATTTTCCTTATATGTCTTAATGGGCTCCATCCTGTGTTCAACTTCACCTTTGCAATGGAGCAGTCTAATGAACTCCCCTTGCTTGATATATCAGTTGAGAAATCTTTCAAGGGTTCTCTACCACATTCTACCGCAAGCCTACCTTCACTGGTCAATATACGTGTTGGGATTCTTACAGTTCCACGCACTATAAGATTGGTCTCATCAGCCACCTTGTAAATAGGCCCGAGCCATTTACTCACCAGGCAGGCTTGATGCTGTAATTGGGCACAAAGGCATCCTGCAGGATAATGGCTACCCTGATCAAATCATTTTGCGCTGTGGATCACGCAAGCTCATGAACAGGCTTAAGGTCGTCATTTTAGACCCTGAAAAGTGCCCAGTCTACCTCAGGTTACCCTGCAAGGGTAAGGTATCTCAAAAATTTGAGCTACAGGTGAAGCTAGCTGTTTCATGCTGCTACTATGCAATAGCAAAACAAATGGTATTCGCCACTAACAGGATGCTGCCGGCAAGCCAAAAAGACCTTGTGCCTATCACGCAAATGAGCAATGTGGTATGTGAATTTCAGTGCCAGTGAGATGATAGCTATGTAGGCAGCACGTCCCAAAGACTGGCAGATTGTATAAAACAGCATGTCCCAACTGCTGCTCATACGGCAAGGTACAGGCCATACCCAACCAGCCCATGCTTGCAAAACACAAAAGACAGTGTCCAACATTAGATGCGATTCTGCTATTGGACAACATTTGCTAAATAATCCTCAATGTGCTAAGAATTACGCTGACAACCAATTTAAGACCATCAGTCAGGCTCGCAGTGTGGCACATTTGCGTGTACTGGAAGCTACATGGGGTCCTGTTCTTAACAGGCAGAAAGAACATGTACACACATTGCACCTGTTTCAGCTAAACAAGTGATTCATTCCTCAGGGCAATGTCTTGGCCAATCAGGGTCAAGTTGCCTGGTTTAAATTTCAATGCTTGGCAGATAACTGTCTGCCACCATCAGTGGTGCATTCTCCATGGCAACAACACTTGCCAACCAATCAATATTCTCTTCACAGTCTATTCTGTTGTCTTCCCTTTATACTGGTATTCTTGCGAATGTCCCATTGAGTGCAAGACGAAAAGCTTAGACATCTCTTTTTTCAGCAATACTCATTTAAATAATTGACTCAAACTAGGTTATTTTCCACTGTTTCAATCCATGATAACTGAAAAGGGAGGCAGCTCTTGCTGCCAATTTAACGGGATGCACCAACAAGCTTCAGTTAGCACATGAACTTGCTCATTTCACTGCCTCAGTGTATAGTTGGCAGCATAGTCCCCACCATTTATAGTGGACTCACTGGTGTTAATGCAACTCATCTGCTATAAACATTGGTCAGTGAAACCATGAGACCCCCAGACGCCCTGCAGAAGACTTGTAGTGTATTGTTAAAAGTTAGAAAGTAAATCTGAGCACAATATTTCCAAGTTGTTGACGACACAAAACTGGGCAGGTTGAGGAGGATGCAAGGAGGCTTCAGGGCAATTTAGACAAGTTGTGTGTGGGCAAACACGTGGCAGATGCAGTATAACGCTGATAAGTGTGAAGTTATACGCTTCGGCGTGAAAAACAGAAAGGCAGAGTATTATTTAATTGGTGATATATTGGGAAATGTGGATGTACAAAGGGATCTGGGTGTCCTTGTACACCAGTCAATGAAAGTAAACAGGCAGTTGCAGCCAGCAATTAGGAAGGTAAGTGATATGTTGGCCTTCATTGCAAAAGGATTTGAGTTCAGAAGTAGGGATGTCTTATTGCAGTTAGACAAGGCGGTGAGAGCACATCTGCAGTATTGCAGCAGTTTTGGTCTCCCTACCTAAAATGGATATACTTATCATAGAGGGAGTGCAGAGAGTTCACAAGGCTGATACTGAGGATGGCAGGGCTGTCGTATGAGGAGAGATTGGTTCGACTGGGCCTGTATTCACTAGAGTTAGAAGAATGAGAGGGGATCCGATTGAAATGTATAAAGTTCTAACAGGGCTAGACAGACTGGATGCAGGGAAGATGTTTCCCCTGGTTGGTGAGTCTAGAGCCAGGGGCCACAATCTCAGGATAAGGGGCAGGCCATTTAAGACTGAAATGAGGAAAAATTTCTTCACTTACAGGGTGGTAAACCTGTGGAACCACAGAAGGCTGTGGAGGCCGGGTCACTGAGTATATTCAAGAAAGAAATTGATAAATATTTGGATATTAGGGGCCTCAATGGGTATAGAGAGAAGGCGGGAATATCGAGTTGAGGTAGAGGATCAGCCATGATAATATTGAATGAAGGAGCAGACTTGAAGGGCTGAATGCCTTACTCCTGCTTCTAGCTTCTATGTTTCTACCCTAAAGGTAACAGCTCATGAAAGCTACTGGGATCTGACTACAATAAACTACAAAACATGGTGCTGACTTTTGCCCTAATGCATTATTAAATGTACTTGAAACTGCTACGTTTCAAAGATGACAGTAGCAGTTCAGGAACTCAAACTGAATAACTCTCAGTCATGGGCAGCAAGAGCTGCTACCATTCACTCTGCAGCTTTGTGGCTTCAACCTCTTACGACTTTGTGAAATTAGTAAATTTCAAACAACTTCACATTTCCTTTCCCAAGAAAGGAAAGGCACAAGAAAGTAATTAAGTTATTTGAACTTTTAACAAGGTGCAAAGTGCTTTCTGAATGCTCCAAAAGGACCAGCACACTTCATATGTTAAGCAGCGCCTTTGTAATTGATTTCTGTGGTGATGAAAAATTAGCTGGCATGAACAGTTATATAATTTAAGTTTGGATGGTATAGTTGGTGGTCACTGTGCTTTAATTGAGTATTTGAAAGAGCTTGATCTTTCAGGAAGAACAGAAAGTATCTATGATTCTTTGTGCCCCACCATACTGCTTTGGTACATGACATGGTGGGGCTGGAGTTCAGCCAGGGCAGGAAAGAAGAGCAGTGAGATGATGAGAAAGACATGAAAAGAGCAAAAAACATAATTCACATAACATGCAATATTTTGACCTTGAGTGATATTTTGTTCTACTTATTCCCAGTCTTTTTCCACAGAAATTCAAGGGTTCCACCAAGCTGTAAAGCATGAGAGTAGAGCAGAAAATATTCTCCCTGCACTACATATTTTAATCCATAGAGTCATAGTTATACAGCACAGAAATAGGCCCTTTGGCACATCATGTCTGTGCCAGCCATCAAGCACATATCCATTCCAATCCCATTTTCCAGCACTTGGCCCATAGCCCTGTATGTTATGGCGTTTCAAGTGCTCATCTAAATTCTTAAATGTTGAGAGTTTCTGCCTCTACCACCCTTTCAGGCAGTGTGTTCCAGATTCCAACCACCCTCTGGCTGAATTTTTTTTTTCAAATCCCCTCTAAACCTCCTGCCCCTTACCTTAAATCTATTCCTCCTGATTACTGACACCTCCACTAAGGGGAAAAGTTTCTTCCTATCTACGCCCCTCAATTTTGCATACCTCTATCAGGTCCCCCCTCAGCCTTCTCTGCTCTAAGGAAAACAACCCCAGCCTATCCAGCCTCTCTTCATAGCTGAAACGCTCCAGCCCAGGACACATCCTGGTGAATCTCCTCTGCATCCTCTCCAGTGCAATCACATTCTTCCTATAGTGTGGCGACCAGAATTGCACACAGTACTCCAGCTGTGGCCTAACTAGTGTTTTATACAGCTCCAACATAACCTCCCTGCTCTTGTATTCTATGCCTCGGCTAATAAAGGCAAGTATCCCATATGCCTTCTTAACCACCTTATCTACCTGTGCTGCTGCCTTCAGGGATCTATGGACATGTACACCAAGGTCCCTCTGATCCTATGTACTTCCTAGGGTCCTACCATTCATTATGTATTCCCTTGCCGTGTTAGTCCTCCCAAAATGCATCACCTCACACTTCTCAGGATTAAATTCCATTTGCCACTGCTCTGCCCATGTTACCAGTCCATCTATATCGTCCTGTAATCTAAGGTTTTCCTCCTCACTATTTACGACATCACCAATTTTCGTGTCATCTGCGAACTTACTGATCATACCTCCTATGTTCACATTTAAATCATTAATGTACACTACAAACAGTCAGGGCCCCAGCACCAATCACTGCGACACACCACTCATCACAGGCTTCCAATCGCAAAAACAACCTTCGACCATCACGCTCTGCCTCCTGCCACTAAGTCAACTTTGGATCCAATTTGCCAAATTGCTCTGGGTCCCATGGGCTCTTACCTTCTTGACCATTCTCCCATGGGAGGCCTTGTCAAAAGCCTGACTGAAGCCCATGTAGACTACATCAACTGCACTACCCTCATCTACACAACTAGCCACCTCCTCGAAAAATTCAATCAAATTTGTTAGACAAAATTCAAAAGGTAATCTCCCCATTTCAATTACAAAAAGTACATTATTTTTAAAAAATGCATCTGAAAATACATGATTTGCACCTAGAAACAATTTAAATAAAGATGGTCCCTCAATGGCTTAGTAGTTATTGATAATATCCTGTGTAACATTGAATGCTACAGGCATACGGTTCTACTTCTGTGCTAAGTCAGCTGACCCGACTGGCCCTGAGCTATTATGGTGAAAAAAGGTTAGCTGGTGTTCGCACATTCTGATTGCCAGTGATCACCACTTGAAAGTGTGCGCAATGAGGATAAATTGTGTTTGGCTCAATTCCATGGTTAAACAACCCGCCAACATTAAGTAAGCAAGCTCACATAAAGAATGGCCACCTCAATAAAGTGAAGTCTACTGACAACCATAAAATCAAACCACAGCAGCAGCTAGTATCTAAATGGAATAACACAACAGGAAAAAGAACATTTAGACATTATATTATGCCACTGAAGGTATAGCAATTTTTAACGTGTAAGAATATTGTAACTACACTTTTCCCATTACGCTATCTTGAAAACAGCTTGCAAATGCAATTAAAATAGCACATAAGCTTCAAAAGGAAATATTGAGAATGCATTACTTCACTCAGCACACAAATGTTGACAACAGAAATCAAACAAAAGTTATTCCTCAGTGCTCTCATGGATTGAAGCAAGAGGTGGTGCTTTTGCCATCTGAACACAGGATGATCAAATTAATTTGGAAGTTTCAGTTTGAACTGAAGCACATTTTTATTCGGTATTTTAACCTGAACAGGATTCCTGTGGACTGGTTAAAAAATATTGTCCAACAACTAAAACAAAAACACCTGGAAAAACTCAGCAGGTCTGGCAGCATCTGCAGAGAGGAACACAGTTAACGTTTCGAGTCCACATGACTCTTCAACAGAACTAAATAAAAATAGAAAAGAGGTGAAATATAAGCTGGTTTAAGGTGGGGTGGGGGAGACAGGTAGAGCTGGATAGAGGGCCAGTGATAGGTGGAGATAGCCAAAAGATGTCATAGGCAAAAGGAAGAAGAGGTGTTGAAGGTGGTGATATTATCTAAGGAATGTGCTAATTAAGGGTAGAAAGCAGGACAAGCAAAGTACAGATAGCCCTAGTGGGGGTGGGTGGGGATTTTTCTTTTCCCACCTATTTTCATTATTTTTAAATGTATTTCCATCCATTGTTTTATCTCTACCTTTTAGCCCATTTAGATTCCTTCACCCCACCCCAAAAAAATTAACATCTTTGGACACACACCCCATAAACTTGTTCAGTTAAAACTATTTACTCATTAAACATTATTTTGTCCATGACTAAGATGAGCAGAGTCTTCATAGAATGATTTGAGGGCAGGGGAAGTAGTGAAATTTTGGTCTTAACCTCTCACAGCATCTTTCTGGTTTTAGCAGCAATCATATAATTCTCGAAAGCAATTTTGGCAGGTAGGGTTTTGGATTAAAACAACCAGGAGATGGATTCACACTGTACCTATCCCAGCGATTTCAGATGCACCATTGTCTCCAAAAATCACTTCAGGAACCGACCTTTATGAGGAACAGTTTGTGATCCTCCATCTGGCATAGGTCACCTCAGCCAAACACCACAATATGGTACAAAAACAAAAATAACTGGAAAAACTCAGCAGGTCTGGCAGCATCTGCAGAGAGGGACACAGTTAACGTTTCGAGTTCCAATGACCCTTCAACAAAACTAAGTAAAAATTTTTGTTTTGGATTTCCAGCATCCGCAGTTTTTTGCTTTTACCACAATATGGTGCCAAGTTGGTACAGCTGGCTAAAAGCACATCCTGCTGTTTGGCCATACAGTAGACATAATGAGATGAAATGAATCATGGTTATCATCCAGCAAAATTCTGAAAATGGTTTACTGTGCCTCTCAAATAAGGATGTCTCTTCATCCACCAAAAGGAAAGACCTCTGCATTAGGCTCGTGAAATTGAGTAAGCTCCCCCAATGTGAAGCAAGCTCCAGGGTGGTGTTTTTTATTATTTGTTCATGGGATGTGGGCGTTGCTGGCTGGGCTAGCATTTATTGCCCATGAGAACCGAGTAGCTTGCTAGGCTATTTCAGAGGGAATTTAAGACCACATTGCTGTGGGTCTGAAGTCACACGTAGGCCAGGCCAGGACAGCAGGTTTCCTTCCCCTAAAAGGCATCAGTGAACCAGATGGATTTTTACAACAATCCTGGTCGTCATTAGGCTTTTAATTCCAGATTTTTTTTTATTGGATTCATAGTTCACCATCTTCAAACCCAGGTCCTCAGAGAATTACCCTGGGTCTCTAGAATACTAGTCCAATGACAATACCATTACGCCACTGCCTCCCCATAACTTAAATTAAGAGTTTATCAAATTCTCTTATGAGTGAGCTTTATATTTTAACAGGCCATTTTTTTCTTCAAGTGGATGAAACCAGTTTTGTAAAAAAAAAACTACATGCAGATGCTGGAAATCCAAAACAAAACCAGAATTACCTGGAAAAACTCAGCAGGTCTGGCAGCATCGGTGGAGAAGAAGAGTCGACGTTTCGAGTCACGAGGACTCGAAACGTCGACTCTTTTCTTCTCCACCGATGCTGCCAGATCTGCTGAGTTTTTCCAGGTAATTCTGGTTTTGTTTTGGAAACCAGTTTTGTGTTCCTTGGTTGTACATTGGTTATTTAAAAAATACTTTTCTGTTAAAATGTGTCCACAAATGTGTGATTTTGTTACTATTAATTGTACTTAGTCTAGAGTCCAAAAATTCTGAGAACTCATGACTTGAGTCTAGAACTTTGGAACATTTGGCCCCTCCAGGCTATTCCAGCATTCTGATTACTCGATTTCACAAGCCCGATGTGACAGCGGAATTATGAGATCCTAACCATCAGAGGTCTAATGCCTATCCTTTTGGATGAAGAGACATCTTTATTTGAGAGGCACAGTAAATCATTTTCAGAATTTTGCTGGATGATAATAGCCATGGTCCATTTTATTACATCTACTGTATGGCCAAATAACAGGATGTGTTTTCAGCTGACCTATAGCTTAACACCATCTACTTGTCTTGGATCCATAATCCTCAAATATTCTTGCCAAATAAGTATCTACCCAGTTATATTTTGCATTTTTCAATAACCTAGCTTTTAAGTCCAGAGTTCCTGACTTCCATTAGCCTTTATATGAAAAGAGTGCTCCCAGCCATCACCCTTGACTACAGCAGCAGTTATTTACTACTCATCTTTTTCTAGGCCATTAAAAAAGTGTAAAATCATTCAAGACTGCCACCAACAATTGAGTTACATCCCTTTTACAAATTTTACTTTTAGTTCTAGAAAATCCACAAACTGCTATATCAGAAAAAGTGCAGATTTTGACTCAAGAAAATTATGGGAAACTAACTTCAAACATAAATTCAAATGTTAAATTATATAAAAACGCGTTCAAGTACTTATCAGGAATCATTGTTAAAAGTGCAACGCATCTCTGCTGTTAACTATTTAAACTAACCAACCGAAGATCTGAAGTGGGGAGGGACTGGGGGAGGAGGCTGGGACACGCTTTCTAGTCTACAGACTGGAAATTATTGCTCCGATCGATGTCAAGGGGCTGCTCTTCAACTCGTTTTCTTTTTGTGTGAAGGCCGAAGCCTCCTGAACTGTTGTAGCTGCAGCGGGGCCTCTCCTACCTTCTTCTTCTCCATGTTCCGCACTTTCTTGTCGATGACATTGAGAACCTGTCTGAGTGCTTCATTCTGTGGCTGGACCGCCTGTCCCTGGCCGCTCTGGACACTCACCGCTGCGGCGGCGGCGGCCTCAACTCCGGCGGCGGAAGACGATCGCGATTCGGCCGCTTTTGTGGCGGTGGCTGCGGGCATTTTCTCTCCTTCGCTTTGTGAGGAATTGAAGCTTTGTTTAAAAAAACAAGAGAGATATAAACCGGGAGAGGGAACAGAGGCGGGGGGGAGAAAGTTGGGAATTTTATTGAAAGGGAAAGACCAAGCGACGCGGGCCTTCTCTGTCCGCGCGACACCAGCAGCAGCGCCGAGACTAAGGGGCGGGATCGCGCCGCGGGAGCGCGATTGGCGCCGCCGCCTCAGGACCCGGGCCCGGGCCCGGGCTGTCCGCACCGCGCCCCTTTCCCAGCGATCACACTTTTCTCAGAGATCACACCTGTCACAATACAAATACCATCAACGATATGTGTGTCTGTTTAAAATGGATTTTTATTGATCAGTGACTCCGACATTCTACAAGGTCTTTCAGGCACTTGTTTAGGACACTAAACTGAGAAAGGGAAAGAGCAGCTCAGCAGCAGCAGGAAGGGAGGAGCTTCCCTCCTGGGCTAGACTCACTAGAGAGAGAGTGTGTGTGAAACAGGTACTTCCCCAACTTTGTAAAGAGACGGTCGCTGAAATAAACTGGCACCTTTCTGTTACCAACCCATTGAGGAGATGGTCAGTGAATTAAACAAGCACCTTTTGTCAAGTCAGTAAAGAAATGGCCAGTCAACTCAGAAGAGATGGTCGTTGAAATAAACAATGTCAAGGGGCGTTTTAAAATAAGGGTACTGAGGTTTGTTGGGCAGAAAAGAGCCACACACTCAGCAAATCTGCATTATAAAATACTGAAGCAATTTGAATATTTCAGTAGGGATACATTCATTTAGCAAAAACTTTGTTAATCTATATGTATTATTGATAATTGCACATTTGTTATGTACCACGGATCTTTGTACAGTGCTGTTGAATCAGATTCCGAAAGGGGTGCCAACCATTACACTCCCCGATAAGTGGGATCAGGTTTTAAGAGGTCAACCTATTAAACCGCCACCGCCCAGGCCATGAGTCATAATTACTCCTGCTTACATTGTTAGTTCTATGTAATCTCAGAGTAGAACAGCATATTCTTATTGCAAACGGGCAAAAAAACTGCATTTCTATGCCTTAAACTCCATGGTTTTTTTGTCTTAATTTTTACCGCTGGATGCAAAAGTCTCCATTTTGGAGCTAGCCCGTAGCCCAAAAAAACTAAATTCACTTGGGTGATCACTTCCCACACTGTAAACCCAAATTACCTGTACTTAGGATGGATTACCAGTACAATTAAAAATAAAACAATACTATTTTGCCCTCCATTCATTTAAAAGGTCCTGGTCATGTCTCGTGTTCAAATTTGACTGCGCAAGATGAGAAATGTGCAAGCCCTGATGAGTTCAGAGGAGGGCTTTAAGGCCAGTGGTCTTCAAACATTTTCGTCCACAGACCACTTAGACGAGGCCAAAGATCTGGTAAAACAGCTACCAATCCTATCCCATCCACTTCCATTTGCCACTGCAAAAAAACTTAATTAATGGGAAGAATTGCAATGCTTTTGCTGAAACATCAATGAGGTGATTTTTAAAAATTTATTCTTTAACAGGATATGGGCATCCACATAACCAGCATTTATTGCCCATCCCAAAAACCTCAGGGTTTTGTGAAAGGGAAATAGTGTTTAACTAACTTAATTAGAATTCTTTGAAATAACAAGCAACATGGATAAAGGGGAATGTGTAGATGTGATGTACTTAGATTTCCAGAAGGGACTTGACAGGGTGTCACATCAAAGGTTACTACATGAAATAACAGCTCATGGTGCAGGAGGTAACATATTAGTATGGACAGAGGATTGGTTAGCTAACAGGGAACAGTAGGCATAAATGGATCATTTTTGGCTTGGCAGGTTGTAATGAGTGGGGTGCCACAGGGATCAGTGCTGGGTCTGAACTATTTACAATCTATAATCAATGATTTGGATGGCAGGGCCAAATATACGGTGGGTAAATTTGCTAATGACACAGACAGGTTGGAAAGTTGTGAAGAGGACATATTAAGATTCAGTGAGTGGACAAAAATTTGGTAGATGCAGTAGAATGGGGGAAAATGTGAATTTGCCCACTTTGGCAGGCAGAATAGAAAAACATGGAGAGATTGCAGAACCTTGAGGTAGAGAGAAAAGATCTGGTACATGAATCACAAAAAAATTAGTATGCAGGCCCAGCATATGATTAGGAAGGCAAATGGAATATTGTTTATTGCAAGGGGAATGGAATATAAAAGTAGGGAAGTTCTGCTATAGTTGTACAGGGAATTGATGAGACCACATCTGGAGTACGGTGTACAGTTTTGGTCTCCTTATTTAAGGAAGGGTATAAATGCATTAGCAGTGCAGAGAAGGTTCATTCAGTTGACTCCTGAGATGAAGGGGTTATCTTATGAGGAAATTTTGACAGGCTGGACCTGTATCCATTGGGGTTTAGAAGAATGAGAAGTGGTTTTATTGAAACACAAGGTCCTGAGGGGATCTGACAGGGTGGATGCTGAGAGGATGCTTCCCCTTGTGGAAAGACCAGAACTAGAGGGCACAGTTTAAAAATAAGGGATCTCCCTCTTAAGATGGAGCTGAAGATTAATTTTTTCTTTCACAGGGTCATGAGTCTGTGGAACTCTCTTCCCCGGAGAGCTGGAGAGGTAGGGTCATTGAATAATTTTAAGGCAGAGGTAGATTGACTCCCTTGTTAGTCAAGAATCTAAGGGCAGGAAAGTAGGGTTCTGGCCACGATAAAATCAGCCACAATCTTATTAATAGTGGAGCAGGCTCAAGAGGCCAAATGGCCGACTTATGCTCCAAATTCATAAGCTCATACATAATTGCCTTTAAAGTGGTGGTGAGGTGCTTTCTTGAATCACTCCAGTCCATGCGGTGTGGGGTACAAGCAGTGTTTTCAGGGAGTTCCAGGGTTATGACCCAGGGACAGTGAAGGGATGTCATTATGGTCCTAAATCAGGATGGTGAGTGGCTTGGAGGGGAACTTCCAGGTAGTGGTATTCCCATGCATCTTCTGCTCTTGTCCTTCTAGGTGGTCGAGGTCATGCGTTTGGAAGCTGCTGTCAAAGGAGCTTGGTGAGTTGTTGCAGTGCATCTTGTTGATGGTACATACTGCTGTCACTGTGCATCAGTGGTGGGTGGAATGAATGTTTAAGGTGGTGAATGGGGTGCCAATCAAGCGGGCCACTTTGTCCTGGATGGCGTCGAGCTCCTCGAGTGTTATGGGAGGTGCACTTGCCCAGGCAAGTGGGAAGTATTCTATCACACACACAGCCTTGTAGATGGTGGACAGGCTTTGGGGAGTCAGGAGGGTTACTTGCCACAGGATTCCGAGCCTCTGACCTGCTCTTGTAGCCACAGCACTTATACGGCTGATCCAGTTCAGTTTCTGGTCGATGATAACCCCCAGGACGTTGATAGTGCGGGGTTCAGCATTGACAATGCCATTGAATGCCATGGGGCGATGGTTAGTTTCTCTCTTGTTGGAGATGGTCATTACCTGGCATCTGTGTGGCACCAATGTTACTTTGCCACTTATGCAGCAAGATCTGGACAACATTCAGGCTTGGGCTGATATGGACACGGACTGCTTCAGTATCTGAGGAATTGCAAATTGTGTTTGTTTGTTTTCAACATTGTTTGTTGATGATTGCATATTCTCACTTCTGGCCTCATGATGGGAGGAAGGTCATTGATGAAGCAACTGCAAATGGTTGAGCGTAGGACACTACTGAGGAACTCCTGCAGCGACGTCCTGGGACTGAAATGATTGACCTCCAACAACAACTATTTCCTTTGTGCTCGGTGTGACTCCAACCAGTCTACCTCTCGAATTGAGCTCTCTTGTCCATGATTGGACCAAGGTTGTCATGAGGTCAGGCCTCAGGCCCTGCCAGAACCTAAACTGAGTGTCAGTGAATAGGCTATGTTCCACTTGATAGCACTGACAACAATGCCTTCCGTCACTTTGCTGATTAAGAGTGGATTGATAGGGAGGTAATTGGCCAGGTTGGATTTGTCCTGCTTTTTATGGATAGGACACACCTCGGCAAATTTCCACATTGCCGAGTAGATGCCAGTGTTGTAGCTGTACTGGAACAGTTTGGCTAAGGGCACAGCTAATTCTGGAGCACATGTCTTCATTACTATTGCTAGAATGTTGTTAGCCTCTACAGTATCCAGTGCCTTCAGCTGCTTCTTGATATCAGGTGGAGTGAATCGAATTGGCTGAAAATTGGCATCCATAATACCCGGGACCTGAGTGCTAGATCATCCACTCGGCATTTCTGGCTGAATATGGTTCCAAATGCTTCAACCTTGTCTTTTGGTCTGATGTGCTGAGCTCCCCCATCATTGAGGATGGAGGTATTTGTGGAACCTCATCCTCAAGTGAATTGTTTTATTGTTCCTCACCATTCATGACTGGATGTGGCAGGACTGCCACATGTCTGGTTCCAAGATGGAGAGCTTCAGTCTCATCTCAGACTCCATGTTCTGCCACTTCTTTGTTTTCTGCCACACAAGTATTGAAATCTCACAGTTGTGCTTTGTTGGGAATAGCAGCAGATGCAGTTTCTCTCTCAGCTACATTGGCAAGTCCAAGATTCCCAGACCATACAAGAAACCAGAAGTCCAAAATTTTCATTAAAAACCAGCTTCGCTAATTTGCAGTTTGGACCAATCTATGGACAAACTGAAGGATCCTTGGAGCGTACTTTGAGAACCACTGCCCTAGAGTGACTGCCGGTTTGAGAGTCCTCTCAGATGTCACAATAGAAATAGAATAGGCCATTCAGTCCTTTGAAAAAGTCATACGGACTTGAAACGTTAACTCTGTTTCTCTCGCTACAGATGCTGTCAGACCTGCTGAGTTTTTCCAGCATTTCCTGTTTTTATTCATATGTCCAGCATCTGCAGTATCTTGCTTTTATTCAGTCCTTTGTATCTGTGCCAATTGTTACAACCAGTGAGAACTGGTGCCAGGACTGCCCCCCTTGATAATACAGAAGGGGCTTTTACACCTCCAAGGCTATGCCATTGTCTGTCAAGGGTTCCGCAGACTTGTTGATTCCATGACAGAGAACGTGGCTTTCACAAATGCAAATTAGCAGCCATTTTAAAGTCAATGCCTTTGCTTGGCAAAAGTCCTACTAAAGAAGTTCATTACCAGCCGATGAATTTAAGATTAATATTTCATATGCACACGTCACACCATCATGACACACCATTTAATTGGATAATGAACAAGGGTTAGAGAGCATTCAATAGCGTTAACTTTGAGGTTTTAGTGTCAGCCTGGGCTTAGTTGTAGCACCATCACCTCTGCATTAGGTTGCTGGGACTCAGTGTAATGTCACATGAGTGCTGCACTGTCAAAGGTGCCATCTTTCAAATGAGATGTTAGTCTGCCCTCAGTTGGATATAAAAGGTCTAGTGAAGAGAAGAGCTCTCCTTTTCACCAGCCAACATCACTCAGATTATTTGACTATTTTCTCAATGTTGTTTGTGGGACCTAACTGTGCAGATTGTCTGCCATGGTTCACTGTATCATAAAAATTACATCTTATGAGTATTTAATGGGCTGTAAAGTGCTTTGATATATCCAGATATTACAATAGGCACCATATAAATGCAAGATCTTTCTTTCTTGGAGGTATGTGAATTGATTCAACTTAGTCCAAGCAATTCGAGTTGATAGATTATGGATGAATAGGAACCCAAGTGTAAGTGACTAAGCATAACGCTCCTTCCAACAGTCCATCGACTTCAAACATCAACTCTGTTTCTCTCTCTACTAGATGCTGCTTTACCTACTGATTATTTCCAGGTGCTAAGAAACTTTTTCTCTCCATCACCACAGATGAAAACACTGGAAGGTGTTGTTGGCATAAGCATCAAGTTAGGATTTACTGCAAATGTGCAAATGGAAGCTGCACAAGTTCAAAAGTGGCCGACATCTTTCACATAGAAGGCAAGTGGGTCACTGAGTGGACAGAATATATCAACCAGTCACTGATCTGCTAGAACTTGATCATCCTCATGGGTTGAAAAGGAATCTCCCAAAATTTCCCCCCCCTCCCCCAAAAAGGCAATTTTTTTTCATGCCCATCTCAGACAACTTTGCAGGTCAATGGGCAGCTGGGGATGATGGTTCAACAAGGTCAACAATGCTAGTAAACGACAGGCTTGAAGGGCCAATTGGTCATTCTTTGGTTTGGCATCCATTCTGCTTCTGAAGTGCCTTTGGATATTATTCTACATTAAAATATCTTTCCTTGAAGTGCAGTGACTATTCTTTTTAGGCAAATACAGTAGCAAATGTAAGCAAGCAAGATCCGACAGTGAGAAGTGTCCAGAACTTTTAATAACCTGATTAAAGGATAAATGTTGGGCAGTGTAAAACTCCCCATTATTCAGGTATGCCATGGGGCCTTTTAAGCCCATCTGAACAAGATAATGGGGAACTCGTTAAACATCTCATCCCACAATGTATCTTGCCCTCAGTACCACACTGATGTATCAACCTAGGTTACGTGCTCAAGTCCCTGGAATTGAATTTGAAACTGTAACTTTCCGATTCAGGAAAGAGTGGCACTACCACTGAACCAACTCGTCTTCCTCATTCTCAACCCATATTCAATTTCAAACAAAACCATGCTACACTCCAAATGGCGACAGTGAAACATGTCAGCAAACAATACTTAAAACACCCAAATGGAAGGTTGGAGGCAGGCAGCAGTTGAGGGCACAAAAAAAAACAGGGACTCATACACACAGAGACTGGAATTAAAGATTAGCAAACAAATACCATAGAACCAAGATTAGCCTAAAAAAGCAACACTCAAACTTCTAAAGACCGCTTAAACTAACATTGGCAGTGCCTTTCCACCTTTAAGGATAGAGGATGGGGCTCAAAAAGTAACTAACTTATGGGTCTAAAAACACTTATTTTAGAAAGAAATGTAGCCCAGATTTCTTCCTACACATTAAAAAAAAGAATTTAAATTGAAATTGTTTACCCAAGAGGTTCTGGAGTCTCTTACCCTTCTTGTTTAGGCAATGTTTTCCAAGATAGCTGCTTTAAACAATGTATATGTAGTTTAAACAGTGAATGCAAAATATCTTGCAATACTGGGAATAGGTCTCATCCGCATAACTGATTGCTTCATTGGAACACACTTTCCATGTGCTTCACCTGGACCAGCTAAACGCACAATAGTCTTTATCAGTTGACGTTTCGAGTCCTCATGACCCTTCAGCAGAACTGAAGGTTCTGCTGAAGGGTCATGAGGACTCGAAACGTCAACTCTTTTCTTCTCCACCGATGCTGCCAGACCTGCTGAGTTTTTCCAGGTATTCTGTTTTTGTTTTGAATTTCCAGCATCCGCAGTAGTTTTTAGTCTTTATCAGTTCTTGATACATCTACGTTCTTTTTTGCTCCTACACTTTAAAAAAATGTTTGCAATGAACCTTTCCATAAACAGAAAATCTCAGTTGCTGTCAGCCTGATTAACCAGTCTGGTTGCTCCACACATGAGTCTTAACTACTTTCATTTTACATTGCAGGTCCTGTTATTTTAGGCTTTTATTGTAGACATAGAAGAACTTGGAAACAGCTGAAATCCTCATTCAAGAATCAAGCTTATGAGAGCACACAAGAGCATTTTGATTCATAAGGTGAATATTTTGGGTCTAGCTAAAGCCAATCTACAAACATTCTGAAAATCTGAGTGAAGAGGGGAGATTAGCAAAAGGCAAGATGTATGTAATATTATTGCGACTGGAATTTCAAACCGTTGGGTTGACTGGTGACATTCTTGTTGAAATCCTCTTGTGTGTCAATCAAATGGAAGTTTTTCATGCAAGAACTGAGTCAGTGGCTATAAGCAGGACATCTGATGGCAGCCAATCATAATTAGACATCCATGCACAATTGTCCATAGAGATCACTGGAAATGATTGGATATGGGAGTGCAATTTTGGCTCTCCCCTATCTTCCTTCACCCAGGGATGCATGTATCAATTAAAATATCCCACCCTGATTAAATTCAGTTCTAATGAGGCTGATTTCCCCACTGCAACTAGAAACCCAATCAACAATTCCAACAGCAAGTCCAGCCCAAACGAAGGAAACAGCAACACAGGTAGGAGCCACAGTAGCAGAGTTGCGGGAGTTTAAGTGTCTCCTTAAACTAAGTACGTTGTGTAAAGACAAACCAGTGTCATTTATTTTAAAGAATATATATTAATTGTTCAGTTACAAATCACTTAAATGAAGAAAAATCATAGAAAGCATGCCCCCAAACCTACCTAAAAATATACGCGGTGGGAAAAGGAAAGCTAGAGAGGCATCGGGTGCAAGGAATATGTACAGTTCGAAGATATACGACTCTTTTTAACCTACTTTTCCATTCAGTTCTGTATAGTGGGGGATTTTATGGAAACCAAATCAGAAATGGCTTCCCCAAATCTTCCATACAAACTCTGGCCAATAAGCTTCACTCTACCTGACAGTACCCTATCCTACTCATCTACAAATTTCAGATGGAATAGGATGCACTGTTTATACATGATCCCTTATTAAAATGAAACCATTAGAAAAGGTGGCTTAAGAAAACCTGCAAGCTTATAAGTTATCCATTCATTGTCTGAGTGTCCCAAAATAATGCAATTTCACATTTTGATAAATCAGTCCTCATCCCTATTGTAAACTTTTCTCCTATCTCCTCAAAGACAACTCGAGCTGAATTTTAGCTCAATAATTGACAGATGCCTCAACACTTTTCCCAAGTTTCCATTTTTTGTGCAGTGTCAAGGAACTTGGGTCCTGAATCTTAATAAAGAAACTATGATGGTATGAGTCGCGAGTTGGTTATGATGGATTGGGAAACGTTACTTAAAGGGATGACGGTGGATAGGAAATGGCAAACATTCAAAGAGCGTATGGGTGAACTGCAACAATTGTTTATTCCTGTCTGGCGCAAAAGTAAAACAGAAAAGGTGGCCAAACCATGGTTTACAAGGGAAATTAGAGATAGTGTTAGATGCAAAGAAGAGGCATACAAATTGGCCAGAAAAAACAACAGACCTGAGGATTGGGAGCACTTTAGAATTCAGCAAAGGAGGACCAAGAAGCTGATTAAGAAGGGGAAAACAGAATATGAGAGTAAGCTTGCGGGGAACTTAAAAACTGACTGTAAGAGTTTCTATAGATATGTGAAGAGAAAAAGATTGGTGAAGACAAATGTAGGTCCCTTACAGTCAGAAACAGGGGAATTTATAATGGGGAACAAAGGAATGGCTGACCAACTAAATACATTCTTTGGTTCTGTCTTCACAAAGGAGGACACAAATAACATACCAGAAATGTTGAAAAACACAGGGTTTAGTGAGAGGGTGGGACTGAAAGCAATCAGTATTAGTAGGGAAATGGTGTTGGGGAAATTGATGGGATTGAAGGCCGATAAATCCCCAGAGCCTGATAATCAACATCCCAGAGTACTTAAGGAAGTGGCCCTAGAAATAGTGGATGCATTGGTGGTCATCTTCCGAGATTCTATAGACTCTGGAACAGTTCCTACAGTTGGAGGGTAGCTAATGTAACCCCACTATTTAAAAAGGGAGGTAGGAGAGAAAATAGGGAATTATAGACCAGTCAGCCTGACGTCGGTAGTGGGGAAAATTCTAGAGTCCATTATAAAAGATTTAATAGCTGAGCACGTGGAAAACAGTGGCAGAATCGGACAGAGTCAGCATGGGTTTATGAAAGGGAAATCATGCTTGAAAAATCTAATGGAATTTTTTGAGGATGTAATTAGTAGAGTTGATGAAGGGGGAGCCAGTGGATGTGGTTTATATGGACTTTCAGAAGGCTTTTGACAAAGTCCCACATAAGAGATTGGCATGTAAAATTAAAGCACATGGGATTGGGGATAGTGTATTGAGATGGATAGAAAACTGGTTGGCAGACAGGAAACAAAGAGTAGGAATAAACGGGTCTTTTTCCGAATGGCAGGCAGTGACTAGTGCGGTACCGCAGGGATCGGTGCTGGGACCCCAGTTATTCACAATATATATTGATTTAGATGAGGGAATTAAATGTAATATCTCCAAATTTGCAGATGACACAAAGCTGGGTGGGAGGGTGAGCTGTGAGGAGGATGCAGAGATGCTTCAGTGTGATTTGGACAAGCTGAGTGAGTGGGCAAATGCATGGCAGATGCAATATAATGTGAAGTATCTATTTTGGTCACAAAAACAGGAAGGCAGATTATCTGAACGGCTATAAATTGAGAGAGGGGAATGTGCAACGAGACCTGGGTGTCCTTGTACACCAGTTGCTGAAGGTAAGCACGCAGGTGCAGCAGGCGATAAAGAAGGCAAATGGTATGTTGGCCTTCATAGCCAGAGGATTCGAGTACAGGAACAGGGATGTCTTGCTGCAATTGTACAGGGCCTTGGTGCGACCACACCTGGAGTATTGTGTGCAGTTTTGGTCTCCTTATCTGAGGAAGGATGTACTTGCTATAGAGGGAGAGCAGCGAAGGCTTATCCGGCTGATTCCTGGGATGGCGGGACTGACATATGAGGAGAGATTGAGTCGGTTAGGACTATATTCACTGGAGTTCAGAAAAATGAGGGGGGATCTCATAGAAACTTATAAAATTCTAACAGGACTAGACAGGGTGGGTGCAGGGAGGATGTTCCCGATGGTGGGGGAGTCCAGAACCAGGGGTCACAGTCTGAGGATATGGGGTAGACCACTTAGGACTGAGATGAGGAGAAATTTTTTCAACAAGAGGAGCGGTGAGCTTGTGGAATTCGTTACCATAGAAAATAGTTGAGACCAAAACATTGTTTGCTTTCAAGAAGGACTTAGATATAGCTCTTGGGGCGAAAAGGATCAAAGGGTATGGGGAGAAAGCAGGAGCAGGCTATTGAGTTGGATGATCAGCCATGATCATAATGAATGGTGGAGCAGGCTCGAAGGGCCGAATGGCCTACTCCTACTCCTAGTTTCTATGAACCATAGTCAATTGTTTCCGTCCCTACAATATGGTATATATTATCTCCATATCAAATTATAAAGGCAAACTATTTACAATAACTCATTGTCTAAATCAAAGTCCACATTACACGTATCAAACCCCATCCTTTCAATAACCAAACCGAATCAGAAAATAGCCATTTCCAAAAAAAGATCAATTGTCAACAATTAGCTTCTACCATGAAATCAATCTTTAGAAAATCAGTGGCAAGTTTTAAAAATAAAAGTAAAAGCACCAATTGTGCATACAGAGCAAATCCATCTATTTATCTGGCAAAACAGTATGGAGGTCCAGTATTGCTAGTTTTTTTTATTGTAAAATTCACAATTGAGTGTTTTAAAATTTTAAAACCATTACCACATCTGGCACCAAGAGCTTCTGTGATGGCACAAGTTTAGGCCCTCTTATAAAAACAACTTGTCAGTTTATGAAACGTTGAAGCCTCTCTCTTCTTCCAATCCTCCCCCCAGTGTTTTAATCGAATAATTTATTACATTTCAATGTGTAATTTTATTATATTCCAATTTTCAGGATCAATTTGTTTCGAGTTCCACATTCTGTTTTCTGCTTTAAGAACTGAACCAAATTATCATCATTTCAAGCAGTTCACCATAATCAGTTCAGTATTAATTTACATCCATGCCTTTTCTTCCAAATGAGTTTACATTGCTCTAAAATACACTTCCAAATATAATGGTGGCTTTGGAAGATCGTACATCATTTATGTCTTGCTAGCCAATACTTGACAAAATAGTCTTCTTAAATGGATTAATGATCTAAGGAAACCTACTATTTTTGAGATTTACCAATTCTGAAAGTATTTGATACACACATTCAAGGTGTAATAATGAAGGCTTCTCACCGTTAAAATGCCAAGTACTTTAAAATTTAAATAATAGATTAAAAAGCACATACAATTTTTCAGTTTATACATTTATATTCTGGTCACCTTTATCCCTAATTTTAATTCCATAACATCTTTGATTCCCTCCATTTATTTATTTCATTTAAGCCGCTTTACTTTCTAACTTGAGATTAATCGTAAATTATATTACATTCCAACACAGCTCATTTTAGCCAGACCATTTTACATAAGAATGGAGTTGGAGGGGGACAGGGGGCAAACAGTAAATAAAAGCATTCAGTGCATCTAGTTCTCATCTAGTGAGCCCTACTGGAAAATGCATATATGAACATCATGCAAGAAAAGGATATTGATACATCATAAACTGCACAGATGCTGTGAATTAATACAAAAGCAAAATACTGTTGTAATTCTCAAATAAAAACAGAAAATGCTGGAAATACTCAGGTCAGGCAGTAGTTCTGAAGAAAGGTCATCAGCCTGAAATATTAATTGTTTCTCTCTTCACAGATGCTGCCTGACCTGAGTATTTCCAGCATTTTCAGTTTTTATTTATGCATGTGCTGTGCTCACTTTTGCTTTAAAATTAGTATTTATATTAAGTTTCCATTTGAAGAGTGGCTATTTGTACAAGATCTCAGAAGGGCTGCTGGCAAGTAGAATATAGTATCCAAAGAGATTTGCCCAGGAAGAAAATGGGGAGAAAAATGAAAAAAAAAAATCCATGCAAGATTAATAACATTAACAAACTTTGATAAACCAGGAAATTTTCAAATGTTATATTTGATAGCAGAGGTAGATAATCCATTTCCCACAGTAAGGTGTCTCAATATTCAAGTAAATGAATTTGCCACATTAAACCAGAGTTAGAGTACGACTCTTACTTAATTATGCATGTAAATATTCAGTGACAGCACTATCACTCCTCTATCTCTCTGTGTAGTATCACTCACCAGGTATTACAGCAGGCTCACTTAACAATGGAGTTAAAACTGGTCGAAATTAAAAGGCCCACATACCACCCAAAGAATCAACCCCCATCATAAGCTAATTCATAGTCTGCAAGAAAGGAGTAAAGCAAGAATCAAAAAACTTAACTTTTCTGAATGTTATAGCATGGTCTTAGATGGCACAATGCATGTAACTTTATGGTATCTGTTCTTCTAATGTATCTGGGATGTCAAAAATTGAGACCATCCATTCTGTTGTCTCCTCTCTTCCTCTTGCCCATAAAAACAAATCTCCCAAGAATTTGAGAATGGCCACTATATCTACAAACAGAATGTAATTAGTTCAGGGACGTATAGATAAATCACTGTGGCTTCCTTCTAGGGCAATAATCATTTTCTAATGTTTTCCTTAGTGGCCTACAGGTTTAGTTTCAGCTCTTCAGGAAGATTGCATGGTTGTATATTTTGGGGCGGGGGCATGGAAATAAATTATGCAGATGTCATACTTGCCAGAATGGGTTAGGCTCAGTCAGTCTTCACCAGCTCTTTGAGGTGTCAGCTGTGGCTCAGTTCATAGCACCCTCGCCTTTGAATCAGAGGGTTGTGGGTTCATGTCCCACTCCCGGAAACCAAGAACTGTGATTGTACTCGAAAGAGTTGCAATCTGTGACTGTTGATAACTCGAAAGAGTTTCACCAGCTCTTTTATGTATACATAGCACATATCAGCATGGAGGTCAAAAATCAGAGAATTACCTTGGGTGATACTATGGTTTATAGGTGATAATAGGTCAGTTGAGGTGTAGACATTCCAAAAAGCGCTCTTCCCAGTTTACTAACTTGTGTATGAATCTTCAAGCAACTAATGCATTGGAATTGGCTCATTTATAATCATCCAATGCAATTAAGAGAGAGTTGTTTCATTCAATCATAAAAAAGTTGATCTGACTTTTGCAAATCAAACCATTTATTGATTTGAATCTTGATTCAAAGAGAATTTACCTAGTCTGTCAGCAGTAAAACAATGAGCCTGTGTGTGTATATATCATACATTCCAGTAAAATAAGAAATCTCTGTTACACCCCACAGGTCTTATTGTTTGTCAAACTTCAAAGATGTAGGGACTACTTATGAATTTAACCAGTGGAAACAAACTTGGAAAAAACAGCACAGGACCTCATTTTTGAGATTTTATCAAAAATTAAGTTTATGCAAATAAACAAAAAAACTACACTTCTGCAAGATTCTTAAAGGTCATAGTTGCTCATGGGTCCTATTGGTGAGAATCTTTTAAAAAACTCAATGCAGAATTAAAATTCTCCATTACTTAAAATAAAAAAAGCAATGATACTTTAATCCAAATGCTCATTTGATTGAAGAGACCTTATTATATAAAGACACTGCAAAGCATAGCAAGTGAAACTGTAGTGGCTATTATAATTTTCAATGCTTCACACTCACCATGTCTGAAAACAGCATACAGTATGGTAGCAACAGATACTTTCCACAAAAGTTCCATTGCAAGCCCTGAAAACTACATCTCATTCACACAAAACAGCCTGTCAAGGGTAAAAATGAGAAGTTCATACATTTGTTAAAATTCATGCTGCAGTTTGGAAGATATTAAAAGCAATTTACCATAAGATTTAAGTCATATTAAACAAAGGAGCTATGTATTTTGCACAATAAGAGTGCTAACTAAAGCAACGTGATTTCTACAAATTTGGGGAGTGGGATGGGAGGAGAATCAGTAAGATTTGCTCTTACTTCGTTATAACAAAATCACAGATATTGCAATAACTCGCACCAGTGAATCATCTTACTCAGGCTCAAGTTATTTTGCTGACTAAAGCAAAATACTGCAGGTGCTGGAATTTTTGACTACTTCGACCAGAACAATGGAAATAAAAAAAGTATACATGCAAGATTCAGGTATAAGGAAGAATAGTATCAGCCTTTGGCAGAATATCTTCCTCCTCCCTCAAGCCCCACAAAAAAAAAGCCTGCCGAAATACTCAAACCTGGGATTCCTGAAGAACAGTCATCTAACTGAGGTACTGGCAGGCTGCCACTACATTCAGAGTATGTCTCAGCATAATCTATCACCTTTGAGAGGTGGAATATGGGGGTTGTGTAAAGATGACTCAAAAAACTGAGAAGGGATTATAAATGCAAACGTACAATAACTAAATCAGATATTGCAAATTTTTACATCAACTTCAAATTTTATCTGCCTTTGAGGGTGATTTTCTTCTCAGCAGTTTCATATTCAGAACAACAATCAGCAAACCGATGTGGGGGAGAGGGGGGGAAAGAGAGAGAGATTAGTATTCTATCAGGCACATTGCCTCAAGGAAAAATGACCCATGGTGTTAATTTGAAACCTGTTTATACAGCAGCACAACCATTTTACCTCTGAAACCTGCCTACTTAATAGGCCATGCTACTCCAATTACAGCTATTTAAACACAGTTGAATTGACAATTTTTTCCTCTGGTATGGCCAGCATATTAATAGAAATACTTTCAGAATCATACCAGTAATAATGCAATAAAGCCAGGTATTAATATTGAACTCCTGACCACACTATTTTGGAACTGAACTTGTATGGGAACCAAGACTACAATACAACTTGATGGTCAGACACAACTACATAAGAACAGAAGGCCATTTAGCCCTTCTAGCCTGCTCAGTTTATTCAATGAGATCACGACTGATCTGCAACTTAACTCCATATACCCACTTTGCCACATGCCCCTTAATACTTCTGATTAGCAAATCTATACCAATCTCAGGTTTAAAATTAACAATCAGTTTAGCATCAGTTACCATTTGTGGAAGAGAATTCCAAACTTCTACCACTCTGTGTAGAGTGTTTCCTAAGTTCACTGCTGAAAAGATTTGGCTCTAATTATTTCACTATACCCCCAGTACAAAACTACCCAATTAATGGTAACAGTTACTCTCCCTCCAGCTTACTTGTCCCAATTTATCTTAAACTTTTAATCTTAAACAAATCACCTTTTAAACTTCTAAATTCTAGGGAATATGACCCTAGTTTATTAATCTTGCTTCATAATTTAACCCTTGGAGTCCAGACATCATTCTGGTTATTCTATGCTATACTCCCTCCAAGAACAACATATCCTTCCTGAGGCATGCTGCTTAGCATAGCTCACAGTGCAAAGCAACGTGGTCTAACTAGGTCTTCATATAGCTGTAGCATAACTTCAATATCTCTGTATTTTAATCCTTTAGATATAAAGGCCAATATCCATTAGCCTTTTGATTATTTTCTCCACCTGTTCATGACATTTTATTATCTACATACACGCCCACTATTGTTTCTAGATTTTCACCATTTAGAAAGTACTCTATACTATCCTTTTTAGGTCCAAAGCGGATGGCCTCACACTTGCCACAGTTTTGCCCGCTTAATTCACTAATCTTTGTAATTTGATGCATCCATCTACACTGGTTAAATGGCACCTTTGTCATTGACAAATTTGGATATGTGGCTTTCTATCCCATTGTCCAAGTCATTAATAAATACAATGAAAAGTTGAGAACACAATATAGATCCATGCGGGACACCACTAGATACATCCTACCAATTAGTGTACCAGCCCATAATCCCTACTGTCTCATGATGCTCAGCCAGTTTCTTAATCAGGCCAATAACTTGCCTCCAATTCCAAGAGCTTTAACTTTAGCTAATAGTCTCTTGTGAGAAATCTTATCAAATGCCTTCTGGAAGTCCATACCCATGGGCATTTCCCTGTCCACTACTTCAGTCACCTCTTCAAAACATTCAATCAAATTTGTACGGCATGACCTGCTCTTTACAAAGCCATGCTGACGCTCTCTGATCGGCTGCTATTTTTTGTTAAACGTTCAGTCATTCTATCCATAGACTAATCATTTCATGACAAGAAATGTTGACCTAACCTAGATTCCTCCTCACCTTTAATAGCAAAGTGACACACAATTTTTCAATCTAAATCGATGGTTTCCAAATCAAAATAACTTTGGAAAATTATAGTTAGGGAGTCTGCTATGTTCTCACCTATTTCCTTTAAAACCCTGTGATGGAAGCTAACTGGTCATAGGGGTTTGTCAGTTTGCTTGATTTAATTTGGTGCATCTCTGTGCCCAATTCAGTATCAGTATCCTTGGGATATCTGGCATGCTGACCTCTTCCTCCACTGTAAATGCTGACAAATTATTCAACATGTCCACCATTTCCTTTTTTCATTGACATCATCACCCATATCAGTTTAAGACAGCCAAATTGCTCCTGATCACTTTTTCCTAATAACTAAAAATTTTGATTGAAAAAACTGTTGATTGATATCTATTGCAAGTTTCTTTTCATACTTTTTTTGTGGCTCTAAGATCTGATTTGTCTCCTTTCTTGTTCTTTATATCTCCCACCAGGGTCTGTGCTTTTTTGTTTTGCAATTTTCTTTTGAGTTTGCGTCTTACCTCTTTAGTCACATAATGACTTCTTTTTGGCAAGTAGAGTCCTTAATCCATTTAGGGTATAAAAAGCTTCTGTAACACGTAACATTCTCTTTTGAACACCTTCCACTGATCTTCTGTCATTCTTCCCATTAACAGGTTTGCCAAGTTACCGGATATAATTTGTCTCATTGCATTGACGTCAACCTTAACTAAATCTAGAATCTTACTAGCTGTTTTGCTTTTCTCCTTTTGCAACACTACATTAAATTTGATCATATTATGATTGCTATTAAATAAACATTCACACACCATTATATTGGGCTGTTGCCTAAATCTAGCTCATTACTAAATCTAAATGTGGCCCAATTCTAGACTATATTGTTTTTTTTAATTCATTCACGGGATGTGGGCTTCGCTGGCTGGGCCAGCATTTATTGCCCATCCCGAGTTACCCTTGCGAAGATGGTGGTGAGCTGCCTTCTTGAACCTCTACAGTCCACGTGGTGTAGGTACACCCACAGTACTGTTAGGAAGGGAGTTCCAGGATTTTGACCCAGCGACAATGAAGGAATAGTGATATATTTCCAATTCAGGATGGTGAGTGACTTGGAGGGGAACTTGCAGGTGGTGGTGTACCCATCTATCTGCTGTTCTTGTCCTTCAGCTGGTAGCGGTCATGGGTTTGGAAGGTACTGTCTAAGGAGCCTTAGTGAATTCCTGCAGTACATCTTGTAGATGGTACATACTGCTGCTACTGTGTGTCGGTGTTGGAGGGAATGAATATTTGTGGATGTGGTGCCAATCAAGCGGGCTGCTTTGTCCTGCACGGTGTCGAGCTTCTCGAGTGCTGTGGGAGCTGCACTCATCCAGGCAAGTGAAGAGTATTCCATCACACTCCTGACTTGTGTCTTGTAAATAGTGGACAGGCTTTGGGAGGTGGTGAGTTACTCGTCACGCAATTCCTAGCCACTTGTTACAGGAAAGTATCCTCAACACAAGACGTTCACTACCTTTCTGACATGAGCTAGTCTGCTTAGTCCAATAATGGAAATTAAACTTCTCCTTAAAACTGCTCTGCCGTTACCACATGCTTGGCTGATCTCTGCATTTATGCATTCTGCCACTTCACAGCTGATAGCCGGTGGCCTGTAGCCAACTTTCACTGCAGTCTTAACATAAAAAGATAGAAAATGTAAGGCACAGAAAGAGACTATTCAGCCCATCATGTCTGTGCTTGCCCCAAAAGAGCAATCATCTTCAGCCAGAAGTGCTGAGTGGATGATCCATCCTGCCTGTTCCTGAGGTCACAAGCATCTCATATGCCAGTCTTCAGCTAATTCGATTCACTTCCCACAATATCAAGAAATGGCTCAAAGCGCCGGATACTGCAAAGGCCATGGGCCCTGACAATATCACAACTGTAGTGCTGAAAACATGTGTTCCAGAACTAACTGGGCTAGCTGTTCCAGTGCAACTGAAACACTGACATCTAGGTGACAATGTGGAAAATTGCCCGGATATGTCCTGACCATAAAAAGCAAGACAAATCCAACCCGGCCATTTATCATCTCTCCATTCTACTCCCAATAATCAGCAAAGTGATGGATGGTGGCATTGCCAGCGCTATCAAGCTGCACTTAGCAAAATCTGCTCATCAATGCTCAGTTTGGGTTCTGCCATAGCCACTCAGCTCCAGACCTCATTACAGCTTTGGCCCAAACATGGGCAAAACAGCTCAATTTCAGAGGTGAGGTGAGAGTGGCTGCCCTTGATATGAAGGTAGCACCAAGTGAGGGATTAAGTAACCCTAGAAAAATTGAAATTAATAGGAATTGGGGGAAAATTCTCCACTTCATGGAGTGATACCTAGCACAAAGGAACATGGCTGTGGCTATTGGAGGCCAATCATCTCAGCCCAAGGGCATTGCTGCATGAGTTCCTCAGGACAATATCCTAGGCCTAACCATCTTCAGTAGCTTCATCAATGACCTTTACTCTAACATATGATCAAAACGACGAATGTCCACGGTGTTCAATATCATTCACAACTCCTCAGATACTGAAGCAGTCCACAGTCAGCAGGACCTGGACAACATCCATGCTTGGGCTGACAAGTGGCAAGTAACATTCATGTCACCAAGTGCCAGGCAATGACAATCTCTAACAAGAGAGCAAAAGAATCTAACCACTTCCCCTTGACATTTAATGGCATTATAAAGGCTGAATCCCTCATCAAGCATCCTGGAGGTTCTCATTGATCTGAAACCGAACTGGACTAGCCATATAAATACATTCACTAAGATCATGGTTGATTTGATTGTGAACTTAACTCCACTTTCCTGCCTGTACCCCATAGCCCTCAACTCCCTTGCAGATCAAAAACATGCCAAACTCAGCCTTGAGTATATTCAATGACCCAACCTCCACTGCTGTCTTGGGAAAAAAATTCCAAAGACCAATGACCCTCAGAGAAGAAATTCCTCCATCTCCTGGAAAGGCAACAAATGCTGGCCTTGCCAGTGACACACTCATCCCATGAATGAATTAAAAAAATCCAACTTAATCCTACTTTCCTGCTTGTGGGCCATAGCCCTGTGCGTTACAGCACTCGAGTTGTATATCCAAGTTTTTTTTTCCAAATAAAAGACTTGAGAAAAGTTGGAGCTCACAGATATGAAATTGGCTGAGGGACAGGAAGCAATGGTGAACGGTTGTTTTTCCAGACTGAGGAAGGGATCAATGTTAATACTCCTGCTCTTTCTGATATATATTCATGACCTTTCCCTTGGTGTTCAGGGCACAATTTCAAAATTTACAGAAGACATGAAACTTGGACATATTTTGAACCATGAAGAGGATAGTGTAGAACTTCAAAAGGACATCAGCCAACAAATCAGATCTAAGCTCTGCAGTCCTGCCACATCCAATCATAAATGGTGGTCGACAATTAAATAACTAACGGGAGATGGTGGTTCCACAAATACCCCATCCTCAATGATGGGGGAACCCTGCACACCAGTGCAAAAGACAGAGCTGAAGCATTTGCAACTACCTTCAGGATGATCCATCCCGACCTGAAGTCACAAGCATCTCACGTGCCAGTCTTTAGCCAATTCGACTCACTCCACATGATATCAATAAACAGCTGAAGGCACTGGGTACTGACAATATCACGGCTGTGGTACTGAAGATGTGCGTTCCAGAACTAATTAGACAAGCTGTTCCAATACAGTTAAAACACTGGCATCTACACGACAATCTGGAAAATCAGCCAGGTATGTCCTGTCCACAGAGAGCAAGACAATTCCAGCAGGGGAATGCGCTGGCGAGAGTGTAACAGTGCTTCTGGCTCACTCCATGTCTTAGGGTTCTCACTCACCAGCACACACACACCCTCTCGCTCACACAGTGGTGTGGGTGAGTGAGCGGCCCGATACTGGGAATGAGCCAGACACACGCTATCTAATGGTCATCTTTATTAATTACTCTTTCTTTAATTATCAATTTTTTGCTTTGACATTGCTTCTTTGCTCAGCAAGTTGTTTCTTTTCATCATATCTCAACATTTGTCTGAAATTCATGTTTAATGTTGTACCAAACCTTACCTTTCCAAAATTTGCTCATTCGCCCCATGGGTGAGGGAAAAATTGAAACGTGGCCCACAAAGAAGTTGGGCAAGCCTAGTCTACAGCTTTCTTCCTCACCAGCAACCAAATGGACAGATTTTGTATCAACTGCAAACTTCTTAATTATGCCTCCTACATTTAAGTTTAAATCATTGATATATATCACAGCAAAATATCTACATATACTAAAGAATGGAATAAATGAAGTAGTGAAAGTTTACAGAATGGAATTAATGTAAAAAAAGACAGAAGTCACGAAGATTAGAAGAAATAATGGTGGGAAAGCAGAGGACAAGATAAATATTCAACAGCTGGTACAGGTGCCACAATTTAATTACCTGGGAAACATCTTGTCAGAAGACAGCTACAGAAGGGCAGGAGTGAGCTAGAATAGCAATGGCAAAGAATGCATTTCCCAAACATAACAAATTGCTCAGCATTGGAATGAGTACAGATCTCAAGAAAATAATTATCAAGGCTGTGATTTTGAGTTCTTGTTGTACGGGGCTGAAACACAAACCTTGAGAAAAGCGGGCATCCAAAGACTAGAAAGTTGCGAAATATGGTTCTGGAAAAGGATGAGACGGGTCAGCTAGAGAGAACACACGAGCAATGAGGAAGTTCTCAGGATGATGGAGGAGGAAAGATTGTTAATGAATATCAAGAAAAGGCAGCAAGCTTGGGTTGGCCATATTCTAAGGTGTGAAAACTTGCTGGAGGAGGTGACTGAAGCAAGATTAGAGGGATGGAGATCAAGAGGGAGAAAGAGGATGACGTTAGGCAACTTGAAATTGAAAATAGGAGAACTCTATGAGCAACTTAAGGAAAGCACAAGACTGCAAGGTTTGCAGAAATGAATAGAGGACCTACCCTTAGACAGATCACTAGTACTAATGCCACTAAAAACAAGGGACCTAGTACCGAGCTTTGTAGAACAAAAGCACTGCATCTCTTTGCATTCATCTTTTCACAATTAGAACAAACTTGCATTCGTATAGCACTTTCATGACCTCAGTGCGTCCCAAAGCACTTTGCAGCCAACAACATACTTGTGAAGTGTAGTCAATGTTTTAATATAGGCAAACCCAGCAGGTAATTTGTGCATAAGCTTTCCCAAACTGAAGCGATATGAATGACCATATAATCTATACTAGTAATTGCTTCAGATCTCAATGCTGGTAGGACACGGAGTGAACTCTGCACCTCCTCTTCCAGTGAAACCCAAGAGCCTTTTACACCCACCTGATGGAGCCTTGATAGCATTCAATCTGAAAGCCGATACCTCTGACAGGGTTACATTTCCTCAGTGTTCCACTAATCTGTACTCAAGCTGCGAAAGTGAAGCATGAGCCCATGACCATCTGACTCCCACTGAACCAGAGCTGACACGGAATATGGGGTCCACTCCATAAAAAAAGTTGAATGCCATTGAGGAGAGATGGTAACAAATAGCATTTTGATAATAAACAAATGGATCATTATGGTTTAAATTAAGGAAAACTTCGGTCACTTACAGATTCACCGAATTTACCATTAAAAAATTCAGTCTAAGAATTCTACAAAACAGGCACTATTAGAACTTGTGGGAAAATAAATTATAGAGCAGTCTATATACAGCTCTCTCTCTCTCTCTGAATAAATTACCTGAAGCAAACACACAAACCGCATTTTAAAGTTAGCAAAATACAGTCGAGCTCCTTTCAGTTAACCCACCCACACAGATCAGCATTCCCCCCCCACCCACCCACGGAGCTCCGGTACCTCCGGCTCCGCCAGGCCTTCCGCACATGCCCATGTTTAGCAGTTTGTAATTGGCAATGAGCCAGTCCCTCCCCCCCACCCCCCCCACCCCCCCACCCCAACCCCCCTACCCCCCCCCCCCCCCCCCACCCCAACTCCCCCCCACCCCCCCAACCCCCCAGGCCCTCCCCACCCCCCCCCCCCCCCCAGGCCCTCCCCACCCCCCAGGCCCTCCCCACCCCCCAGGCCCCAGGCCCTAGGCCTGGCCTCGCGGTCCCCGCTACCAACCTCCCCCCACCACCCCCGGGCCTCTCCTACCTTCTTCTTCTCCATGTTCCGCACTTTCTTGTCGATGACATTGAGAACCTGTCTGAGTGCTTCATTCTGTGGCTGGACCGCCTGTCCCTGGCCGCTCTGGACACTCACCGCTGCGGCGGCGGCGGCTGCGGCGGCGGCGGCCTCAACTCCGGCGGCGGAAGACGATCGCGATTCGGCCGCTTTTGTGGCGGTGGCTGCGGGCATTTTCTCTCCTTCGCTTTGTGAGGAATTGAAGCTTTGTTTAAAAAAACAAGAGAGATATAAACCGGGAGAGGGAACAGAGGCGGGGGGGAGAAAGTTGGGAATTTTATTGAAAGGGAAAGACCAAGCGACGCGGGCCTTCTCTGTCCGCGCGACACCAGCAGCAGCGCCGAGACTAAGGGGCGGGATCGCGCCGCGGGAGCGCGATTGGCGCCGCCGCCTCAGGACCCGGGCCCGGGCTGTCCGCACCGCGCCCCTTTCCCAGCGATCACACCTTTTCTCAGAGATCACACCTTTTCTCAGAGATTACAGAAACCCAATAATACCGGACGGAAAAAAACTATCAACGGATCGAATTGATAAAACCTTCAGGCACGTTGAAGGACAGCACAGGGCCAGCCCCGCATGCGCAGTCTGGATGGCGCTCAAAGGTGTGAAAGATGGAGAGTCCAAGGAGATGAAAGTTGTCCTGGGTCAGAGTTCAGAGTTTATATTTTACATTTGTATTGTCCTGGGTTTGAGTTCATATTTTATATTTACATTGTTCCAGGATTTTGACCCAGCGACAGTGAAGGAACAGGATATATTTCCAAGTCAGGATGGTGAGTGACTTGGAGGGGAACTTCCAGGTGGCGGTGTTCAGATGTATCTGGTGCCCTTGTCCTTCTAGATGGTAGTGGTTGTGGGTTTGGAAGGTGCTGTCGAAGGATCCTTGGTGAATTCCTGCAGTGCATCTTGTAGGTGGTACACACTGCTGCTACTGTGCGTCGGTGTTGGAGGGAGTGA
Source organism: Cetorhinus maximus (assembly GCF_964194155.1). Taxonomy (NCBI): domain Eukaryota; kingdom Metazoa; phylum Chordata; class Chondrichthyes; order Lamniformes; family Cetorhinidae; genus Cetorhinus; species Cetorhinus maximus. The sequence goes on from NC_135887.1 coordinate 144,378,702, forward strand.
ATGTTTGTGGATGTGGTGCCAATCAAGCGGGGCTGCTTTGTCCTGGATGGTGTCAAGCTTCTTGATTGTTGTTTGAGCTGCACTCATCCAGGCATTTCTTGTCTTTCACCTGTTCTTGTTCCAAGGGTTGGCTGCATTATGAACAATCTTTCTCCACTGATTTCTGTTTTCTGGTGCCCTCACTGCCTATCCCTTAGAGAGGCCAGTCCATGTTCTGATATTATCCATGCATGCCATCTGGGGTCTTCCCTGTGAATTTTTTTCAGGTGTTTTGTTTTGCATTACCTCTTTTTTCCAAACACAGCATATGTCTAAAATATGTGAGCTTCCTTGATATCAGTGCTTCAGAAAAGTTCCGCTTAACGTGAGCTTTCTTGTTTGTCCACTTGGCCATCCATGACACATGTAATGCCCATTTGAATCCTTTCATTTCAAATGCTCTTATTCAAGCCTTGTTACTCTTCTTGATGGTCCAGCTTTCACAGCCATACATTATCACCAGCCATACAAGGGCTTTGTTATGACACAGCAGCTGGGAAAGGCTGAGTTATTTAAAATCCCAGAGGGAAACTTTAAACAACTGTCACAACCTATATTTTCAGTTGGTCTGTTTGAGATGCGGCTCTAAATTCAGAAATGAAACCACCAAGCCTCCAGAGGTTTATTTTTATATAAATTAAATTAAAAATTTATTAATTTAACAAGGAATTAAACACATACACATGTCTACAAATTGTTACCATAATAACTTTTAAACAAATCCCAAATTAATCACTACTAGATAAATCTCCACCAAGGCAACATAGAAACTTGGAGCAGGAGAAGGGCATTCAGCCCTTCGAGCCTGCTCCTCCATTCAATATGATCATGGCTGATTCTCTATCTCAACTCTATATTCCTACTTTCTCTCCATACCCCTTGATGCCCCTAATATCCAAAAAAGTATCAATTTCTTTCTTGAATATACTCAGTGACCCGACCTCCACAGCCTTCTGTGGTAGAGAATTCCACAGGTTGACCACCCTGTGAGTGAAGAAAATTTTCCTAATCTCAGTCCTAAATGGCCTGCCCCATATCCTGAGACTGTGGCCCCTGGTTCTAGACTCCCCAACCAGGGGAAATATCCTCCCTGCATCCAGTCTGTCTAGCCCTGTTAGAATTGAATACGTTTCAATCAGATCCCCTCTCATTCTTCTAAACTCTAGTGAATACAGGCCCAGTCGAACCAATCTCTCCTCATACGACAGTACTGCCATCCCCGGTATCAGCCTAGTGAACCTTCGATACACTCCCTCTATGACAAGTATATCCTTTCTTAGGTAGGGAGACCAAAACTGCATGCAATACTCCAGGTGACTCTCACCAAGGCCCTGTATAACTGCAGTAAGACATCCCTACTTCTGAACTCAAATCCTCTTGCAATGAAGGCCAACATACCATTTACCTACCGAATTGCTTGCTGCACCTGCTCATACACTTTCATTGACTGGTGCACAAGGACACCCAGATCCCTTTGTACATCCACATTTTCCAATATATCACCATTTAAATAATACTCTGCCTTTCTGTTTTTCACACCGAAGCATATAATTTCACATTTATCCACGTTATACTGCATCTGCCATGTATTTGCCCACACACAGAACTTGTCTAAATTGCCCTGAAGCCTCCTTGCGTCCTCCTTACAACTCACAACCTCGCCCAGTTTTGTGTCGTCAGCAAACTAGGAAATATTGCCTTTGGTTTCCTCATCCAAGTCATTTATATATATTGTGAATAGCTGGAGCCCAAGCACTAATCCCTGCGGTACACCACTAGTCACTGCCTGCCACCCGGAAAAAGACCCATTTATTCCCACTCCCTGTTTCTGGTCTGTGAAGCAACTCTCAATCCATGCCAGTATATTACGCCCAATCCCATTTGCTTTAATTTTGCCCACTAGCCTCTTATTTGGGACCTTATCAAAAGCCTTCTTGAAATCCAAATACACCACATCCACTGGTTCTCCCTTATCTATTCTACTACTTACATCCTCAGAAAAACTCCAGTAGATTAGTTAAGCATGGTTTCCCTTTCATAAACCCATGCTAACTTTGTCTAATCCTGTTAATGCTTTCCAAATGTTCTGTTACCACGTCTTTTATAATAGACTCTAGCATTTTCCCCACTACTGATGTTGGGCTAATTGGTATGTAATTCTCTGTTTTTCCTCTCCCTCCTTTTTTAAATAGTGGGCAGATGTTACCCTCTGCACCATGAGCTTTTATTTTCTGCAGTAACTTTTGATGTGGCTCCTTATCAAATGCCTTCTGGTAATCCAAGTGCAGCACCTCTACAGGCTCCCCTTTATCCACAGCGCATGTTACTCCTTCAAAGAATTCCAATAAATTGGTTAAATTGACTCTTCCCGATTACCTTGAGTTTCTCAAAGTGCACAGCTAAACCTCCTTTAATGATTGATTCTAACACCTTCCCCACGATAGACGTTAAGCTAACTGACCTATAGTTTCCTGTTTTCTGCCTCCCTCCCTTCTTGAATAGAGGGGTTATATTTGCTACTTTCCAATCTGATGGAACCTTTCCAGAATCTAGGGAATTTTGGAAAATTAACACCAACGTATCTACTACCTCATTAGGCACCTTTTTTAAGATCCAAGGATGAAACCCATCAGGACCCGGAGACTTGTCAGCCCACAGCTCCAACAGTTTTCTCAGTACTGCTTCCCTAGTGATTGTAATTTCACCAAGTTCCTCTCTCCCTTCCACCTCCTGATTTACAGCTATTACTGGAATGTTTTTTGTAGCAGCTGGACTGAAGACAGAAGCAAAATATTTGTTTATTTCATCCGCCATTTCCTTATTATTTACTATTATCTCCCCATTCTCACTCTCTAGAGGAGCAACACTCACTTTTACTTACTCTTATCCTTTTTAAATACCTGTAGAAACTCTTGCTATCCATTTTTACATTACTAGCTAGTTTTGTCTCATACTCTAATTTCTTTCTCCTGATTAATCTTTTAGTCATTCTCTGTCATTCTTTATATTCTGACCAATCATCTGACCTGCCACTCATCTTTGTGCAGTTAAATGCTTTTTCCTTAAGTTTGATGCTTTCCTTCACTTCTTTAGTTAACCATGGATGGTGGGTCCTCCCCTTAGAATTTTTCTTTATAGTAGGAACATACTTATTCTGAGTATTCTAAAATATCCCCTTAAATTTCTGCCACTGCTTCTCTATTGATCTATCCTCTGTTCTAGTTTCCCAGTTCACTTCAGCTAACTCAGCTTTCGTGTCCACATAATTGCCCTTATTTAAGTTTAAAATAGTCTTAGACCCACTCTTCTCCTTTCAAACAGGATGTAAAATTCAATCATATTGTGGTTGCTGCTACCTAGGGGTGCCTTTACCCTGAGGCCATTAATTAATCCTGTCACATTACACAATACCAAGTCTAATATAACCTGTTCTCTGGTTGGTTCCAGAACGTGCTTCTCTAAGAAACTATCTCGAAAGCATTCTAAGAACTCTTCATCCAGGCTACTACTGCCAATCTAATTTTTCCAGTTTATATGTAGATTAAAATCACCCATGATTATTGCTGTCCCTTTACCACAAGCACCCAATATTTCTCCTTGTATACTTTGTCCTACATTGTGGTAATTGTTAGGAGGCCTGTAGATCACTCCCACTAATTACTTCCTTCCCCTACTATTCCTCATCTTCACCCAAACCAATTCTACATCCTGATCTCCTGAACCAAGTGTCATCTCTAACTATTGCGCCAGTGCCATATCTGATCAACAGTGCTGCCCCTCCACCTTTACCTAGTTTCCTAGTCTTCTCGAATGTCACATGTCCCTCAATATTCAGGACCTACTCCTTGTCATCCTGCAGGCATGTCTCCGCAATGGCTGTCAGATCATATTTATTTACTGCAATGTGCGCTATCAATTCATTTACTTTGTGATGGATGCCAAGCACATTCAGAGACAGAGCCTTTGCTGTTGTCTTTTTAATATCTTTGTAACATCTAGTCTTGATTATTGGTGTATTCTTAGGTTTTATCTCTCTGTCCCTTCCTGCTATTCTATGCCCCTCATTTCCCTTATTATGATTATGGCGTCCTACCTTGAACCTACCCCTTGATTTGCCACATCTACCCAAGCTTGATCCCTCAGCCCTCTTGTTTAGTTTAAAGCCCTCTCTACTCCCCTAGTTATGCGATTCACAAGAACATACCAAGAACATGTCCCAGCATGGTTCAGGTGTAGACCACCCCAACAGTACAGCCCTCACTTTCCCCAGCACTGATGCTAGTGCTATACAAACTAGAACCCACTTCTCCCACATCAATCTTTGAGCCACCCATTCATCTCTCTAATCTTATTTGCCCTCTGCCAATTTGCACGTGGCTCAGGTAATAATCCAGAGATTATTACCTTTGAGGTTCTGCTTCTTAATTTGGTACCTAGCTTCTCAGACTGACTATGCAGAGCCTTTCTTTGTCCTGCCTTTGTCGTTGGTACCTACATGGACTATGTCAATTGGATCCTCCCTTCAAAATTGCCCTTGAGAAAGTGGTGGTGAGCTGCCTTCTTGAATTGCTGCAGTCCATGTGGTGTAGGTACACCCACAGTGCTGTTAGGGAGGGAGTTCCAGGATTTTGACCCAGTGACAGTGAAGGAACGATGATATATTTCAAAGTCAGGCACAAGTCAAGAGTGGAGGGGAGGGGAACTTCCAAACTTCCAGGTGGTGGTGCTTCCTTGTGCCTGCTGCCCTCTTTCATCCTTCTAGATGGTAGCAGCCGTGGGTTTGGAAGGTGCTGTCTAAGGAACCTTGGTGAATTCCTACAGTGCATCTTGTAGATGGTATATGCTGTTGCCGCTGTGCGTCAGTGGTGGAGGGAGTGAATGTTTGTGGATGGGGTGCCAATCAAGTGGGCTGCTTTGTCCTGGATGGTGTCAAGCTTCTTCATTGTTGCTGGGGGTGCACTCATCCAGGCAAGTGGAGAACATTCCATCACACTCTTGACTTGTGCCTTGTAGATGGTGGACAGGTTTTGGGGTGTCAGGAAGTGAGTTACTCTCTGCAGGATTCCCAGCCTCTGACCAGCTCTTATAGCAGTATTTTTATGGCTGATCCAGTTCAGCTTCTGGTCAATGGTAATCCCCCAAGATGCTGATAGTGGGGGAATCAGTGATGATAATGCCATTGAGTGTCAAGGGTCGATGGTTAGATTCTCTCTTGTTGGAGATGGTCATTGCCTGGCACTTGTGTGGCACAAATGTTACTTGCCATTTGTCAGCCCAAGCCTGGATATTGTCCAGGTCTTGCTGCATTTGGACATGTACTGTTTCAGAGTCTGAGGAGTCGCGAATAGTGCTGAACATCGTGCAGTCATCAGCTTACATCCCCACTTCTGACTTTATGATGGAGGGAAGGTCATTGATGAAGCAGCTGAAGATGGTTGGGCCTTGGACACTACCCTGAGGAACTCCTACAGTGATGTCCTGGAGCTGAGATGATTGACCTCAAACAACCATAACTATTTTCCTTTGTGTTCGGTATGACTCCCACCAGTGGAGAGTTTTCCCCCTGATTCCCATTGACTCCAGTTCTGCTGGGGCTCCTTGATGCAACAGCCGGTCATATGTGGCTTGATGTCAAGGGCAGTCACTCTCACCTCACCTTGCGAATTTAGCTCTTTCATCCATGTTTGGACTGCAGTGGTTCAAGAAGGCAACTCACCACCACCTTCTCAAGGGAAGTTAAAGATGAGCAACAAATGCTGGCCTAGCCAGTGATGCCCACATCCCATAAATGAAAAAAAGAAAACATCAAACTCTAATGCAGCCACAAAGGAATAAGACAAGACAAGCACCTCTGAGTGAACCCTGGGCTCCCAGCCACCAGAGAGCGATAGCCTATAGCGGCGTGAACTCTTTCTCGCTCTCTCCTGCCTATAAATCACTTACTCATCTTGTGCTAGCGAAGCCCAAAACAACCGAGACAAATACTTGGCTCCTTATCTTTTAGCACTAGCTTTTAGCATGCCTTGTGAGCTGTCTACATGTACCACTAGCCCTGTTCACTTGAAACCTGTTTTAAGACGCTCCACTTTTTAGACCATCTAACAGATTTCAAACTTCTGGACTGATACTGGTATTTGGATGCTGAATAAACCCCAATGGCCACAGGGCAGTTCGCCGCTGTGAGATGTGTTTGTGTCCCCAGTGTGCACAGCATTTGTTGAGAATGCTATATATGCATGTGTTTGTACCACCTTTCACAAAGATGTTTTTGTTTCTTTCCTTTGTGATCTTGCATTTTTTGGCCACATATGTTCACCTGTGAGTGCATTTTGATGCAAGAACGCAGTTTACAGGTATTCATCTCAGTTGTTTGTTTTGGGTTTCACTAGCACAAGATTGAGCTCTCCCGGGTTCAATGGCAATGCGGTGTTCCTGAAACATCTTGTCTGCTAACAGTGTGGAAAACCCAGGGGCAGCATCAAACCATATAACAGCCCAGGGCACCATCCCGTGGACGAAGCCCAAGGCAGAACTGGAGCATCCCTTAAAATATTGTGTTGTTCATTGGCAATGGTGCAAGTGGCTGTGTAAGAAGTAACACACTCCCGGACATCCAAAATGAGTTGTCGCTCACGCTTGGTAATGTCAGCAGAAAATGAGATGCCGCCCACCTCCGGAGTTTTACTGAAAGACTGTGCGGGACGGTCTGTGGGGCAACACAAGTTTGGCAGCTAGCTGTAACCCATTCAATGGAGGCATCCACGTCAAGCACTTAGAAGTATTGGTGGGTGACTAATTTAAGCTGATGTTATGACGGATGGCCGAAACATAGCGGAGTGCAGTGATGAGGCCTTTCAGAATATTACATGAAATGATAATACTAGGAGGAGGCAGTAGAGTAGTGGTAATGTCACTGGAATTGTACTGCAGATACCCAGAGTAATTCTCCGGGGACCCAGTTTCAAATCCCACCACAACAGGTGAAATTTGAATTTGATGAAAAACCTGGAACGAAAAGTTTAAGGATGACCATGACCATTGTCAATTGTTGGATGCACTAATGCCCTTTAGTGAAGGAAATCTGCCGTTCTTACCTGGTCCGACTTGTGACCCACAGCAATGTGTTTGACTCTTAAATGCCCTCTGAAATGACATAGCAAGCCACTCAGTTCTCAAGAGCAGTTGGGTTGGGCCATAAATACTGGCTCAGCCAGCCCCATGAACAATTAAAAAAAAATTTTCCTGGAGGGGCCATGGGGTTCATCGTGTTGAACTGATGAACAAGCCATCTCATGCAATGGTAGCAACCTGGAGGTAGCATTTGACCTCATAAATGTTGGGCATGCATGTGACGAAGGAGGGGACATTCAGACTGGATAGCCAGCCATGTTGGCCTGCTGGTAAAAGGGAGTCTTATGAAACTGACACAAAGTTGTCAATATCCAGTGAATGGTGGAATCTGAGCTCTTGTGCATGAAGGGACAGACTTGGCATCTGGGGTCCTCAAAGTCAGGTGTATTGCTGTTTGCAAAATCTGAAGGGATGATCACAAATCCGACTAGGCACCTGACACGGGTGGTAGTGAATGACTGGAAAGGAAGGTAGTGACAGGGGGACTGGCAGAAAACTCCCCTGCACAGTTTCTCAGAGGCCTGCACAAAAGGTTTGCTGACTGTGAGGACATGAGAACGATGCTTGGATTGTACAATATATGGGCTGAAATGCTTGATAGAAGATGCACAGAGCTTCAATCTCGCACGGCAACCAGGTGATTTGACGACCATGCAGTTTGGCACTGATAAAACTGGAAACTTGGAACCTGTTGCCATGGGTCACATGCCGCATCGATACAATGCCATGATTCTTAACAGCGGCATCTGTGACAACCCAGAGTTGATCATCTGGACAGGGAAGGGTAACGGTTTTAATGGATGAAAGAGCAGATTTTGCCAGCTGAAAGCTAGTGCGGAGATAATCTGTCCACTCGATACTTTCATTGGACTGACAAGCAGTATTAACAGCATCCAAGGGGGCTGTGTAAAAGGCACACTGAGGAAGGACTCGTGAAAGCATCTTGTAGGTTCCAATGAAAGACCTCATGCCAGAAACCTTCTGTAGTGGACAAAAGGTAGAGAGGGTGGCCCTGGGAACAAATCCATCCCAGAATAGACATAGTCTTAGGGCAGATGACAGTTTTAGGGGCAGATAGGTGCAGGTCACATCAGGACAGAGCATATAGATCATGCTGCCAGTTGTGAAGATTTTCTTCAGGACTGTTTCCACCACAGTAGGAGTCATCTGCAAGTTTGACAACTATGCCCTCAACTAGAAGAACATCTAGGACGCAGCATGTCAATCCCTGAAGGGCAGTTTCAGATCCAGGCAAAATATGTGATGGAGGCTAATTGCTGTCAGGCTTGTTACACTTTGGGTGCTGAAGGAAGAGAGGACGTTTCAACTGCAAATATTGTGAAGTCTGCAAAATCATCAGGTGGGGCCATCTTAATGAAATCCCCCAGTGTCGCGGAAAAACGGAGTGAACACTCAGAACCCGGAGGTTTGTCTAGGAAGTCTTTATTGAAAACAAAAACAGAATTACCTGGAAAAACTCAGCAGGTCTGGCAGCATCGGCGGAGAAGAAATCAGTTAACGTTTAGAGCCTTCATGGCCCTTCGGCAGAACTGAAGCATAGTTAGGAGAAGGGAGAAATATAAACTGGTTCGGGGGGGGAGGGGTGCGGGAGGGGGGAGAGAGACATTGAGGGTGTGGTGATTGTGGAGATGAGCAGATAATCAAAAGATGTCACAGACAAAAGGGTCAAAGAGGTGTTGAAGGTGGTGATATTTGTCTAAGAAAAGTGCTAATTAAGAATGGAAGACAGGATATTCAAAATACAGCTCTAGTGGGGGTGGGGTGGACAGACTAACAAGGTTTTAGTTTTAGATTTAAAAATAATGGAAATAGGTGGGGAAAGAAGAATCTATATAAATTATTGAAAAAAAAGGAGGGGGGGGGTGGAGAAACGGGGTGGGGATGGGGGGAGGGGGAATTTAAGATCTAAAGTTGTTGAATTCAATATTCAGCCCGGAAGGCTGTAAAGTGCCTAGTCGGAAGATGAGATGCTGTTCCTCCAGTTTGCGTTGGGCTTCACTGGAACAATGCAGCAAGCCAAGGACAGACATGTAGGCAAGAGAACAGGGTGGAGTGTTAAAATGGCAAGCGACAGGGAGGTTTGGGTCTTTCTTACGGACAGACCGCAGGTGTTCCGCAAAACGGTCGCCCAGTTTGCGTTTGGTCTCTCCAATGTAGAGGAGACCGCATTGGGAGCAATGAATGCAGTAGACTAAGTTAGGGGAAATGCAAGTGAAATGCTGCTTCACTTGAAAGGAGTGTTTGGGCCCTTGGACGGTGAGTAGAGAGGAAGTGAAGGGGCAGGTGTTGCATCTTCTGCGTGGGCATGGGGAGGTGCCATAAGTGGGGGTTGAGGAGTAGGGGGTGATGGAGGAGTGGACCAGGGTGTCCCGGAGGGAACGATCCCTACGGAATGCCGTCAGGTGGGGTGAAGGGAAGATGTGTTTGGTGGTGGCATCATGCTGGAGTTGGCGGAAATGGCGGAGGATGATCCTTTGAATGCGGAGGCTGGTGGGGTGATAAGTGAGGACAAGGGGGACCCTATCATGTTTCTGGGAAGGAGGAGAAGGCGTGAGGGAGGATGCACGGGATATGGGCCGGACACGGTTGAGGGCCCTGTCAACGACCGTGGATGGAAAACCTCGGTTAAGGAAGAAGGAGGACATGTCAGAGGAGCTGTTTTTGAAGGTAGCGTCATCAGAACAGATGCGATGGAGGCGAAGGAACTGAGAGAATGGGATGGAGTCTTTACAAGAAGCGGGGTGTGAGGAGCTGTAGTCGAGGTAGCTGTGGGAGTCGGTAGGCTTGTAATGGATATTGGTGGACAGTCTATCATCAGAAATTGAGACAGAGAGGTCAAGGAAGGGAAGAGAAGTGTCAGAGATGGACCATGTGAAAATGTTGGAGGGGTGGAGATTGGAAGCAAAATTAATAAATTTTTCCAGGTCCCGACGAGAGCATGAAGCAGCACCGAAGTAATCATCGATGTACCGGAGAAAGAGTTGTGGGAGGGGGCTGGAGTAGGACTGGAACAAGGAATGTTCCACATACCCCATAAAGAGACAGGCATAGCTGGGGCCCATGCGGGTACCCATAGCCACACCTTTTATTTGGAGGAAGTGAGAGGAGTTAAAGGAGAAATTGTTCAGTGTGAGAACAAGTTCAGCCAGACGGAGGAGAGTAGTGGTGGATGGGGATTGTTGGGGCCTCTGTTCAAGGAAGAAGCTAAGGGCCCTCAGACCATCCTGGTGGGGGATGGAGGTGTAGAGGGATTGGACATCCATGGTGAAGAGGAAGCGATTGGGGCCATGGAATTGGAAATTGTTGATGTGACGTAAGGTGTCAGAGGAATCACGGATGTAGGTGGGAAGGGACTGGACAAGGGGAGAGAGAAGGGAGTCAAGATAACAAGAAATGAGTTCCGTGGGGCAGGAACAGGCTGACACGATCGGTCTGCCAGGACAGTTCTGTTTGTGGATTTTGGGTAGGAGGTAGAGGCGGGCCGTCCGTGGTTGGGCGACTATCAAGTTGGAAGCTGTGGGAGGAAGATCTCCAGAGGAGATGAGGTCAGTGACAGTCCTGGAAACAATGGCTTGATGTTCTGTGGTGGGGTCATGGTCCAGGGAGAGGTAGGAGGAAATGTTGGCATTGTCATCAAACCCACTGACAAGGGCGGTACTGTTGTTGTCTGGCGCATTGACCTCTACCTCGCGGAGGCTGAGCGTCAACTCGCAGACATTTCCTCCTAATTTCACGTGAATTACGAGCCAATCCATAAGGGGGCAAAGCAATCATCCAGAATCGTTCCGATTCCGAGATGCCACGGCGATGTAGGCGCGATGTGGGTGCATATCTGATTTACCTATATGGTGAAGATAGGGATTTAAGTATGCTAGGTAGCAACAGCCACTCCAGGTGGGAGTGGTTTTGTTCTTTTCCGAATTTCCTACAGACATGTTAGAGGAAAAGGACAGCTGAGGCATCCCAGGCAACCAGGGGTAAGCTTTATCTCCACAAACCCAATATGTACCATTAAGAGTGTCTGGTGGATGTTCAGCACCGGCGGGCTTTCGGACAGATAGGTCAAAGATGTATGATACTGCAGTATGACAGGAGCTTCGTCCCAGATCATAAGTGCTGAGTGTAAGGCTGGAACACCAGCAGGTGGCGTTTACCGGCTCTAGTGGGGATCTAATTCTAATCCCATGTTCTGTATAGTTCCACCCATTGGCAGGTGGAGAGCGATGGAACCAATCCCTAAACATATTGTGCTGCCGTGTTACAATATCAAAAGTTTGAACGTCAGCATACTCAGTGTCATTTAGAGGAACAGCACGCCAATTACCCGTCTCTCCCCCATGTTGGGGAGTCTGGGCGCATATCCAACAGGCACCCTGTCCTACCTCTCTAGCATAGGTGCGGCATAGAGACAAAAAGGTGTTTGGGTGAGGGTCCCTTGGGCATACTCCGCGGAATATAACAAAGAACAATATCCTATACGTAATGCAAGTTAAATCACTTAGTAACAGTTGCTAACGCTTCTCGGCCTTTTGGCTAAGATCAAGTGTTGCAGGGGCGACACCATGGTCCTGCCAAGGCAAGGTCGGGATGGAAGGGCTATAACCAATCGCAATCCAAATCCATACCGTGGGTTACCTATCACCGTCCGAGTCACGGTGAACCACAGCGAAGGAGGATCACCTATGGATCGGGGCTTCTTCACCAGGAGGATCCTGTTGAAGGCGTGCGGCTTCCAAGCTCCGGAGATCTTCACCCTGCATGACTCCCGCAAAGGTGGTTATTTTGACGTGACGTTCAAGCGGGTGGCAGACTGCGTCCGGCTCCTGAGGGTGTTCGAGGAGAAGAGAGACCTGCCGGAGATGAAGATCCTGACGGCGGAGCCGCACTTTTCTCTGCCGTTGCAACGGGAACGTGTGGTGATGGTGCATGTGTACAATCCCTTCGTCCCTGTCGCCGACGTGGTCACCTTCCTCACCAGGTACTTCGATAAGGTGGGGAGCGGCACCGAGATTCGAGACGACTTGGGGATCTGGACAGGCAAACGCCTGTTTAAGGTCACGCTAAAGACCGATGGTAAGGGAGCCATTTTCCACCCTCCTTCCAGTTTCGCTATCGGGGGAAACCGTGGCTACCTGGTCTACGCTGGGCAACCCAAGCATTGTCGCTCATGCGGCAAGGCTGGTCATGTGGCGGCCAACTGCAGCGCCTCCCTCTGCAAGATCTGCAAACAGGAAGGGCACCAGACAAAAGACTGCAAACAGGCCAAGTGCTGCAACCTGTGTGGCGAGGCAAGTCACCTCTACAGGACCTGCCCCAAACGCTGCCGTACTTACGCACAGGCAGCCAAAGCCGACCAGGGGGAAGCAGAAGAAATGTTCCGTGTCACTCCAACCACCAAGGCCCCCAGGGAGCTCAACGGGACAAAGGAGGACACAGAGAGAGACAAGGTGGAGAAAGAGATTGAGGCAACAGAGAGCCAATCAACAGCACTACCCCCTGAACCTCCCAGTCCTCAGGACAGCGAATCAATGGAGGAGGAGGCAGCAGTGGAAAAGCAGCAGGGGGAGTGGCGGACGGTGAAGAACAAGAAAAGTAAGAGGGAGCGAAGAAGAAGCAAAGGCGTTTCCCAGAGAAGTGGCAAGAGGCGTCTCCCATCCGACACGGATGACAAGGGCAGCAGCTCTTCGGATGATGAAGTGCCAGAGCGGCACCGACAGAAGAGGCGGCAAAGCTCCAGGGCGTTGGAGGACGAGACACCCGAGCTCCAGAAAATTGGAGACAACAAGGAGACCAGCGCACCCCAACTTTGCCTGCAACCTGAGGAGGCCAGTACACCACAGCCCCTGGAATCTGGGAGCAGTGAGGCAATCATCGCACCCCAGCTCCAGGAAGCCGGGAACAGCAACACCCCAGAGGGGGTGAGTTTTGGAGAAGCTTCTCCAGCAAAGGTCATCTCAAAACCCACTCTCTACGTGAACCTCCAGATGCCACCGGAGCAGAACACGGCCAAGGAGATCTACCTCAGCCCATCCAAAGTGAAGGAATTTGAGCTCACTACGGGTATGAAGGAGCAGACTAAAGGTCTGGGACTCTCAGAGACAGTGGGTTTGGTAGGAGAATAAATGCTTTAAAATGGGTTTAAAGATTGTATCCATAAATGTGCGTAGCATTAAATCTACTACGCGATGTGTTGCGACCTTGGACTACCTAGCCAAGGTCAAAGCTGACCTGTTGTTTCTGCAGGAGTGTGCGATACCGCACCTCAGCTCCTACAGGCAATGGTCACGATGGTGGTCCCACGGGCCATCGATCTGGTCGGGCGGAAACGACTCTCGTTCCTCCGGCCTGGGCATTCTGCTGCGGGGAGGCAACTTCACCGTCTCCGAGGTCAAGGAGGTGGTGGGCGGGCGACTCCTCGTAGCAGACGTAATGTACAAGAACGCTCCACTCCGGTTAATTAACGTGTATGGCCCGGCACAAGGGGCTGAGCGGCTGGAGGTTTTTCAGCAGCTCCCACTGCTGCTGGCGACCTCCAGGCCGGTCATTCTGGGCGGTGACTTCAACTGCATCATCGATGCGGCTGGACGATCCGGCAGGGCCGGCAGCAGATTGGACGCTACGTCCAGATCCCTGATGGAAACAGTTAAGGATGCCAAGCTGCACGACGTCTTCAGCAACCCTGCAGACGGAGCGCAGCGTAGATACGCCTGGTCGCGGCCAGACGGGTCCATTCGTTCCAGGATAGACTTCCTGTTTGTGTCCTGTGCATTCACAGTCAGATCCACCGAGGTCAAGCCGGTGTTCTTCTCTGACCACTGCCTCCTACTGGCGGACTGCCACTTGGAGAAGGACCTGAGGGTGGGCAGGGGGGCATGGAAGCTAAATGTGCAACTGCTGACCCCAGAGAACATTGAGGAGCTCAAGAGGGATTACAAAGGTTGGAGAACCGTGAAACCCCTCTTTGAGTCCCTGACACACTGGTGGGAAGCGATCAAGGGAAGCATCAAGAGGTTTTTCATCCGCAAAGGCACCCAGAAAGCTAGAAAGGAACAGAGGGAAATGTCCCGACTCCAGAAAAAGATGCAGAATCTGCTGCGGCTGCAGTCGATGGGGGTCGATGTCAAGGAGGAGCTCCAAGAGGTGAAGGGCCAGCAAGCCTCGCACTTTGCCTCGGAGGCCTCCAAGATCATCTTCCGTTCCAGAGTCCGCTCCGTGGAGCAGGATGAGACGTGCTCACGTTTCTTCTTCCAAAAGGTACACAGAGAGCGCTCTGTGATCAGCAGCCTGAAGGAAGAAGACGGCTCAGTAAAGTCATCACGGTCCGACATTCTGAGGATCAGCAAATCCTTTTATGCCGGATTGTATGACGTGAAGCCCACGGACAGCACGGCCTCCCAGTCCTTCCTGTCCTCTATCACGGAGGTCTTAGACCACAGTACGCGGGAGAGCCTGGACAAACCGCTAACTCCTGATGAACTGACTAAGGCCCTCGAGTCCTTCGAGAAGAGTAAAACCCCCGGAAGCGACGGCTTGCCGGCGGAGTTGTATTCGGCTCTGTGGGACTTGATCGGCCCAGACCTGCTAGGAGTGTATGAGAGTATGCTCCTGGCCGGTAGTATGTCAGAATCCATGAGGAAGGGCATCATCACCCTCATCTACAAGCACAAGGGGGAAAGGGAGGAAATTAGAAATTGGCGACCCATTTCACTGTTGAATGTGGACTATAAGATTCTGTCCAAGGTCATCGCCAACCGGGTCAAATCCGCTCTGGAATTGGTGATTCACCCTGACCAGACCTGCTCTGTGCCAGGCAGGAAGATCTCTGACAGCCTGGCGCTGCTCAGGGATACGATTGCCTATGTACAGGACAGGGGTGTGGATACCTGCCTCATCAGCTTGGATCAGGAGAAGGCCTTTGACAGAATATCGCACACCTACATGGGGGATGTGCTCTCCAAAATGGGCTTTGGGGAGGGAATTCGAAATTGGATCCAACTGCTCTACACTAACATCAGTAGCGCAGTCTCAATCAATGGGTGGGAAACAGATAGCTTTCCGATTAAATCTGGAGTCAGGCAGGGCTGTCCTCTCTCGCCTGTCCTTTTCGTGTGTTGCATAGAACCCTTTGCCGAGTCCATCAGGAAGGATCCGGGCATAAGAGGAGTGACGATCCCAGGCAGTGGAGGCACTCAGGTAAAAGCCTCCCTGTACATGGACGACGTCGCCGTCTTCTGCTCGGATCCGCTGTCGGTGCGCAGACTGATGCACATCTGCGACCAGTTCGAACTGGCCTCGGGAGCCAAGGTAAATCGTGGGAAGAGCGAGGCCATGTTCTTTGGGAACTGGGCTGACTGATCCTTTGTCCCCTTCACTGTCAGGGCTGACGGCCTGAAGGTGCTGGGGATATGGTTTGGAGGGACCGGGGCATGCGTTAGAAACTGGAAGGAGCGAGTGGCTATGGTGAAAAGGAAACTGGGCATGTGGGAGCGACGCTCCCTCTCCATTGCAGGTAAGAACCTGGTCATCAGGTGTGAGGTACTCTCGCTGTTGCTGTACGTGGCGCAGGTCTGGCCCATTCCAGACTCCTGCGCGATGGCGATCACTCGAGCCATCTTCCGCTTTATCTGGAGGTCGAAAATGGATCGTGTCCGCAGGGACGCGATGTACAAGCCTCTAGATAAAGGGGGGAAAAACGTGCCCAACATCGCCCTCATACTGATGGCCACCTTTGTGTGTGGCTGCATCAAGCGGTGCGTAGACCCTCAGTACGCAAACACCAAGTGTCACTACGTGCTGAGGTTCTACCTGTCCCCGGTGTTGCGAAGGATGGGTCTGGCCACGCTGCCGCGGAACGCTCCAAGTAGTTGGACCGTGCCGTACCACCTGTCCCTGGTGGAAAAATTTATGCAGAAAAACACCTTTGACCACAAGTCCATCAGGCAGTGGTCAGCACGTAACGTCCTAGAGGCCCTGAGGGATAAGGAGAGGGTGGACCCTGTGGGATGGTTCCCCGAGCAGACTGTCAAAGTCATTTGGCAGAATGCCTCATCGCCAGAACTTTCCAACAAGCACCAAGACGTAGCTTGGCTGGTGGTGAGAAAGGCCCTCCCCGTCAGATCCTTCCTACACGCCAGGAGGCTCACCCCCTCTGCACGTTGCCCTCGAGGTGGCTGTGGTGGGGAAGAGACCGTTGTTCACCTCCTTGTGGATTGTGCCTTTGCAAAGAAAGTCTGGAGAGAGATGCAGTGGTTGCTGTCGAGGTTCATCCCGAGCAGTTCTGTGACACAGGACTCTGTGCTCTACGGGCTGTTCCCAGGGACACACACCGAGACAAACATCAACTGCAGCTGGAGGATCATCAACTCGGTGAAAGACGCGCTTTGGTCTGCCCGAAACTTGTTGGTCTTCCAGCGCAAAGAGTTGTCCCCGACCGATTGTTGCGGACTGGCACAATCCAAAGTCCAGGACTACGTGCTGAGGGACGCACTAAAGCTTGGGGCAGCTGCCGCAAAGGCGCAATGGGGAAGGGTCGCTGTCTAAGACCTTTCTACCACAGCGCACCGAGAGACTGGGAACTGTTTAGAGCCCCTCGGGCTGTACAGATCAAAATGAAAGGCTGTAAATGATTGTAATATTGTTTGTACTGATGCACCTGGTGATACATTTTGTAAAAGTTTAACCTGGATTGTACCCTTGTAATGTTGTTTTTGAAATGGTTTTGAATGTGATTGAAGATATTTTATGAATAAAGTATATTTTTACAAAAAAAAACAGTTGCTATACTGTCGCCAGACGATGTTTTTTACAGCGGGTGACGTGGATCCAGTCTTCCTTCCCTTCAACCTGGGAAATGGGGAATTAAAAAACGCCCTGTCTAAAGTTTGTCAGGATAATAAACTCTCGTGGCCAGAAGCACTCCCAGGAGTGCTTTATGCTATGCGAAACAGAACAAATAGAGCCACTGGAATAACGCCCCATGAAGCTCTTATGGGACGTCCTATGACTACCGGAGCCCAGCCCCCTGTATGGGCCGAAAAATTAGCCTTAGTATGGAACGATGAACAGACTTTGGCTTACGCCCAAGCACTATGCAAAACTGCAGCTGAATTGCATGAGAGGGTAAGGCAGGCTCAGGTGACCGCAGAAGATACTCCTATACACGACTTCCAGCCAGGTGATCAAGTGTATGTAAAAAATCTAAATAAAGACTCTCTGTATACCCTTGGGGAAGCCGTGTCCAGGTATATTGTCGTCATTTATATGTAAAAGCAAACAAATACTGGCTATCAGGGTGGAGAGGGATGGAAAAGAATGCAGAACACAAGTCAACTACAGTGTAAACCGCAGCTTCAGACGGGATAGAGGATAGAATCACATTTACATCGGGCACCACCGGGGCTATGGGAATCACAATGTTATTTACAGCTCGCAAGTCCTGCACAAAACGCCATTCATCTGGCCGTCCAACTTTAGGTATAGGCAGTATTGGTGTGTTCCAGGTGCTGACACTAGGCTTGAGAACCCCTTGTTGGAGCAGGGAGTCTATGACTGATGCGATGCCTGCCTCAGCTTCAGGGGTCAGTCGGTACTGTCAAACGCAGGGCAGCACAACATCCTTTCGTAGTATGACACGGTGGTCCGGGGCGGTGAGCACTCGGCCTACATGAGTATTGTGCAGGGCCCACAAATCGCTATTGATTATGTCCAAGGCTGGAGGGCCAACGAGGCTGGGCTGCACAGGGGGCTGCTGCCGCTGAAATTCAGCAAGAGGGTCGATTAACTGACAGGAAATACCAGGGAGGTATATTCTACCCTCAGCAGGTCCAAACCACTCAAAAGATCCAATGCATTCCGAGGTAGAGGCCGACTGTAACCGCTTAATCATGGGACCGATGTGCTTTGCCAGGAAGGGGGGCCGAATAGCCAGTGTCCAGTGGGGCGTTGAATCAAGGTCCATACGGAACAGGAGCTGCTGCCCTGTGGTTAGGTGCACCGGGACACCTCTGCCCGCTTCCCCGAAATAAAGGTAGGGGTCGGGGCTGACGGAGGTTAACTGTCCTGCAAGAGCATTGGCCTTTTGGCGATACTCTGGGTGTTCTTTCATTGTAATCCACGCAGTACAGTGTAAGCGAGAGTAATACTGCACCACCTGTAACAGGCTTTTCAGAGTCCGAACAGGAGTTAAAAACGGCAGCTTGTCAATTTCCTGCCACAAGCGGCCCATCTTTGCCGCATAAGGGTTAGCCTCAAGTTGCCAGCAGTATAAGGTCAGTTCGGGCTCAGCTTCGGGGGTAAGGAGTAGGGACGTTAGCTGATGGGTCTGGGGCGAGGGTACCTCCATATACATGCCCTGAGGGGTACAGTAGATAGTGGCTTCTAATTTGCACAGGGTCTGGCGTCCTAGCAGGGGTAAGGGAGTGGTTGCTGATAGTATCAGTGTCTCCTCCACACGGTTGTCTTTTAATGATAAAACCTGTTTCGATAGGGACTCTGATAAAGGAACCCCAGACACTCCCACGGTCACTGCCCCGTTCTGGCTAAGGGGCAATCCCAGGGAGGGGGGTACAGAGGACAGGGGAGCGCCAGTGTCCACCAAGGCTCGTAAATGAGCATCTCCTATTCTAAGGGTTACCATAGGTTGTGCTTCCGAGTCTTGGGAAAATGATATAACCGCTCCCTGTTCCATAACCTCCCCTGGGCCCCGCTAATATTGCGGAAAAGGGTTATTATAAGTAAAGGAGGGAACCGCAGTTATCGGCTGCCTGTGTGGCATAGCAGGCTCCTTGGGGGGAGTAGATGGGCAGTCCCTGGCCCAGTGCCCTTTCTTCCCGCATTTACGGCAAGTGTCTTGGGATTTGCCCTGCCTCAGACCCCTAGCCTGTCCCTTACAACCCTAACCCTAACCCTAACCCTAACCCTGCTCCTGACGATAGAATTGGGTCTTTTGTTGTTTGGGGCCCTCCCGGGGGCTAGCAAACAGTCTCTCACAGTCCATATTGACCAAGTAGTGGTAATTTCGGACCAGCGCATAGTTTGCCAATTTAGATTTCGCATCTTAAAGGCCTGGGCTTGTTGGGGCAGCAAACAGTTCAGCAGCATCTGAATAGCCAAGAGCCCGTTGCCCTCCAAGGGAACACCTGCATATTCTTCCCAGATATTACGGAATCTGGCAATAAAATCAGGGGCGCCCTCATCTTTCTTCTGCAAACACCGAGTTACTTCCCCCAGGTCCCCATGTCTCTGTGCTGCCCCCATAATTGCAATTTGTCCCCTCCCCTGTAACCAATGCTCTAAACTTTCATTTCCCGTGTCAGCTTGATCATCATCGGACCGCCAATCCCCCTTTTCCCCAAGTGGCACCGGAATGGTATCCCTCAGTGTGGCCCAGGAGCTGCCATAAGCAAATTTTAACAAGGCTTGTAAGTCGCCTGGAAGGGGTTGATAAATTGCACACATTTGCTCCAACCAATTGAGGAAGGCTGCGGGACGCTTAATGGGGTTGGGGGCCTCAGCTACCATGGCGCGAGCCTCAGCTGGGGTCCAAGGTTTAAGAACGGCCATGTCTCCAATCATTATTTTAGGGGCCTGAAATGCATGAGAGGCAGAGTCAGCTGCTATCTGTCTAGAGAGGCTTCGCATGATGGCTCCATTTAGCTGAGTCGCTTTCTTACATTCACTATCAGATTCCGACCCCCTGAATCGGGAAGGGTGTTTACGCTGGTCGTCAGTTGGGACGGGATTTGATGGTCCCGGACCCGCTTCTGCCTCTGCTCCAGCTTCCGCACCCGGTCTCGCTACTTTATTACATTGTCTCCAAGCCGCTACCATCTCTATTAGTTCTTCTGTCAGGGTATCAGGGAGAGGAGGCGGACAAGGGCTGTCAGAGACGGGCGACATGAGTCTGGGGAACTGGGGATAGGCCCCATTAGTCCGCAGTTAGTGGGATAAGGCGGAGGGGCAGAGGGGTTTTCAGGCTCTGGAGCGGGAGTTTTCTCCTTTAGGGTGGAATCAGGGGTATCCCCTCGGTTGGTCAGGATCTCATTATCAGAAGCCAAACGCCTCCTGTTTACTCTTTTGTTTGCGGGGCTGATGCCGCTTTGCCACCTCCATCCATTTTTCAAAACAACCCAGCATATAATTAAAATCCCAAGTAGGATCTCCGGCCCCATTTGCAATTCCATCCCACCAGGTCTGGATGAGGGGTATTTTAAAACTGCCGCCATACGGCCATTCCCCTTGTGTCCAGCCATATAAGTCACAACTCAAAAGGCACCGCATACCTGTCATCTCCCGTTTCTGTTATAACAACGTCGGCTGGCGACCCCGGGGGTGGGGCAGCGGGCCTCCTACCATCTGCCGAGCCCTGGTTACCATTTTCATACGTTTTTCCGTTCTCTTGCCCATCTTCAAAGTTCCTGATTTGTGTTCTGGCTTTGGTCTGTTTTTGAATTCCCGTGGAGCCGGGGATGTGGCAGATGCCTCTCTGCTGCCACGATTTCCCATTTTATCTGGAAAGGAAACACAATTAAACAGCGCAGCGCGTTTTGCCTACCTATGCGCTCACCGGTGTTTAAGAATTCCTCAACAATTCCTCCAAATCCTTGGGTCTTTCAAATCTTTTCGGTTGGTAGCCACCCTTTTTCAAGCTCTCCCCCTTTCAGCTAGGATGCTTGTTCATCTCCCTTTCACCTCTCCAACTTAAGAGGTAGCTGGGACGCTATTTAACTGCACTCCCCCTTTCAGCTAGGATGCAGTTCGTATTCTCACCAATTTAGGAGAGTCTCTCCCTTTCTCCACGAGGGTTCTTTTTCAAAGATCCGACGGTCCAGGTTTTCAAATACCTCTCCAACTTAAGTGGCCACTGGACTTCAGTCGGATCCCACTCTCGTCGCCATCTGTTGCGGAAAAACGGAGTGAACACTCAGAACCCGGAGGTTTGTCTAGGAAGTCTTTATTGAAGTTGTGATGTTTTTGTTTGTTTTTTTTGCAAAAATATACTTTATTCATAAAATATCTTCAACCACATTCCAAACCATTTCAAAAACACCATTACAAAGGTACAATCAGGTTCAACTTTTACAAAACGTATCACCAGGTGCATCAGTACAAACAATATTACAATCATTTACAGCCTTTCATTTTGAGCTGTACAGCCCGAGGGAATTTAAACAGTTCCCAGTCCCTCGGTGCCCTGTGGCAGAAAGGTCTTAGACAGCGACCCTTCCCCATTGCGCCTTTGCGGTGGCTGCCCCAAGCTTTAGTGCGTCCCTCAGCACGTAGTCCTGGACTTTGGAATGTGCCAGTCTGCCACACTCGGTCGGGGACAACTCTTTGCGCTGGAAGACCAACAAGTTTCGGGCAGACCAAAGCGCGTCTTTCACCGAGTTGATGATCCTCCAGCTGCAGTTGATGTTTGTCTCGGTGTGTGTCCCTGGGAACAGCCCGAAGAGCACAGAGTCCTGTGTCACAGAACTGCTCGGGATGAACCTCGACAGCAACCACTGCATCTCTCTCCAGACCTTCTTTGCAAAGGCACAATCCACAAGGAGGTGAACAACGGTCTCGTCCCCACCACAGCCACCTTGAGGGCAACGTGCCGAGGGGGTGAGACTTCTGGCGTGTAGGAAGGATCTGACGGGGAGGGCCTTTCTCACCACCAGCCAAGCTACGTCTTGGTGCTTGTTGGAAAGTTCTGGCGATGAGGCATTCTGCCAAATGACTTTGACAGTCTGCTCGGGGTACCATCCCACAGGATCCACCCTCTCCTTTTCCCTCAGGGCCTCTAAGACGTTATGTGCTGACCACTGCCTGATGGACTTGTGGTCAAAGGTGTTTTTCTGCATAAATTTTTCCACCAGGGACAGGTGGTACGGCATGGTCCAACTACTTGGAGCGTTCCGCGGCAGCGTGGCCAGACCCATCCTTCGCAACACCAGGGACAGGTAGAACCTCAGCACGTAGTGACACTTGGCGTTTGCGTACTGAGAGTCTACGCACCGCTTGATGCAGCCACACACAAAGGTGGCCATCAGTATGAGGGCGATGTTGGGCACGTTTCTCCCCCCTTTATCTAGAGGCTTGTACATCGCGTCCCTGCGGACACGATCCATTTTTGACCTCCAGATAAAGCGGAAGATGGCTCGAGTGATCGCCACCACGCAGGAGTGTGGAATGGGCCAGACCTGCGCCACGTACAGCAACAGCGAGAGTGCCTCACACCTGATGACCAGATTCTTACCCGCAATGGAGAGGGAGCGTCACTCCCACATGCCCAGTTTCCTTTTCACCATAGACACTCGCTCCTTCCAGTTTCTAACGCATGTCCTGGTCCCTCCGAACCATATACCCAGCACCTTCAGGCCGTCAACCCTGACAGTGAAGGGGACAAAGGATCGGTGAGCTCAGTTCCCAAAGAACATGGCCTCGCTCTTCCCACGATTTACCTTGGCTCCCGAGGCCAGTTCGAACTGGTCGCAGATGTGGATCAGTCTGCGCACCGACAGCGGATCCGAGCAGAAGACGGCGACATCATCCATGTACAGGGAGGCTTTGACCTGAGTGCCTCCACTGCCTGGGATCGTCACTCCTCATGCCCGGATCCTTCCTGATGGACTCAGCAAAGGGTTCTATGCAACACACGAAAAGAACAGGCGAGAGAGGACAGCCCTGCCTGACTCCAGATTTAATCGGAAAGCTATCTGTTTCCCACCCATTGATTGAGACTGCGCTACTGATGTTAGTGTAGTGCAATTGGATCCAATTTCGAATTCCCTCCCCAAACCCCATTTTGGAGAGCACATCCACCATGTAGGTGTGCGATATTCTGTCCAAGGCCTTCTCCTGATCCAAGCTGATGAGGCAGGTATCCACACCCCTGTCCTGTACATAGGCAATCGTATCCCTGAGCAGCGCGAGGCTGTCAGAGATCTTCCTGCCCGGCACAGTGCAGGTCTGGTCGTGATATCACGGAGAGCCTAGTCGCACACAATGGAGCGAACCAGTCTCTGCCTACCACCTCTTTACACACATAGATATAGCAAAAGGTTCGTGACAGAAACTTGGGCAATTACAATAGTTTCAAAAGATAGCGATCAGTGTTAATGGTTTAACGATTAGACAGGACAATGTCAATGATTTAGCAAATAGACAGGACAATGTCAATGGTTTAGCAAATAGACAGTGATAATTGGTTACATATCCTGGGCAAGACACGCACACAATAGTTTTTTCTCTCTTAGATTTTGCCACCGTATCTGACATCCGGAGCCCCTTAGTCTGGGAAGGTAGCACTGGCCCTTTGATTTACTAATTTATGTGCTGGCTGCGTGACTGTTTGGGGACAGGCTACAGTAAATTACATTATACATGTATTTTAAGTTTATTTCTCTCACAAATATAGGTGTATTTTATTTATTTCACAATTGTACGTGTATTTTATTTCATTCACAATTATACGTGTATTTTATTTCATTCCCAATTACACACGTATTTTATTCCTCCACACCCAGCCAGATTGTTGTTGACTTTGAGGGAATGCAAAGTATGTGGGCTCGTCTCGGTCTGCATGTGCTAGAGGAGGGATGGGATCCATAGGCATAGGTGGTGGAGTCGTCTAATAGCTCTAGTCATTTGGCGGGTTGAATTGATACATCATTGATTTCCATAGACTGGATGCTTACAAGTACCTCAACATCAAATTTCTTCATGAGTTGGCCTTTAAAGGCAAGGTTGTGATGGTCACTGGACAGAGAGAATTGTGTTTCACCAACCACATGTAAAGGCAACAAACCTCAGCCTGCTGAGTAGATTGGAATGAACTCTTGACTGGCATATGGAGTTTCACAGCTGTGAAAGCATGGATCATGTTGCCAGTGGCTCCACTATCAATGGTCACCCAAACAGAATCACAGTGCAGAAGAAGCCCTTCAGCCCATCGAGTCTGCACTGACACGTGAGAAACACCTGACCTACCTACCTAATCCCATTTACCAGCACTTGGCCCATAGCCTTGAATGTTATGACGTGCCAAGTGCTCATCCAGGTACTTTTTAAAGGATGTGAGCCAACCCGCCTCCACCACCCTCCCAGGCAGCGCATTCCAGACCATCACCACCCTCTGGGTAAAAAGGTTTTCCCTCACATCCCTCCTAAACCTCCTGCCCCTCACCTTGAACTTATGCCCCTTTGTGACTGACCCTTCAACTAAGGGGAACAGCTGCTCCCTATCCACCCTGTCCATGCCCCTCATAATCTTGTACACCTCGATCAGGTCACCCCTCAGTCTTCTCTGCTCCAATGAAAACAACCTAAGTCTATCCAACATCTCTTCATAACTTAAATTTTTCATCCCAGGCAACATCCTGGTGAATCTCCTCTGCACCCCCTCCAGTGCAATCACATCCTTCCTATAATGTGGCGACCAGAACTGCACACAGTGCTCCAGCTGTGGCCTCACCAATGTTCTATACAACTCCAACATGACCTCCCTACTTTTGTGATCTATGCCTCGATTGATAAAGGCAAGTGTCCCATATGCCTTTTTCATCACCCCACTAACATGCCCCTCCACCTTCAGAGATCTATGGACACACACACCAAGGTTCCTTTGTTCCTCAAGACTTCCTAGTGTCATGCCATTCATTGAATACTTCCTTGTCAAATTGCTCCTTCCAAAGTGTATCACCTCACAATTTTCAGGGTTAAATTCCATCTGCCACATATCTGCCCATTTGACCATCCAGTCGAAATCTACCTGTAGCCCAAGACACTCAACCTCACTATTAACCACCCGGCCAATCTTTGTGTCATCTGCAAACTTACTAATCCTACCCCCCACATAGTCATCTATGTCATTTATATAAATGACAAATAATAGGGAACTGAGCACAGATCCCTGTGGTACGCCACTGGACACTGGCATCCAGTCACTTAAGCATCCTTCTGTCATCACCCTCTGTCTCCTACAACTAAGCCAATTTTGAATCCACCTTATCAAATTACCCTGTATCGCATGTGCATTTGCCTTCTTTATAAGTCTACCATGCGGGACCTTGTCAAAGGCTTTGCTGAAATTCATATAAATTACATCAACTGCTAAAAGCCTCTCTTTTCCTTCTCATCATAACCTGAATATCTCTGGTCATTCATGGTTCTCTGGGCTTGTTACTCCTTCCTATCACCCCCTAGAGGGAACATGTTGACCCTCACTATTGAGTGTCCTACCACTATTGCTCTTGCACTCTTACACCTCCCCCCTCGTGCAGCTGAGCCACCCGCAGTGTCGTGAACTTGGCTCTGGCCCTTCTTGTTTTTCTTCTTCTTCCCAATGAGCTTTTGATCTCATTATCACATAAATCAGGAAACAATCCAGGATGCTCCTTCTATAACACCTCTGTTGAAAACACTTCTACAGGCAGCTCAACTATCATAGGCATCACCCATATCTGTGATCCAGCTATATCATTACCCAGAATAAATTGAACCCCTGCAATGGGCAATTTTTCCACTACTCCAACAATAACTTTGCCAGCTTTCCACTTACTCTTTAAATTTACCTTTCACAATGGAATAGATTTAGCGACTCCATGAATCCCACTTATCACCTACTCATGCAATGCTCCCTTTGAACAACAAATATCACTATCCCACAGCATTAAGGATTGACTAGCCCTGTATCTCAAAATTTTAACATCTTTACACACTCTACATTGTACACATGGAAAGACTTTCCGTTCACACACAAAATCTTTAAACATTTCTACAACCTGCTCCTCAGAATTCTCTTGAGTAAACTGTGAACACATTCCCACTTCTTTGCCTAGCACTGATTCTTCTTCTTTTACCTGTACACAAACTGCTGGTTTTTCCTGTGCCTGAACCTCAGAACCCACAGCATTTTTATTTCCAGAACTTTTCTGCACCCCAATAATTCCAACAAAATTTCCCTGCAATTTCCAACACACTGACTTTGTGTGCTCCACTTTATTACAATGAAAACACCTCAACTTTCAAATGTCACTTCTACCCTCAGCATCTTCCTTTTTATTCTGAGAAAAAACTTCCTGGGAATTTCCAGCTACTCCTCTTCCCTGACTATCCACCTTCCTTTCACCTTCCCACTTTCTATCCTTTGCAGATGTAAAAAGGTGATGATAAAAAGGTTTAGCTCTATGAACTAACTCATAATCATCAGCTATCTCTGCTGCTTGCCTTACAGAATCAACCCTCTGTCCCTCCACATGAGTTCGCACTACCGAAGGAATTGAATCTTTAAATTCTTCCAAAAGAGTTACTTCTCTAAGAGCTGCAAATGTTGTCTCTATTTTTAACACCTGCATCCACCGGTCAAAATTATTTTGTTTTACTCTTTCAAACTCAATATAAGTTTGCCCAGGCTGTTTTCTCATATTCCTATATTTCTGCCTGTCTGCTTCAGGAACTAACTCATATGCACTCAGGATAGCCTTTTTTTTTAACCACATCATAATTCACTGATACTGCTTCAGATAGCGAAGCATATACCTCATGCACTCTACCCACCAACTTGGACTGTAACAATAATCTCCAGCTTTTCTGTGGCCACTCCATCTGTTTAGCTATCTTCTCAAATGAAATAAAAAATGCGTCAATATCTTTTCCATCAAACTTTGGAAGAGCTTGTACAAATTTAAACATCTCCCCACTGGGTTCTACTCTGGAGATAAGCCCTTCCTCACCTCCTGGCGTCTCTTTTTTAACTGCCAACATTTTCAGTTGGAATTCTCTCTCTCTCTTTCTCTTTCCTCCCTCTCTATCTTCACAGTTTCTAATCCCCTTTCCTGTTTTCTTTCTCTTTCCTGCCTTTCTGCTTGTTCCTGTTGGAATGTTCTTTCTCTTTCCTTTTCTTCCAATTCAATCGTTTTCATTTGCAGCTGAATCTGAGCCCATTCCAATGAACCACCCCTTGGAGAATTCTGTCTCTCAGGTGTTCCTCCCAATTTCAAATGCTGTGTTATTACTTCAATTATATCTGATTTCCTAGCCCCCGCAGGTAACCCCAATTGTAATTTATCCACCAATTCTGTTAACTTACTCTTGGTTACTTTTTGTAACCCAGTCAGAGTTATGTATTCCACTTCCAAAAAAGATTGAGGTATGGATACAGCTATTTTTGCAGTCTCACCATTTCAAAAATACCTCTCACTCACTCCTGAATTCAAAGTGCTTCCTGCACTCATAGCCTTAAGATTCACCAATTCCAAACCAATCAAGGAATTACAAATATATCCTGCCAAAAGCCCCCAATTATTATGACACAGAAGTTTGTAAAGGCTGAATTGTTCAAATCCCAGAGGGAAACTTGAAACAACTGTCATACTCCATTTTTGCAATTTGTAATTTTGAGATGCAGACTTTGAATTCAGTCAGAATAAGACCACCGAGTCTCATGGTTTTTATATAAAACTAAATTAAACATTTATTAATTTAACAACAAATTAAGCACATACATGTGGCTACAAATTACTACTATAATAACTTTAACAAATCCCCAAATTAATCACCCCCAGATAAATCTCCACTAAGGCAACAGTAACCCATAGACTTTAAATAGACACCAGGCAAAGCACATTTGACCTTACGAATTCCAAATGAGGTTCCTTTGCAAGTTGGTTGGAGGCGTACAGGCTGGATAAATGTCTCCACCTTACACACACAAACTCCTTTCTTTATATACTTAGCTTTCCCATTGAATGTAAATTTTTCATTGCATCACTAGATCTTTTGAACTTCAGCTGTTCTAACAATAAAACACCTTTCACAGTACCAATTTTATTGGTAAGCTGAAAAAATAAACACATCGTTTGGCTTCTTCTAGCTAGGTGCAAGATTTTACCTGCAGTCTTGAATGGTGTATTCAACAAATGCAAATGAACACTTTACCTTACTGTTCTCCTTACTTTTCACTCAATTAACATCTCAAAACTTCTATACAGCAAAGCACCCAGACTAGCTGGCTTTAATCCAATTAAGACACACAGACACACACCTAGACACAGAACCCACTAGAATTCTATTTAAAAAAATAATTTCTAATAACATTATACACTTTAATATCTCTTCATCACAACTTGGAGTTTGTGTGTGATTGGTTTATATTTTGTATCCACTTGGAGTTGTGGATTTCTCAACTACCAGGTCAAGGAAAATGAGCTCATTAGACAAGCATGGGATGGAGCACATTAAGGTATGTAAGGAAATTCTTACATGCAGCTGCAGATTCAAATGTAGCAAACATGTCTCCTATGTATCACAAATAAGACCATAAGACGTAGGAGCAGAAGTAGGCCATTCAGCCCATTGAGTCTGCTCTGCCATTCAATGAGGTCATGCTGACCTGATAATCCTCAACTCCACTTTCCTGCCTTTTCTCCATAACCCTTGATTCCCTTACTGATTAAAAATCTGTCTATCTCAGTCTTGAATAGACTTAACGACCCAGCCTCTACAGCCCTCTGCGGTACAGAATTCCACAGATTCACTACTCTCTGAGAGAAGAAATTCCTCCTCATCTCTGTTTTAAATGGGTGACCCCTTACTCTGAGATTATGCCCTCTGGTCCTAGACTCTCCCACAAGGGAAAACAACCTCTCAGCATCTACCCTGTCAAGCCCCCTAAGAATCTTATATGTTTCAATAAGGTCGCCTCTCATTCATCTAAACTCTAATGAGTACAGGCCCAACCTACTCAACCTCTCCTCATAAGAAAATCCCTCCATCCTGGGGATTAACCTAGTGAACCTTCTCTGGACTGCCATCAATGCCAGTATATCTTTCCTTAGATAAGGGGACCAAAGCTTTTCACAGTATTCTAGGTGTGGTCTAACTAGTGCCTTGTATAGTTTTAGCAAGACTTCCCTATATTTATACTCCATCCCCTTTGAAATAAAGGCCAACCTTCCATTTACCTTCCCTATTACCTGCTGAACTTGTATGCTAGCTTTTTGTGATTCATGCACAAGAACCCCAAACCCCTCTGTGCTGCAGCTTTCTGCAGCGATAGTACATCCACTTCCCTCATCCAAGTCATTAATATATATTGTAAATAATTGTGGCCCCAGCACTGATCCCTGTGGCACTCCACTAGTTACAGGCTGCCATCCTGAAAATGCCCCCCATATCCCACGCATGGGTGGGAGGTTAGAAGTTATCCTGTCGAAAACATGCTTCTCGTGGAAACAAATGTAAATGTTAGCAAAAGCTGGCCCTAAAGGGGAATCCATGGCTACGCTATCTGTTTGGGCACACAAAGTGTCATAAAAGCTGAATTCAATGGCACAAATTGCTAAGTTTGTAACTTCAATGAATATAGATTCAGAACATGGCAGCGCATCCAGATCGCCATGATATAGTGATGCAGCAGAAATGTCTTTGGCTTCCTTGAGGAGCATATTGGTGAATAGGTTCACAATGTTGAACAAGTACCTAGACACAGTTTTGATGTTGATATGCAGGTCAGATATGGTCTTCCCAAAAGTGAAGGAATCTTTCACCGTGTTTGTGGAATACACACTCAGAACAGGTTGTAGCAACTCTCTCAATCGTTTGGCCAATTCAAGTTGTGCAGAACCAGTCATAGATATGATAGAGCATAATGGGACATCACTTTTGTGTGCCATGGGCAGCAATGAATCTATACTCATTGAACTTATGCACTGAGCAACTCACGCTGATCAAATCATTGCTCACTGTGTATCACACAATTCACAAATGGGCCTAAGGTCGTCACTTTCAGACCTTAACAGTGTCCAGTCTACCTCAGATTACTCTAGAAGAGTAAAGTATCAAAAATTTGAACAACAGGTCATTTCACGCTGCTACTACTATATGTGGCAGCAAGAGAATCAGTGCTTCGGCCCCAGTTTTTCGCAATCTTTATCAATTAATTGGGTATGAGGTCCAAATGTAATTGTTGTACGGTGTTGAATACCGTTCAGCAGGTCTTAATAAAGTCTTTATAGTCTCAAGTAAGTTAACTGTATGTATTAACTACAAGAACTAAGTACAGGAAAGGGTTCAAGCTAGGAGATGTCTCCATGTTTGCTTGTGCACACAATTCTGTTCAACACTAGACTGACCACTAGGTATAGGTCATGTATTCTCTTACATCACTGTGTGGGCAGTACTGTACTCAGTCCCATGTTAACCCTACATGAGCCAGACCTTTATACTACACCTCCACCCCCCCTAAGTCTTTATGTATTTCAGGTTATTCTAGTTTACCCCATGTATTTACATTGTTATTACTACCTCATCTCCCCCTTTTAAGTGATAGGTTCAGGCAGTCTGGAGGCCTTATAATCCTTCCATATCTCATTCGCATTACTGTCAGGGGAGTGGTAGGCTCTGTTGTTGCAGGTAAACTCTGTAGATTTGGAGATTGTTCTGGCATCTGGGTGTCTTTTGATCCTCTTTTTCATTCCTTGGTATTGAATTGCTGTTTGTCGATTCAGCAGTTGTGGTGATCGGTAGTTGTTGGTTTATCTCGTTTTTTTAACAGGATATACGAACGCTGTGCTCACCCCCATAGTGTTTTTTTCCTCTTCTTTCATCGTGCGACTTTCTGCAACGCATATGGAAGTTCATGTTTCAACAATGTAACCTTCATTTCCATTCACAATATTAGCCAAATTTTTGATTATGTTCTTCTTTTCCAGTTGTTTTTCAAGTTTACGAATCTTTTCATTTCACTCATCAACAAGTAGAGTTGTTGAGGACTCGAAACGTTGACTCTTTTCTTCTCCGCCGATGCTGCCAGACTTGCTGAGTTTTTCCAGGTAATTCTGTTTTTGTTTTGGATTTCCAGCATCCGCAGTAGTTTTTTGTTTTTAACAAGTTGAGTTGGTTTTGTTTCAGAGTTATCTCCGGAACTCTTATATAAGTTTAACAACTTCACCTGGGCAGTCAGTTCTTTTCGGAATCTTTCTTCCATGGTCACTGACTGCTCCTTAGACTCTTTCAATTCACTCGTTAGATCTTCAATCTGTTCCGAAGAATTCACCTTTTTTGCTTTTAAAGCCTGAATTTGCTCTTCCATACTGCACATCTCATCCTTCATGTTGTTCAAATTGGTCCGAAGTTCATCAGTTTTGGTTGTTAATTCTGCTTTCAAGCAACTGTTCTGATTCATCAGCAATTCCTTCTCCTGTTCCTGGCGTTTTACGTGATGCTTACTAGAGGCTTCTGATACTTGAAGTTCATCAGGTTTTAATTGAAGATCCATTTTTGTTGGATTTGTTTCTACAAGTTCATCATTTAGCATTTCAAATCCTCTTTAACGTATTCTACTTCCTGTCAGCGACATTCCAGTGTTCTCATCAGTTCTTGTTTTTTCTTATCAAACGTATCTTTTGTACGTGAAAGTTGATTCTCTACACTAATCAGTTTTTCCTTGGCAGAGTATAATTTTTCTGTACTATTGTTTAAGCTCACATTCTGTAACTCTACATCTACTAATTGTTTTTGGGACTCCTCACACTCTTTTGGAGAACTTCTACTTTCTCTTGCCACCCTAGGTTCTTGATTTCCATCTGTTGATATAAATCCTTGGAAATGAATGTAATATTTTTCCAAGTTTTCTTCCAAATGTTCAATCATTTTCTTCAACTCTGTAGTCTCTTTCTTGTACCTCTGTGACACCTCAAAAATGTGTTTGTTCAGATTTTGAACAGTTTGGTCCATTGATGACTTTAGTGGCTCATGTACTTCCAAGGGTATATACTCAGCTTGAACCTTTGAGCTTCAAATCTTCCAATTCAGTTCTGAACATTTTCCAACCTTATTTCATTTTCCTTTTGTAGGGCTCGTTTATTTTGGGTTTGCTGATGACACAAAACTAAGTAGGAATGTGACTTGTGAGGAGGATGCAAAGAGGCTTCAAGGGGGTTTAGACAGGCTAAATGATTGGGCAAGTACATGGCAGATGGAATATAATGTGGAAAAATATGAAGTTATCCACTTTAGTAGTAAAAACAAATGCAGAATATTTCTTAAATGGGGAGAGATTAGGAAGTGTTGATATCCAAAGGGACCTGGGTGTTCTTGTTTATAAGTCACTGAAAACAAATATGCAGGTGCAGCAAACAATTAAGAAGGCAAATGGTATGTTAACTTTTATTGCAAGGGATTTGACTACAGGA
Source organism: Cetorhinus maximus (assembly GCF_964194155.1). Lineage (NCBI taxonomy): Eukaryota > Metazoa > Chordata > Chondrichthyes > Lamniformes > Cetorhinidae > Cetorhinus > Cetorhinus maximus. The sequence goes on from NC_135887.1 coordinate 144,411,068, forward strand.
GTAAGGAAGTCTTGCTGCAGTTGTACAGGGCCTTGGTGAAACTACACCTGGAGTACTATGTGCAGTTTTGGTCTCCTTGCCTAAGGAAGGATATACTGGCCAAAGAGGGAATGCAATGAAGGTTCACCAGACTAATCCCTGGGATGTGGCAATTGTCCCATGAGGAGATCTTGAGGAGACTGGGCTTGCATTCTCGAGAGTTTAGAAGAATGAGGGGTGATCTCATTGAAGTGCACAAAATTCTTGCAGGGTTTGACAGGACAAGGGCAGCAGATAGATGGGAACACCATCACCTGGAAGTTCCCCTCCAAGTCACTCACCATCCTGACTTGGAAATATATCACTGTTCCTTCATTGTCGCTGGGTCAAAATCCTGGAACTCCCTCCCTAACAGCACTGTGGGTGTACCTACACCACATGGACTGCAGCGATTCAAGAAGGTAGTTCACCGCCACCTTCTCAAGGGCAACTAGGGATGGGCAGTAAATGCTGGCCCAGCCAGCGAAGCCCATGTCCCATGAAGGAATTTAAAAAAAAAAGAAAAGATGCAGAAAGGATGTTTCCTTTGCTTGTTCGGGGGGGCGGGGGGGTGAAATAACCAGGGGACACAGCCTCAGAATAAGGGGCAGGCCATTTAGGACTGAGATGAGGAGGAATTCAGAGGGTGGTGAATCTTTGGAATTCTCTACCCCAGAGGGACATGGAGGCTCAGTCATTGAGTATGTTCAAAGCAGAGGTTGATAGATTTCTATATACCAATGACATCAAGGGATATGGGGATATTGCAGGAAGATGGCATTGAGGTAGAAGATCCACCATGATCTGGTTAAATGGCGGAGCAAGCTTAAGGCTTTATATTATAGGACCATATTATAGGAAGGATGTGAACACATTGGAGAGAGTGCAGCAGAGGTTTACAAGAATGGTTCCAGGGATGAGAAACTTCAGTTATGAGGATAGATTGGAGAGGTTGGGACTGTTCTCCTTGGAGAGGAGAAGGCTTAGAGGAGATTTGATAGAGATGTTCAAAATCATAAGGGGGCTGGACAGAGTAGATAGGGAGAAGCTGTTCCCACTAGTAAAAGGATCAAGAATGAGAGGGCACAGATTTAAAGTGATTTGCAAAAGAAGCAAGTTTGACGTGAAAAAAAGCTTTTTCACACAACGAGTGCTTCGGGTCTGGAATGCGCTGCCTGGAAGTGTGGTGGAGGTGGGCTCAATCGAGGCATTCAAGAGGGCATTAGATGATTATTTGAATGGAGACAATGTACAAGGGTATGGGGGAAAGGCAGGGCAATGGCACTAGGTCATAATGCTCATTTGGAGAGCCGGTGCAGACACGATGAGTTGAATAGCCTCCTTCTGTCCCTTTAAAATTCTGTGATTCTGTGAAGAGTAAATGGCTGCAGAGCCAAAATATCTCAGTAACGGGGCTGTCGGTGGTTGAACTAAACAGCAGCACCTGGACCTTGAGAGCTGGATTAGAGTACGTCCCACGCCCTTCGATAGTGTGGGCGAATGTGGGGCTAAGTGTCCCTGGGTTCAGTTTCAAAAATATGGTCACCCTAGATTAAGAAAAAAAATCTGATTATTGCCACGTCAGATAATCAGGATTACGCAGAATACTCTTGGGTTAATCACCATCTTTATAAATTCAGCAGAATTTTCATGCTTTCATGTTAAATAAGATTGGAATCCCATTTGTCTTTTCAGGCTTTCTCCACTATAACTTGACTTTAAGATGTATGTATGCATTCATGTATGTATTCATCCAGTGGCAGGTGGGGGATTTGCCATGTAGGAAGCCCAAAAAGCAAACCCTGGCATGTTTGCTTGCAGGCAACCAGGGGAGATCCCTCGTTGTAAGGCACTCAGTGCCTGATTGTAGCACCTGGCATTAGGAAGGGAGGGGATGTTCAGAGCCACCCCTCCGCCCTTGCTGCTGCCACTCTTCACCGCCTCTCTACCCCTCCTCTCTCCCCTCCCTTGATGAAATTTCTGTCTGGTGATTATACATCCATAAAATTGCCAAAATTACTATTGAGTCTTACGGAACCTATTTCAACATTTAAATTCAGTTATGGCCTACTCACAGATCAACATATATAGCGTCAAAAATTGGCAGGCAGAAAAAAAAAGCTGGTTAATCAACCTGCCCCATTTGTGGCAAACTGTTATGATTCCCCTTTAACTTATAAAAAAGACATGAATTTCTCAAGGGTGACAAAAATAACCGAAGGACAAGATTTCAGAGTTTAAGACTTTTACTTTAAGAAAACAAACTAAAATCAATATAGATCAAATATTACTTAACAGGCAACTAATACAGCAAACTGAAGTAAAGGTAGTCGTTTGGTAGTACAGAACTTGGATATTGCTGAAAGAAACGAGACATTTTTCGTCGAAGCTTTTCGCCTTGCACTCATCAGGACAAGTCACAAGAATACCAATGTAAGGGAAACAATGAGTTTATACTTATGAGAAGCTGATTGGTTGGCAAGTCGACTCTGGTAGAGGCATTGCCATGGAGAATGCACCAGTTGATGGTGACTGACAGTTAACTGCCAAGCATTGTTTGAAACTAAAGCCAAGCAGCTGACTGATTGGTCAAGGCATTGCCCTGAGGAATGAACCTGTGAATGGCTGTCACTTACTTTGTTTTGTTTAGCTGAAACAGGCGCAATGTGTGTACATGTTCTTTCTGCCTGCAGAAAATGGGGTCCTGTGTATTAATATATGTAGCTTCCAGTGCACGCAAATGTGCCACACTGCGAGCCCAACTGACAATCTTAAATTGGTTGTCAGCGTAATTCTTAGCACATTGAGAATCATTTAACAAATTTTGTCCAATCGCGGAATCACATTTAATGTTGGATATTGTGTTTTGAGTTTTGCAAGCATGGGCTGGTTGGGTACAGTACTGTTGCGAACAGTGCTGGCACTGAAATAACAGGATATAACAGGATGCTGCCATCAAGCCAAAAGGCGTTTTGCTAATCACACAAATGAGTAATGTGGCATATGAATTTCAGTGCCAGTGTGATACTAGGTATGTAGGCCAGCTTCTAGCAGGCTTTTTTCTTCCTGCCATGCCAGGTCATATGCCCTGATGTCCTTCAAAAATCATTCCCCTCAGTCTGAGTATTCCAGAATGTGACTTTTATCAGCAAGGCCACATCAGCAACTCCCTGTTCCTCAAATCTCCACAAATCCCATCAGCCCTGTCCCCTTCCTTTCAGCTAGTTATTCTGCTTAGTTGTTAACACAACACTGCTCTTCACAGCAGTAACTGCTGCTTCTTCACACATCAGTAATTCCTTTGTATCTCTCTCTGTCCATGCCTCTGTCTCCAAAGAACAGCTGTCCCTCTTTCTGTATCAAGGTGTGAAAACTGTCATAAAAGCAAAATACTGTGGATGCTGGAAATCTGAAACAAAAACAGAAAATGCTGGGAAACCTCAGCAGGTCTGACAGCATCTGTGGAGAGAGAAAAACAAATTTAATGTCTTAAGTCCGTATGACCCTTCTTCGGTTTGAAGAAGGGTCATACATGCTCGAAACTTTAACGTTGTTTCTCTCTCTCCACAGATGCTGTCAGACCTGCTGAGTTTTTCCAGCATCTTCTGTTTTGTTTGTGAAAACTGTCATTTGATTTTCAGTAGGTTTCAGTTTGGGTTTCCTTCTCCGGTGACAGCCAGATCACATAGGCTTTTCTCCTGGCAGAGGTTTAGGATCACCATCCCCTCCATCCAGAACATTCTGTTTCACCTTAAAGGATACATTTTTAAACATAGCTGCCTTGTAATGTTCATAATGCAAGCAAATGTATTAAGAAAATCTGCATCGTTAGAAGTATAAGAAACTAATGGACAGGAATTTATTCCTTGTCAGAATGTTACATTTAATATTATTGCAATATACTATATTGAAATTGTAATGCAATCTGCGCTGTGTTGGAAAGATCCAAATTGATGTCTGCAATTTTCATCAAGAGTTCTGTGAAGGGGAATCAAGTAGAAGGCCATAGATAGGAAGTGGAAAAAAATCAGAAGATACCCACCTTGCACTTCTCACATGTCCAGTAGCCAATTTTAAATCATTGAACTCTCAGGAGCAATGCTTATCCAACCCATTTTAAGCAGACTCCAGACAGGGACAGGGAGAAACTGCCTTAACAAAAGACTGGAAACAGCTCTTTTTGCCGGGTCAGTAAAGAGCCTGATCAGGGATTTTAATTACTGAGGGTAAAGTATTACAAATGAATTTTGAAGCTGTGTTGCAAGATATCCTAAAGTAACCCCACAAAGAGCATTAGCAAAATTTGACACCAAGCCATAAAAGGGGATATTAAGACAGATGATCAAAAGCCTGGTCAAAGAGCTTTAAGGAGCATCTTGAAGGAGGGAGAGAGGCAGAAGTTTAGGGAGGGAATTCCAGAGATTGAGCCCAGCAGCTGAAAGCACGGCAGCCAATGCTGGAGTGATGAAAATTGAGTGTGCAAAAGGCTAGAGCTGGAGGAACGCGGGGATCGGAGGGCTGGAAGAGGTTACAGAGATAGGGAGGAGCAAGGCCATGTAGGTGAGGGCAGGATTGCTACTCTCCATTATCTCCACTTTTGGACAGTGAGAATGCTGAAGAGGAGGGTGTATCTTTCTTCCTGTGTGGAGAAGTAAAAGGATGAAGAGAAAGGAGGTTCAAATAAATTTTAATTTGTATGCATATGCACAGTAAATCCACTAGAGTGCAGAAGCGGCCAATGCATAATATACATTGAATAATATGAAAGGTTCCTGGTCAAAGTATATCATTGAAGCTATGGAATTTCTGGGTTTTTTTACTTCACTCTTTCATGGGTTCTTGATGTTGATAGCAAGGCCAGCATTTGTTGCCCATACTAATTGCCCTTGAACTGAGTGGCTTACTAGGCTATTTCAGAGGGTAGTTAAAAGTCAACCACATTGCTGTGGGTCTGGATTAACACGTATGCCAGACCAGGGAAGGATGGCAAATTTCTTTCCTTAAAAGACATTAGTGAACCAAATTGTTTTTTTACCTAAATCAATAATAGTTTCATGGCCAGCATTACTGAGATTGGTTTTGTAATTCCACATTTATTAACTGAATTTAAATTCTACCGGTTTCCACAGTGGGATTTGAACCTATGACCTCAGAGCATTAGTCTGGGTCTCTGGATTACTGCTCCAGTGACATTATCACCACCTTACCTGATAAACCCACTGTACATTGTATTTCTAAACTGTACAGCCCAAGAAGTCACAGACTTATTTTATGTTCTGTTCAGAGTTAGCTGATCTCCATTGAGACATGACAAATGCTCTCAGTTTCATTGGGTTAATGGGGGCTGGGAAGAGGAAACAAAATCACCCAAGGTTCCCGCTTATGATTGCTATTCAATAACTCCTAATGGAAAATTCATATGTGACTTTTGAGTGGGTCTTTTTCTCCCCCCACCCCCGCCTTTGTCAAATAGCTCGTCCTGCTCTCTGTTTAAACTCATGCATGAATAATAGCCATTTTAGGTGCGATGCTAGTGAGTAATTCAGTTACCTGTAGAAATGTATTTTTTTGATTTCATGCAGTGTGGGTGTTGCTGGCAAGGCCAGCATTTTAAAAAATTCATTCATAGGATATGGGCTTTGCTGGCTGGGCCAGCATTTATTGCCCATCCCTAATTGCCCTTGAGAAGGTGGTGGTGAGCTGCCTTCTTGAACCACTGCAGTCCATGTGGTGTAGGTTAACCCACAGTGCTGTTAGGGAGGGAGTTCAAGGATTTTGACCCAGCGACAGTGAAGGAACAGTGATATATTTCCAAGTCAGGATGGTGAGTGACTTGAGGGGAACTTCCAGGTAGTGGTGTTCCCATGTATCTGCTACCCTTGTCCTTCGAGGTGGTAGAGGTCATGGGTTTAGAAGGTGCTGTCTAAGGAGCCTTGGGGAATTCCTGCAGTGCATCTTGTAGATGGTATACACTGCTGTTACTGTGCATCGGTGGTGGAAGGAGTGAATGTTTGTGGATGTGGTGCCAATCAAGTGGGCTGCTTTGTCTTGGGTGGTGTCAAGCTTCTTGAATGTTGTGGAAGCTGCACTCATCCAGGCAAGTGGAGAGTATTCCATCACACTCCTGACTTGTGCCTTGAAGAAGGTGGACAGGCTTTTTGGAGTCAGGAGGTGAGTTACTCATCGCACGACTCCTAGCCTCTGACCTGCTTTTGTAGCCACAGTATTTATATGGCTAGTCCAGTTCAGTTCCCTGTCAATGGTAACCCCCAGGATGTTGATAGTGGGGTATTCAGTGATGGTAATGCCATTGAACATCAAGGGGCGATGGTTGGATTCTCTCTTGTTCGAGATGGTCATTGCCTGGCACTTGTGTGGCGCAAATGTTACTCGCCACTTGTCAGCTCAAGCCTGGATATTGTCCAGGTCTTGCTGTATTTGGACATGGACTGCTTCAATATCTGAGGAGTTGTGAATGGTGCTGAACATGATGCAACCATCAGTGAACATCCCCATTTGACATCATGATGGAAGGAAGGTCATTGATGAAGCAGCTGAAGATGGTTGGGCCAAGGACACTACCCTGAGGAACTCCTGTGGTGATGTCCTGGAGCTGAGATGACTGACCTCCAACAACCACAACCATCTTCCTTTGTGCTAGGTATGACTCCAACCACTGGGTGGAGTCATTTAATTCCCATGCCTAATTGCCCTTGAAAAGGTGATGGTGAACCACCTTCATGAACCACTGCAGTCCATGTGGTGTAGGTACACCCGCAGTGCTGTTAGGGAGGGAGTGCCAGGATTTTGACCCAGCGGCAGTGAAGGAATGTCAACATTGTTCCAAGTCAGGATGGTGAGTGGCTTGGAAGGGAACTTGCAGGTGGTGGAAATTTCAACTGGAATCAACTCCAAGATTAAGTGAAGATAGGATCTCTGTGATCTTCTTGGATATCTCTGATTGGGGTGAGCGCATGCTCAGTCTGTTTCTCATCAACTTCTTCAAATGTTAATTGATCCTTAAACAACGAGACCCTGCTTTGTGAAATGCACTAAAAAATCCTTGACACCCACCTTTTATCAAACCTTCAGTGACCCCCTATATTCTTACCCTTCCTGGTCCATTTTTCTTGTACGTTATTATGACACAGCCAATGGTAAAGGCTGAGTTGTTCAAATCCCAGAGGGAAACTTGAAACAACTGTCATAACTCATTTTTTCAACTTGTATGTTTCGAGATGCAGGCTTTGAATTCTGTAGTAATAAGACCACCAAGACTCAAGAGCTATTTTATAAAACTAAATTAAACATTTATTAATTCAAGAAAGATTGTAAGCACATACATATCTCTTCAAAATTACTACTATAATAACTACAAAAATCCCCTAATTAATCTGATTCTCAGTAAAACACTGATTTAAACAGAGCCCTGGTCAGTCACATTGAAAATGAGTTTCTTTCAGCTCTGGGTCCTTGCAGACAGACTTGAGGCTTACAGGCTAGAGGCTTTAGATCTTAGAATCTCTCCTTTTTCCAACAGCCTTCTCTTCCTTTATACAAATTTTCCTCTTTGAATGCAAATTCTCATTGTCACTAGGTTTTTTTTAACTTTATATTTTCTAACAATAAAACCCTTCCATAATACCCACTTTACTAGTAAGCTTTGAAAAAAAAACACATTGTTCCTGAGCTTCACCTGGTTAGAGTGTATTATCTTACCCACTCTTTTGAATGGTCTATTTAAAAATGCAAATTGACCCCTTTACATCTCACCTTCTATTTCCCTATGTCCCCTCATTGGAATTTCATGAGCAATCCCCAGAATCTCGTTTCTATACCATAATGGAATAACAATCTGATGTACCTCCCTCCAGCATTCATTTGCTGAGAAATGATCTGGCCTCCATTTTCTCATTAAAATATCACCCTTGAGGTGATGTCGTAAAAACCCATTTCGTTCACTAATCTCCTTTGGGGAAGGAAATCTTTTGTCCTTACCTGGTCTGACCTATGCGTGACTCCATACCCACAGCAATGTGGTTGACGCTTAAATGCCCTCTGAAATGGTCTAGCAAGCCCCTCAGTTGTAACAAATTGCTACATAGTCACAAAAAAGGAATGAAACCGGATGGACCACACGGCATCGACCTAGGCACTGGAAACGACAATGGCAATCGCATCCCTGTCGATCCTGCAAAGTCCTCCTTACTAACAGCTGGGGCTAGTGCCAAAATTGGGAGAGCTGTCTCACAGACTAGTCAAACAACAGCCTGACATAGTCATCCTCATGGAATCATACCTTACAGATAATGTCCCAGACACCACCATCACCATCCCTGGGTATGTCCTGTCCCACTGACAGGACAGACCCAGAAGAGGTGGCAGCACAGTGGTATACAGGTGGGAGGGAGTTGCCCTGGGAGTCCTCAACATCGACTCCGGACCCCATGAAGTCTTATGGCATCAGGTCAAACATGGTCAAGGAAACCTGCTGATTACCACGTATTGCCCTCCCTCAGCTGATGAATCAGTGCTCCTCCATGTTGAACATCACTTGGAGGAAGCACCGAGGGTGGCAAGGGTTCAGAATGTACTCTGGGTGGGGGACTTCAATGTCCATCACCAAGAGTGGCTCGGTAGCACCACTCCTGACTGAGCTGGCCGAATCCTAAATGACATAGCTGTTAGACTGGGTCTGCAGCAGGTGGTGAGGGAACCAACAAGAGGGAAAAACATACTTGGCCTCATCCTCACCAACCTGCCTGCCGCAGATGCATCTGTCCATAACAGTATCAGTAAGAGTGACCACCGCACAGTCATTGTGGAGACGAAGTCCCGCATTCACATTGAGGATACCCTCCATCATGTTGTGTGGCACTGCCACTTTGCTAAATGGGATAGATTATGAACAGATCTAGCAACTCAAGACTGGGCATCCATGAGGTGCTGTGGGCCATCAGCAGCAGCAGAATTGTACTCGAACACAATCTGTAACCTCATGGCCTAGCATATTCCCCACTCTACCATTACCATCAAGCCAGGGGATCAACCCTGGTTCAATGAAGAGTGCAGGAGGGCATGCCAGGAGCAGCACCAGGCATACCTAAAAATGAGGTGTCAACCTGGTGAAGCTATAACACAGGACTACTAGCGTGCCAACCAGCATAAGCAGCAAATAATAGACAGGGCTAAGCGATTCCACAACCAACGGATCCGATCTAAGCTCTGTAGTCCTGCCACATCCAGTCGTGAATGGTAGTGGACAATTAAACAACTCACCAGAGGAGGAGGCTCCACAAACATCCCCATCCTCAATGATGGAGGAGCTCAGCACATCAGTGCAAAAGATAAGGCTGAAGCATTTGCATTCAACCAGAAGTGCCGAGTGGATGATTCATCTCAGCTTCCTCCGGAGGTTCCCAGCATCACACATGCCAGTCTTCAAACAATTCGATTCACTCCACGTGATATCAAGAAATGGCTGAAGGCACTGGATACTGCAAAGGCTATGGGCCCTGACAATATTCCGGCAATAGTACTGAAGACTTGTGCTCCAGAACTTGCTGCGCCCCTAGCCAAGCTGTTCCAGTACAGCAACAACACGGGTATCTACCCGGCTATGTGGAAAATTGCCCAGGTATGTCCTGTACACAAAAAGCAGGACAAATCCAATCCGGCTAATTACCTCCCCATCAGTCTACTCTCCATCATCAGTAAAGTAAAGAAAGGGGTCATCAACAGTGCTATCAAGCGGCACTTACTTAGCAATAATCTCATTGATGCCCAGTTTGGGTTCTGCCAGGGCCACTCAGCTCCTGACCTCATCACAGCCTTTGTTCAAACATGGACAAAAGAACTGAACTCCCGAGGTGAGGTGAGAGTGGCTGCCCTTAACATCATGGCAGCATTTGACCAAGTGTGGCATCAAGGAGCCCTAGCAAAACTGGGGTCAATGGGAACCAGGGGGAAAACTCTCTGCTGGTTGGAGTCATACCTAGCACAAAGGAAGATGATTGTGGTTGTTGGAGGTCAGTCACCTCAGCTCCAGGACATCACTGCAGGAGGTCCTCAGGGTAGAGTCCTCGGCCCAACCATCTTCAGTTGCTTCATCAATGCCCTTCCCTCCATCAGAAGGTCAGAAGTGTTCGTTTATGATTGCACAATGTTCAGCACCATTCGCAACTCCTCAGATACCGAAGCAGTCCATGCCCAAATGCAGCAAGACCTGGACAATATCCAGCCTTGGGCTGACAAGTGGCAAGTAACATTTGCACCACACAAGTGCCAGGCAATGACCATCTCGAACAAGAGAGAATTCAACCATCGTCCCTTGATGTTCCATGGCGTTACCTTCACTGAATCCCCAACTATCAACATCCTAGGTGTTAACATTGACCAGAAACTGAACTAGACTAGCCATGTCAATACTGTGGCTACAAGAGCAGGTCAGAGGCTAGGAATCCTGCGACGAGTAACTCACCTCCTGACTCCCCAAAGCCTGTCCATCATCTACAAGGCACAAGTCAGGACTGTCTTGGAATACTCTCCACTTGCCTGGATGAGTGCAGCTCCAACAACACTCAAGAAGCTTGACACTGTCCAGGACAAAGCAGCCTGCTTGATTGGCACCACAACGACAACCATTCACTCCCTCCATCACCGACACACATTAGCAGCAGTGTGTACCATCTACAAGACGCACTGCAGGAATTCACCAAGGCTCCTTAGATAGCTCCTTCCAAACCCACAACTACTACCACCGAGAAGGACTAGGGCGTCAGATAGATGGGAACACCACCACCTGGAGGTTCCCTTCCAAGCAACTCACCATCCTGACTTGGAAGTATATTGCCGTTCCTTCACTGTCGCTGGGTCAAAATGCTGGAACTCCCTCCCTAACAGCACTATGGGTGTACCTACACCACATGGACTGCAGCGGTTCAAGAAGGCAGCTCACCAGCACCTTCTCAAGGGCAACTAGGGATGGGCAATAAATGCTGGCCCAGCCAGTGAAGCCCACATCCCAAGAATGAATTTTAAAAAAAATTCTGGAATACATTTTGCTTCTGTTTCTGAGTAAGTTATCTGATATAACCGTTTTAATTGCAAATCCTTTTGCTGCAATTCAATTAAATGCTTTGAGTTAAACACTTCAGCTTAATTGTACTCTCCTGTGTCTTTCTGAACAATGTTATCAAACATAAGTGCCTGCTAATTGGATTTCAATACCATCTTCCTGCCTTTGAACTGCCTGTCCTTGTTTTTTTTAACTTCAACCTGTGTGGCTGTGATCTCATTATCACACCATCTGGAAACAACCCAGGATGCTCCTCTTGTAACACCTCTGTTTGAAAACACTTCTATAGGCTGCTCGAGTATAATAGGCATCACCCACATTTGTGATCCAGCTATATTATTACCCAGAATAAATTGAACTCCAGCAATGAGGGTTGCCGGGGGGTTGCCGGGGTGGTGATGGCGTAGGGGTATCATCACTGATTAGTATTCCAGAGACCCAGGATATAATGCTCTGTGGATCCAGGCTCAAATCCCACCATAGCAGGTGGTGAAATTTGAATTCAATAAATATCTGGAATTAAAAGTCTGGTTTGCTGATGTCCTTTAGGGAAGGAAATCTGCTGGTCTGGCTTACATGTGGCTCCAGACCCCACAGCAATGAGGTTGACTCTTAATTGCCCTCTGAAAAGCAATTATGGATGGGCAATAAATCTTGACTTAGCCAAAGACACCCACATCCTGTGAATAAAGAAAATATGGGCAATTTTTCCATCATCCCAGCAGTCACTTTGCCAGTTTTCCATTTACTTCTTAAATTTACCGTCCACAAGGAAATCAGACATAACTGAAGTGATAACACAGCATTTGAAATTGGAAGGAATACCTGAGAGACAGAATTCTCCAAGGGGTGGTTCATTGGAATGGGCTCAAATTCAGTTGCAAATTAAAACGATTGAACTGGAAGAAAAGGAAAGAGAAAGAACATTCCAATGGGAGCAGGCAGAAAGGCAGGAGAGAGAATGAAAACAGGAAAGGGAGTTAGAAATTGTAAAGATAGAGGAGGAAGAAAGAGAAAAAGAGAGAGAGAGAATTCCAACTGAAAATATTGGGAGTTAGACAAGAAAGATGCTAAGAGTTGAGGAAGGGCTTGCCTCCAGAGTAGAACCCAGTGGGGAGATGTTTAAACTTGTATAAGCTCTTCCAAAGTTTGAGGAAAGGGATGTTGAAGCATTCTTTATTTCATTTGAGATGATAGCTAAACAGATGAAATGGCCACAGGAGAACTGGACATTATTGTTACAATCCAGGTTGGTGGGTAGAGCGCATGAGGTATATGCTTCGCTGTCTGAAGAAGTATAGGTGCAAAAGGCTATTTTGAGTGCATATGAGTTGATTCCTGAAGCATACAGGTAGAAATTTAGGAATATGAGAAAAAAGCCTGGGCAAACCTATATTGAGTTTGAGAGAGTAAAATAAAGTAATTTTGACCGGTGGATAGAGGCGTCAAAAATAGAGACAACTTTTGCAGCTCTTAGAGGAGTAATTCTTTTGAAAGAATTTAAAGATTCAATTCCTTCGGTAGTGAGAACTCATGTGGAGGAACAGAGAGGTTGATTCTGTAAGGCAAGTAGCAGAGATATCTGTTGATTATGAGTTAGTTCATAGAGCTAAACCTTTTTATCATCACCTTTTTACATCTGCAAAGGATAGAAAGTGGGAAGGTGGGTAGTCAGGAAGAGAAGGAGTAACTGGAAATTCCCAGGAAGTTTTTTTTCCTCAGAATAAAAAGGAAGGTGCTGAGGATAGAAGTGACAATTGAAAGTTGAGGGGTTTTTATTGTGATAAAGTGGGGCACACAAAGTCAGTGTGTTCGAAATTGCAGGGAAAATCTGTTGAAATTATTGGGGTGCAGAAAAGTTCTGGAAGTAAAAATACCGTGGCTTCTGAGGTTCAGGCACAGGAAAAACTAGTGGTTTGTGCACAGGTAAAACAGAAAGAATCAGTGATAGGTAAAGAAGTGGGAATGTGTTCACAGTTTGCCCAAGAGAATTCTGAGGAGCAGGTTGTAGAAATGTTTAAAGATTTTGTGTGTGAAGGGAAAGTCTTTCCATGAGCACAGGGTGGAGTTGGTAAAGATGTTAAAATTTTAAGAGACACAGGGGCTAGTCAATCCTTAATGCTGTGGGATAGTGATATTTGTTGTTCAGAGGAAGTATTGCAGGAACAGCTGATAATAAGTGGGGTTCATGGAGATGCTAAACCTTGTTTTACTCTCTCAAACTCAATATAGGTTTGCCCAGGCTGTTTTCTCATATTCCTAAATTTCTGCCTGCGTGCTTCAGGAACCAACTCATATGCACTCAAAATAGCCTTTTTCACCGATACTTCTTCAGATAGCAAAGTATATACCCTGTGCGCTCTACCCACCAACCTGGATTGTAACAATAATGTCCAGTTCTCCTGTGGCCATTTCATCTGTTTAGCTATCATCTCAAATGAAATAAAGAATGCTTCAACATCCCTTTCCTCAAACTTTGGAAGAGCTTGTACAAATTTAAACATCTCCCCACTGGGTTCTACTCTGGAGGCAAGTCCTTCCTCAACTCCTGGCATCTCTTTTAACTGCCGACATTTTCAGTTGGAATTCTCTCTCTTTTTCTCTTTCCTCCTCCTCTATCTTTACAATTTCTAACTCCCTTTCCTGTTTTTATTTTCTCTCCTGCCTTTCTGTCTGTTCCCTTTGGAATGCCCTTTCTCTTTCCTTTTCTTCCAGTTCAATCGTTTTCATTTGCAGCTGAATTTGAGCCCATTCCAATGAACCACCCCTTGGAGAATTCTGTCTCCCAGGTATTCCTTCCAATTTCAAATGTTATCACTTCAATTATATCTGATTTCCTAACCCCAGCAGGTAACCCCAATTGTAATTTATCTGCCAAACCTGTCAATTTATTCTTGGATACTTTCTGTAACCCAATCAGAGTTATATTCCCAGACAAGTGTTAGCAATTAACAAAGCCATCACCACTTCAAAATTGCCTAACACCCACTCCTGAATCCAAAGTGCTTCTTGTACTCATAACCCTAAAATGCACCAATCCAAAAAATCCAAGGAATTACAAATATATCCTGCAAAGAGCCCCCAATTATTACAACACAGCCGATGGTAAAGGCCAAGTTGTTCAAATCCCAGAAGGAAACTTGAAATAACTGTCATAACCCATTTTTGCAATTTGTATGTTTCGAGATGCAGGCTTTGAGTTCAGTAGAAATAAGACCACTGAGCCTCAAGAGGTATTTTATAAAACTAAATTAAATACTTATTAATACAAGAAAGATTGCAAGCGCATACATATGTCTACAAAATTACTACTATAATAACTGCAAATACTCCCTAATTAATCTGACTCTCAGTTAAGGCAACAGTAAAACACAAATTTAAACAGAGCCCTGGACATTTGCATTCAAAATGAGTTTCTTTCAGTCCTGGGTCCTTGCAAACAAACTTGAGACTTACAGGCTAGAGGCTTTAGATCTTAGAACAACAGCCTTCTCTTCCTTTATACATATTTTCCTCTTTGAATGCAAATTCTCATTGTCACTAGTGCACTAACTTTAAATTTTCTAACAATAAAACCCTTTCATAGTACCCACTTTACTAGTAAGCTTTGAAAAAAAAAACATTGTTTCTGAGCTTCACCTGGTTAGGTGTAATATTTCACCTGCTCTTTTGAATGATTTATATAAAAATGCAAATTTCCCCCTTTACACCTCACCTTCTATTTCCCTGTGTTTTTCTAATTATCATTTCAAACCTATTCCTCTTCTATACAACAAAGCCTCTAGAGCAGCTGGCTTTAATCCAATTAAGACACACACACACATAGACAAAGATACCATTAAGCTCTATTTTATAATAATTTGCAATAACATTACAGACATTATTATATCTTCTTGACAACATAGCAAAACACCTTTCTTTATAGTACAGGAGATGCACAAGTTTAAGTTGTTGTATTTAAAATTTTAGCAAGGCATGTTCAAGGAACTATTTATAATATAGCTTGCTTTCTTCTTCAACAAATCTTTAGAGCTGCTTTGAGAAAATCCAATCAAATCAGACAATTGTCATGGAAGTATAATAATTCTCATAACATTTTTGTGATTTATTGTAAAAGTGGATTAATAGTGGGGTTTGGATAGTTTCCCTCTGTGTGTGTATGGGCATTAATTGAATTAGAGACAGCTGGCCTGGAGTCTTTGACTCATCAAAATAATCTAAGTTTGAAATACTAAATATGTAAACATGGTTGAATTTTGGAATGTGAGGTGAGGAGAATTTGCATTTTCAGATAAACCAGAGAAGTTTGAATTTCACAGAGATGGTGGGATGTTACACCTAGCCAGAGAAGCTAGGCCAAGCAGCATGTTTATTTTTCCCAGAGGTTACTGGTAATATTAACACCATGAAATGATTTGCATCATAAGAAAGATAAAGTTCCAAAGACATATGGGAAAAACGGAATTTGCATTAAAAGGGAGAAACATATATAAAGGAAAGAAAGCATTGTGAGATCTACCAGCTGAGTGAAAAGCCTCCGGTATTTGTGCATCAAGCCTACTGTCTGCAGAAATTGAAGCTGGGAAAAGCTACTTTGAATTCTATTGTCCAGGCTATTGTGTTGACTTGTCTAGATCTGTTTAAATCTATTTTTTTTACCGTTGCCTTAACAGGGGTGTAACTGGAAGCCAGATTAATTAGGGATTTTAGGAGTTATTATAGTAGTAATTTATAGACTTATGTTTGTGCTTGAAACCTTTTCTTTTGTTAATAAATGTTAATTTAGTTTTCTAAGAAATCTCTAAAGTCTTGGTGGCCTTGTCACTACTGAATTCAGGGCATGCATCTTGAAATAAAATACAAATTGCAAAACAGTTGTGACCGCGTGATCAAGTTTCCCTTGTGGATTTGTTCTGCCTGGCACACATCATCTGCTGCGTCATAACACAATGCCAATATAGTTTCTTGGAAAAACAGCCAATTGGGAGTGACAGGCACATGGTGACCACCAAGGCCTTCATTCCAAGTCTAAATTTGTCATTTTACTAAATTTAACCACAGGCTTTAAAGCAACACTTCAACTTTTAAAGGACTTTGATTTTTCCTCTTATTTCAAAGCGTAAAGCTTTTCAAATTATTTTATAAACACCTGTGCACTTAGAGCAGTGAAGAGGAGTGATGTTAGATGCAAAATTTTCTCTAATGCTTCACTTGACTCCTGATGGTGGGGGCACCTGTATATAATAATCAGTCTGGGCAATTTGTAAGGCAGAAGTGACACCAGCAGCTGCTTTCTTTACATCTGTACAGTTTCAAATTCTTCTTAATGCTAGGCATTCAGGGAACCAGCCGCCAGGCAAGGCCCCAGTCACCAACTTTAAATACTGCCCTTTGTTTTTCATTTGTAATTGTGCTTCTTCACATGATCCCAAGATAGATTCAATTATAAGTCTACCGAGTTAGTCAATCTCAGTCAGAACAACAGTAAAGGTATGACAGCTGGACTAGGGAAAAGTATTCAAAGCAGGGATTAATGCTCTGAGGGGACGGGTTCAAATTTCATCATGGCGCTGGTGGAATTTAAAGCTGTGAGGAGGTCAGTTAGAGTTGGCTAGTTGGCTAGCGTGTGATGCAGAATGATGCCAATGGCATGGGTTAAATCCCCGTACCGGCTCTGGTAGTTCATGGAGGCCTGCCTCCTCAACTTACCCAACACTTGCAGAATGGTGGCCCTCAAGCTATAGATAACCAATGAGATGCCTCTCGTCCTTTGTGGACAATGGATAATTACAGAAAGCATTAGAGAGAGTACAGAAAAGAATCACGAGAATGATTCCAGGAATGAGTAACTTGAGTTTTGTACATGGATTGGAGAAGTTGGGACTGTTTTCCTTGGACAAGAGAAGGATAAAAGCAGATTTGATAAGGGTTTTCAAAATCAAGAGGGGTGTGGACAGAGTGGATAGGGAGAAACTGTTCCCACTGGTATAAGGATTGAGAACAAGAGGGCAAAGATTTATTGTAATTGGCAAAAGAAGTAATGGGGACATGAGGAATTTTTCATGCAGCGAGTGGTTAGGATCTGGAATGCACTAGCTCAGAGTGTGGTGGAGGTGGGTTCAATTGAGACATTCAGGCAAAACTCCTGCAAAATTGACTACAACAAACTGCACACTGTGCTGAGACAGCCGAAAAGTGTCTCCCCCATCAAGTCCTGATTTCTCAGCTCTCATATGGCCAGTGTTATAGAGGAGAACAAAGAAAACACTTCAAAGACACACTGAAGCTCCCCTTGAAGTGTGGCAGCTTTGACATTAATGATTTGGGGGAACTTGCTAACAGTTGTTCAAAATGGCCACAACTTGTCCATTAAGCTACATCATACTTTGAGTCACAGAATCACAAAATTTTAACGGCACAGAAGGAGGCCATTCAGCCCATCATGTCCACACCGGCTCTCCAAATGAGCATTATGACCTAGTGCCATTGCCCTGGCTTTTCCCCGTACCTCTGCACATTATTTCTATTCAAATAATCATCTATTGCCCTCTTGAATGCCTCGATTGAACCTGCCTCCACCACACTTCTAGGCAGCGCATTCCAGACCCGAACCACTCGTTGTGTGAAAAAGTTTTTTCTCACATCACATTTGCTTCTTTTGTGAATCACTTTACATCTGTGCCCTCTCGTTCTTGATCCTTTTACGAGCAAGAATAGATTTTCCCTATCAACTGTGTCCAGCCCCCTCATGATTTTGAACATCTCTATCAAATTTCCTCTAAGCCTTCTTCTCTCCAAAAAGAACAGTCCCAACCCTCCAATCTATCTTCATAACTGAAGTTTCTCATCCCTGGAACCATTCTTGTAAACCTCTGCTGGACTCTCTCCAATGTGTTCACATCCTTCCTATAATGTGGCGCCCAGAACTCTACACACTATTCCAGCTGAGGTCTAATGGATGTCTTTTATAAATTCAGTATAACCTCCCTGCTCTTGTACTCTATGCCCCGATTAATAAAGCCCAGAATACCATTTGCTTTATTAACTGCTCTTTCTGCCTATCCTGCCACCTTCAATGATCTATGCACATATACACCCAAGTCTTTCTGCTCCTGCACCCCCTTCAAAATTTCACCCATTATTTTATATTGTCTTTCCATGTTCTTCCTACCAAAATGCATCACCTCACACTTCTCCGCATTAAACTTCATCTACCACCTACCTGCCCATTCCACCAACTTGCCTATGTCCTTTTGAAGTTCTACACTGTCCTCCTCACAGTTCACAAAACTCCCAAGCATCGTATCATCCGCAAACTTTGAAATTGTCCCCTGCACACCAAGATCTAGATCATTTACATATATCAGGAAAAGCAAGGGTCCCAATTCCAACTCATGGGGAACTCCACTATAAACATTTCTCCAGCCCAAAAAATATCCATTGAACATTACTCTCTGCTTCCTATTTTTCAGCCAATTTTATATCCACGTTGCTACTGTCTCTTTTATTCCATGAGCAATAACTTTTCTCACAAATCTGTTGTGTGGCACTGTGTCAAATGCCTTTTGAAAGTCCATGTACACCACATCAACAGCATTACCCTCATTGACCTTTTCTGTTACCTCTTCAAAAAACCCCAGCAAGTTAGTTAAACACAATTTCCCCTTTAGAAATCCATGCTGGCTCTTCTTTATCAACCCATATTTTTCCATGTGACTATTAATTCTATCCTGAATATTTGTTTCTAGAATCTTGCCCATCACTGAAGTTAAACTAACTGGTCTGTAATTGCTGGGCTTATCCTTACAACGTTTTTTGAACAAGGGTGTAATGTTTGCAATTCTCCAGCCCTCTGGCACCTCCTCTGAGTCTAGGGAAGACTGAAAGATTATGGCCAGTGCCCCTGCAATTTCTGCTCTCATTTCCTTCAGTATCCTTGGATGCATCTCATCCAGTCTCGGTGCCTTGTCAACCTTAAGTACCAACAGATAGAATTTAACCCTTAAATTCCCTCAGTCACCAAACTCCAACTGAAGCACTTGCCTGCAGCCAAAAACAGCATTCCAGTCAGAACATCTTAATGACAAGGCAGAGCAGTGGCAGAGAAGGAAAGTAAAGGAAGCCAATCTTGCACTCCGGATCCCACCATCTTGTGGGACATCCTGACTCGCCGGGTGTAATGGTGGATTTTCGCACCATAATGCCTGCATTCCACCTTGTTCATTATGCAACAACAGGAAACATGTCAGATCGGGGGCAGGTGGGTAGCCCCTGATTCACCTGCCACGCCAATGACCCCAGTGGTTCTTTCACCTGGACACCATATTTAAACCGCACCCACACAGCCTTCTCAATGCCTCCAGGTCAGGATACCCCAGGGAAGACATGACATGGAAAGGCAAGAAAAGTGCTACTCCCAAATTTAGTGACACCTCTCTGGGCCACCTGCTGGATGCTGTCAAGGCCTGCTGGAATGTCCTGTATCCTAGTAATGGCCGGAGGAGGTCCACCAATGCCACCACTCTGGTTTGGGAGGCAGGTGTCTTGGCGGTCAGCACAGAAAAGGAATGAAATCCAGTGAGGGAAGAGGATGAATGATCTTATCCGTTCTGGCAGGGTAAATCAATTATCCCATCACCCCCAACTCTCATTCACAAGCCCATCAGGCATTAGCAGGATGCTATTCCACAGGGATCTCACTCACTGCCAGCTCAAGGCACATCATCACTTACTGTCTCACACACACCTTCACATCTCCATCTGGGCTCATATCCTCTGTAGATCGCATCCTCATCTGTGCACTGCTCCACTCACCATCCAAACAAGGCAGGCATTCTTATCATCTGCCTTGGCGTATGTCCTGCTCACACTCTCTCCATTTGTCTTTATGCAGGACAAGCTCGCACACAATAGGATAGAGTGATCCCAGTCCGGGGTGGAGTGATCCCAGTCCGGGGTGGAGTGATCCCAGTCCGGGGTGGAGTGATCCCAGTCCGGGGTGGAGTGGCTGAAATTAAAGCCCTCACTTCATGTGAGGAGTGTGCTATCGCGCTGGCCGGAGAGGACAGGGCTGTGCATTTGACAAGGGCGAGATGGGTGGTGCAACCCCAAGTGAGGACCCTGCACCAGCTCATCCCTCAGACAACCATACTGTAAGTCCATTGTGCTATCTTCCAGTTGCTTGCCATGCTTAACTTACCTCTACTTTCTTTCATAGGCACCTCTGGAAAGCGCCCGAGGGCATCAACCAGCCAGGCCCTCATTTCCAACACTGATGACACCTCAGAAGAGGAAGCAGAGAAGAGCATCATTGAAGACCCATCACAGTTCACACCCACACACACCACCCACACAGAAACACCCACTTCGCGGGACTGTTATGATATGGCAGATAGTAATATCCAGTGTGATCAGATCCCAAAGGGAAACTTGGTCATGCTATCCCAACGATTTTGCAATTTGTATTTATTATGAGAAGGTATGTACACTGAAGTCAGAACTAAAGAGTCCACTACAACCTTTGAGGCAGAATTGTTAGCTCAGCGTGTGGGTGCATGCACGACCCACTCAAGCGTAAAATAACACGTGATGATGTCAGGCGAGTGTCTCGACATCATCCCGCGCTTGCGCAATATTTCAGTTGGCGGGCACAAAAGTCGGAAGTGCGTCTGCTGACAATTAAGAAGCAATTAAACCCATTAAAGTTTCAATTGACTCTGATTTTTCATGGTCCGTCCAGCTTTAAAGGTTGGCGGATGGGTGAATCTGCCAGGTGGACTTTGCATCCAAGGGCGGGATGAGTTTCCGTTATTAAATAAGAAAAAAAATTAAAATGGACAGAATTTTCATCATCTATATGTTCAGGTGACTGATTCTGATGCACGAACATTTTTTTCTGGATTTTAAAATCCTTATTCATTGCTTTTAAATTCTTCAGCTCCCTGAGGCTCTCTGCCTTCAAGGTGCTTTCATTCCATGTTCCCACACTCCAGCACTTACGTCAGTGCCCGCCCTCCTCCAGCACCCGCCCTGGCAGTGCTGACCATTTCAGCCTGCCTTTCACACTGGTTGGCCTTTAATTGGCCAGCCAGTGTGAAATTGCGATTGCAGGCCAATCGCTGTAGGCAGTCCATTCCTCAGCTTGCTGATCGCGCGCGCCCCCAAACTAAAAATCCTGCTCTTTGAGATTTTAAAGATTAAGTTAAAACATTTATTAACAAAAGGAAAGATTAAGTTACACACACAAGATTACAGTTACACAGTTAAACTTGGTCTTATAACAGTTCCCAAAAGATCTGTACTTAATTAGACTCCCAACTACACACCCCTTCATGCAACAGTCTAAATAGATTCTTAATTTATAAAACATCCAGCAATTTTACCACAAGCACCCGCTGTTGCTATAAGGGAGGTATTTCACAGCTTCTCTCTCCCTCTCACTTGACAATCGAACTCCAAGGCTTTTAATAAAACTTTGCACTCTGGACCAAGCTACACTTCTCTGGGGTGGCTAGATGCTGCTTTTCATAGATCTAATTCACACAATCCACCTTCTCAAGATCTCACAGGGTTACTCCTCATACAGCTTTCAATCTTGCCTCAAATATATTTTCTCCCTTTTGATTCTTTAAATCCATTGTTTAAAACTTTATTTGAAACTCGAATTCTTCCAAATATAAGATCTTTCATGTTTCCATCTTGTCTTTGCTTTTGGGTCAATAAACATGAACATAAACAATAAACAAAACATAAACCACTGCTTGTTTACCTATGAACTCCTGCAGGATGCAACCATTTTCCTTGTCTCCTTCTGATTCCCTTTGAAATTCAAACAGACTCTCAACTTATCTAAAAATGCAAATGTTAGCTCATCCATTTCCATTTCAAAATGCCTGCTTACACCTAAGCCCTTTGATGATTCAAACCTTGCAGTCTGACTGTCTTCAGTTTAATTAAATTAGTCACACACACACAAACCTACACACACAAGCCTGCTTCAGTATCCCACAATAGTATTAGGAAAAGAATGATATCCTGGGGTGACAAACTGGTGAGCACCGCACACAACCTGGTCCACAGAAGGGGGAGGCAGGGACATCCAAGCTAGCTGGCGCTCAGAGGATTGCTGGGGGCCAGGACTCTGCTGAGTCCAAGTCTGATGAGAGCCTCCAGACTTGGCCCTAACTCTGTTAGCGGAGCTTCAGTGAAAGTCAGGGAATATCGGGGAGGATTGTCAATTGCTTTCCACAGATTACAATTTAAGATGGAGGAGTCCATCCATGTTCGGTCTAAGGTCATAGCACTGAGGTGAATACTGGTAGGATAGTGGCTGCCATGGAGACTTTGGTCCAGGACACAGGTCCTGCACTGCACCAGGGGCTGCACTTCATTGGTGTAAGCATTGGTAGCGTCCATCAGTGGCTACGCGAGAGGGGGCGGGGCAACTTGATCTCACCCCTGCTTACCCTTCTCCTCAAGGAGTCAGCCAGGGGCCCTCAGGTGCCCATATGGAGGGTGACAAGTAGCTGGACCCCCCCCCAGGGCCATCCACCCAGGTGACTCTGGAAGTGTCCAGCTGACCCCAGCCCTCTCTTCCTGTGATTCTATCACCTCCAGCTCCATAGACCGAAGAGGTTGCATCTGCCCCACAGCAGGAGACCCAAAACAGGCCGGGGCCCTCCAAGCCTCAGCCCTCCAGAGGACACCTGCCAAAGTCATCACAGACATCAGGGAGTAGCAGTCAGCAGGCTGCCTCCACCTCTCCGCCTTCACTGTGGATGTCAGGGATGCACCAAGACATAGTGGTAGGGTTAGGAAAATTAAGGAATATTAAGAGCGCAATGGTGGCACAGGTGTTAACCACATGTTATATACCATAGAGCCATAGAAAAGTTATGGCGCAGAAAGAGGCCATTCAGCCCAATGTGTCTGTGCTGTCTACTTTTCACCAATGTAAATAGAATCCCACCCATTTCACTTCTCTTGTGTATACCTCTTTATGATGAGCTGTGTTTTCAACAGATGTGACACGATAGTCCTTACCCCAGCTTATTGGAGATGTCGAAATCATGTGCCTTTGGTAGATGTTGTCAACTTCTATATCCCCACAGTGTGTGTGCGTTCTCATATCATTTTGAACATCATTGATGCTTCGTCCTCAATGTCAAGTCTGCTTGTGTAAGGAACCTCGTTCACATGATATGCTGGTTCATGTCATCCTCATTCTTGGCTGTTTAAGATTGAGGCTCAGGTGTTCACCCGCCTTTATCTGCATTATTGTAAAGTGAAGGTCTCATGTCCATGGAGAGATGTGTAAATGCATGAAAAAGGGTCATATATCCTGATACTCCATTTACTTACTGTCATCCAGCAGGATTTCCAATCTATGAACCCTTACTCAGAGCTCATGTCCGCACCTTGTCTGCCTTGCGCGTTGCCAACTCTCCGAGAGTACATCTGCTAAGCTCAGCAAGAAGTGTGAGCACCTTTAAGTGGCGGAGCTCTGACCCTCGAAGGCTTTTCATTTTACTAGCACTCAACCCGACACCTTCAGCCTTTCTCACTGTGTAGTTGTCTGCGTTGTGGCCACAAGACTCTTGTCAAAATGTAGTGATGCGAAATGAAGCCATACGTTCTGAGTAGCGTCTCCTCACCTATACCCTCACCGAGGTCATTGATGATGAATACAAATGGTGATGTGTTGCGGTCAATGGAGCCTTGGAGCATGCTCTAGAAGCTTTTGACAATGTTGAGAGTAGCAATGGGATACAACCCAGGATGTAATGAATCTGATGAGTGCTCTTTATTATCAACAACTTGTTACCTTGAGTGCCTCATGGTGCCTTTCCATTTTGCAGTTGGCAAGAGCCAGGGCTGGCCGTGAAGACAGAGAGACTGTTTGAACTTCATGATCCTCAGGTGGTCCGAATCCATGGAAAGGTCAGGATGACTGCACACCTACACCCCTAACTGAGAGTGACAGATGTCAGTGTGATGGAGGAGAAGGTGACACAGAAGACTAGGTGATGTCGAAATGAAGTTTGACCTGTGTGATATCCTTGGCTGCCTTGGCCCAAATGTGACCTTTCGGTTTCACCATCAAGGTGACACAGAATGCCTTGTCCCATTTTGGCAGATGCATCTCCCTGAGGAGCTTTGTCAGACTGAAGGCACATAGCTATGAGTTCACTGAGGACTGTAGAGCAGCTCCTCACAGAATCACAGAATTGTTACAGTGTAGAAGGAGGCCATTCGGCCCATCATGTCTGCACCGGTTGTCTGAGCATTTTCACTTAGTGCCAATCTCCTGCCTTTTCCCTGTAACCCTGAATATTGTTTCTATTTAAATAATCATCCAATGCCCTCTTGAATGCCTCAATTGAACCTGCATCCACCACACTTCCAGGCAGTGCATTCCAAACCCTAACCACTCACTGTGTGAAAAAGTTTTATTTCACCTCACATTTGCTTCTTTTGCAAAATACTTTAAAACTGTGCCCTCTGGTTCTCGATCCGTTTATGAGCAGGAACAGTTTCTCCCTATCTACTCTGTCCAGACCCCTCATGATTTTCAAATCTCCTCTTGGCCTTCTCATCTCCAAGGAAAACAGTACCAACTTCTCCAATCTTTCCTCATAACTGAAGTGTCTCATCCCTGGAAACATTCTCATCAACCTCTTCTGCACTCTCTCCAACGCGTTCACATCCTTCCTATAGTGTGGTGCCCAGAACTCAACACAATACTCCAGCTGAGGTCTAACCAGAGTTTTATATAAGTTCATCATAATCTCCCTGCTCTTGTACTCTATGTCCCTATTAATGAAGCCTAGAATACTTTATGCTTTAGAAACTCTTGCCTTTACTAGGCTGCTGTGATAACTGAGATGCTGCAGAAATGCTAGAAGAGGCAGTGCCTTCTGACGTGTGGTGCTGGAACACCTTCCTCCAGGTTAGACCTCATCTCAACAAAGATACGTGTTCCCGAGGCTTCATCATCCTTCAAAGGAACAGGACAGTAGTTCGCAAAATGAGTGAGTACTCACCCTCAGATTGAAGGGCATGGTTGCAATGGGAGGGATAGCCATGCTGCTGGTCATGTGGGTCGATGAGTGAGGACACTAGTGCCAGATGATGCTGACTATAACTTGTCATCCTCCTCATGGGATCTGTTGGCTATGAGGGCCTTACGTGCATGCCTGCCTCGTCTGGCCCATGCTATGGCCTCTTCTCCTGCAGCCAGTGGATGACCCATCTCGTCCTCCTCTGGAGGTCCCCAGCATCGCAGATGCCAGTCTTCAAACAATTCAATTCACTCCACGTGAAATCAAGAAACAGCTGAAGGCACTGGATTATGCAACGTCTATGGGTCCTGACAATATTCCGGCAATAGTACTGAAGATTTGTGCTCCAGAACTTGCCGCACCCCTAACTAAGCTGTTCCAGCACAGCTACAACACTGGCATCTACCCGGCAATGTGGAAAATTGCCCAGGTATGCCCTATACACAAAAGGCAGGGCAAATCCAACCTAATTACCGCCGCATCAGTCTACACTCCATCATCAGTAAAGTAATGGAAGGGATCATCAACAGTGCTATCAAGCGGCACTTGCTTAGCAATAACCTGCTCACTGATGCCCAGTTTGGGTTCCGCCAGGGCCACTCAGCCCCTGACCTCATTACAGCCTTGGTTCAAACATAGACAAAAGAGCTGAACAAAAGAGGTGAGGTGAGGGTGACTGCCCTTAACATCAAGGCTGCATTTGACCAAATGTGATATCACAGAGTCCTAGCAAAATTGGAGTCAATGGGAATGAGGGGAAAAACTCTCCGCTGGTTGGAGTCATTCCTAGTACAAAGGAATTTGTAAGTCAGTCATCTCAGCTCCAGGACATCACTGCAGGAGTTCCTCAGGGCAATGCCCTCGGCCCAGCCATCTCTAGCTGCTTCGTCAATGATCTTCCTTCCATCATAAGGTCAGAAGTGGGAATGTTCGCTGATGATTGCACAATATTCAGAACCATTCGCGACTCCTCAGATACTGAAGCAGTCCATGTCCAAATGCAGCAAGACCTGGACAATATCCAGGCTTGGGTTGAGAAGTGGCAAGGGTAACACACGGAGTCTACAAAGGGACATAAACAGGTGAACTGAGTGGGCAAAAAAGTGGCAGATGGAATATAGTGTGGGAAAATGTGAGGTTATGC
This sequence comes from Cetorhinus maximus, assembly GCF_964194155.1. Lineage (NCBI taxonomy): Eukaryota > Metazoa > Chordata > Chondrichthyes > Lamniformes > Cetorhinidae > Cetorhinus > Cetorhinus maximus. Next base: position 144,437,367 of record NC_135887.1, read on the forward strand.
ACTTTGGCAGGAAGAAAAGAGGAGCCGAATATTATTTAAATGGAGAAAGACTGCAAAGGCTGTAGCACAGAGGGATTTGGGAATCCTTGTGTATTAATCCCAAAAAGCTAGCATACAAGTTCAGCAGGTAATAAAGAAGGCAAATGGAAGGTTGGCCTTTATTTCAAAGGGCCTGGAGTATAAAAATAGGGAAGTCTTGTTAAAACTATACAAGGCACTAGTTAGTCCAAACCTAGAATACTGTGATCAGTTTTGGTCCCCTTATCTAAGGAAAGATATACTGGCATTGGAGGCAGTCCAGAGAAGGTTCAATAGGTTGATCCTGTGTATGGAGGGATTTTCTTATGAGGGGAGGTTGAGTCGGTTTGGCCTGTACTCACTGGAGTTTAGAAGAATGAGAGGCGACCTTATTGAAACATACAAGATTCTTAGGGGGCTTGACAGGGTAGATGCTGAGAGGTTGTTTCCCCTTATGGGAGAGTCTAGGACCAGAGGTCATAATCTAAGAGTAAGGGGTCGCTCATTTAAAACAGAGATGAGGAGGAATTTCTTCTCTCAGAGGGTAGTGAATCTGTGGAATTCTTTACCGCAGAGGGCTGTAGAGGCTGGTTCATTAAGTATATTCAAGGCTGAGATAGACAGATTTTTAATCAGTAAGGGAATCAAGGGTTATGGAGAAAAGGCAGGAAAGTGGAGTTGAGGATTATCAGATCAGCCATGATCTCATTGAATGGCGGAGCAGGCTCGATGGGCTGAATGGCCGACTTCTGCTCCTAGGTCTTACAGTCTTATGGTCTAAGTAACATTTACGCCACCCAAGTGCCAGGCAATGACCATCTCCAGCAAGGGAGAACCCAATCATCGCCCCTTGATGTTCATTGGCATTACCATCACTGAGTTCCTCCACTATCAATACCCTGTGGGGTTACCATTGACTAGAAACTGAACTGGACTAGCCATATAAATACTGTGGCTACAAGAGCAGGTCAGAGGCTAGGAATCCTGTGATGAGTGACTCACCTCCTGTCTCTCCAAAGACTGCCCACCATCTACAGGGCACAAGCCAGGAGTGTGATGGAATACTCTCCACTTGCCTGGATGAGTGCAGCTCCCACAACACCCAAGAAGCTTGACACCATCCAGGACAAAGCAGCCTGCTTGACTGGCACCACATCCACAAACATTCGCTCCCCCCACCGCTGATGCACAGTGACAGCAGTGTGTACCGTCTACAAGATGCACTGCAGGAATTCACCAAGGCTCCTTAGACAGCATCTTCCAAACCCACAACCAATACCATCTAGAAGGACAAGGGCAGCAGACCCATGGGAACACCACCACCTTTTCCAGGTTCCCCTCCAAGGCACTCACTACCCTGACTTGGAAATATATCCCCATTCCTTCACTGTCACTGGGCCAAAATTCTGGAACTCCCTTCCAAACAGGGTGTACCTACACCATATGGACTGCAGTGGTTCAAGAAGGCAGCTCACCAGCATCTTCTCAAGGGCAACTAGGGATGAGCAATAAATGCTGGCCCAGCCAGCGAAGCCCACATCCCGTGAATGAATTTTAAAAAAACCTCAGCTTCCTCAATCTCACCGCCCTCATCCCTTTCAATGTCCTCCTCATCAAATGAGACATGCAGCTCCTCCATGTCGTTATCTGGCAAGTCCTCCCCAGCTTTGCAGCGCCAGCTGGTGAAGCAAGCAGCAAGCCACAATTATCTGTGAGACCCTCTGGGGAGGGTACTGGAGTGCTCCACCAGACCTATCGAGGCATCAAAATCGCATCTTGAAAATGCCAATGCTCTGCTCTACCAGTGTTCGGGTAGCGTTATGAGCATCATTGCACCTTCTCTCTGTAGGATTTTGTGGCTGCTGCACGGGCATCATCAGTCAGGTCCTTTGTGCATTCATTTTGTCGATGAGGAGCTAACCCTGGATTCTTTGTGGTCCCTTTTAGATGTCAGGAATCTGCAATCTACTTAAGATGTATGAGTCATGACAGCTTCCCGAGTATCTCGCGCAAACCTAAATGATTTGTTTCTTGTGGTCACAGACCAGCTGAACATTGAGCGAGTAGAAGTCTTTCCTGTTTATGTATTGGAGTGCCTGTTGCCAGGGAGCTTTTATAGCAACATGAGTGCAGTTGCTGGCACCCTGTACCTGTGGGAATCTGGAAATAGCAGCAAAGCCCATTGCTCTGGCCTCCTGGCTCTATTGACCTCTGGTAAAGTGCCTGTAATTATGGGCTTTGTCAAAGAGGGCATCTGTTACCTCATGTATGCATTTGGACGTGGAAGCTTGAGAGATACTGCACAGGTGGATCCCTGGAAAGAGCCATTCTCGGAGAAGTTCAGAGTGGCCATTACTTTCAGAGCCAGCGCCAATGAATGCCCTCCAAGTTCCCGTGGCAACAGAGGACAGTAGTGAGAAGTGACTGAGAAGCATTCTGGGAGAAATCAGCACAGTCACCGCAACTCAGAAGGGGATTGAGGAGAAGGAACCCTGCCCTCAACAGGAGGAAGAGCATCCAACAGAGGGTGGTAGTGAGAAGTGACTGAGAAGCATTCTGGGAGAAGTTAGCGCAGTCACCGCAGCTTAGAAGGGGATCGAAGAGGACCCACTGTCAAAGAACGGATTAGCCCCAAACATTACATTGCTGTAGTGTTTCCATCCCTCCCTCTTCCTCAAACCAAAAAAAGAGAGAGCGAGAGAGGGAGAGGCAGTACTTTCAGGAGTGCACCAGACTTGCGAGGGACACTGTTCCGAAAGTGGATTTTTAAAAAAGCAGCTGATTGGTTAGTAAACCCTGGTGAGCTTGTTTTTTCAATCTATTAAAGTCATTCATTGCTTAATACTGAGGTAGGAGCTAAAAATAATAATAAAAAGTATAGAGTAGTACTGTACAAGTATAATTAGTCAAGAAACAAGGTTCCTAGCTAACCTAAATAAGGCCCCGAGCTAGCGTATTTTTTAAAAAAGAGTAACTAACTTAATCAAGAGGGACGTCATGGCGGGAGAACTCAGACCCGTGATATGCTCCTCCTGCAGGATGTGGGAAATGAGGGGCGCTTCCAGCGTCCCTGGTGACCATGTGTGTGGAAGGTGTGTCCAAATGCAGCTTCTAGCTAACCGGATTTCGGAGCTGGAGCTGCGGGTGGACTCATTGTGGAGCACCCGCGATGCTGAGCAAATCGTGGATAGCATGTTTAGCGAGGTGGTCACACCGCAGGTGAAGATTACACAGGCAGAAAGGGAATGGGTGACCATCAGGCACAGTAAAAGACTCAGGAAGGTAGTGCAGGAGTCCCCTGTGTTCATCCCCCTCTCTAACAGATATACCGCTTTGGATACTGTTGGGGGGGGGGAATGGCCTCTCAGGGGAAAGCAGCAACAGCCAAGTTCACGGCACCATGGGTGGCTCTGCTGCTCAGAGGGGCGGGAGGAAAACAAGTGGCAGGGCTATAGTGATAGGGAATTCAATAGTTAGGGGCACAGACAGACGCTTCTGTGGCCACAAACGTGAAGCAAGGATGGTATGTTGCCTCCCTGGTGCCAGAGTCCGGGATGTCATGGAGCGGCTGCAGGACATTCTGGGGAGGGAAGGTAAACAGCCAGTGGTTGTGGTACACATTGGTACCAACGACATAGGTAAACTAAGGGATGAGGACCTGCAATCTCAGTACAGGAAGTTAGGAGATAAATTAAAATGCAGGACCTCAAATGTAGTAATCTCAGGATTACTCCCAGTTCTATGTGCTAGCGAGAGCAGGAATAAGAGGATAGACCAAATGAACACGTGGCTGGAGAGATGGTGTAGCCGGGAGGGATTCAGATTCTTGAGGCACTGGGACCAGTTCAGGGGAAGGTGGGACCTGTACAAACTGGACGGGCTGCACCCAGGCAGAGCTGGGACCAGTGTCCTTGCGAGGGCTTTTGCTAGTTCTGTTGGGGAGTATTTAAACTAGTGTGACAGGGGGATGGGATCCCAGGAGTAGGAACAGGTAGGTCAGATTCAGATCAGAAAAATGGAGGTAGAACATTAGCTGGGGACGTTGTGATAGACATGGAGTTACAGGAGAAACAAAGTTTAAAAAGTGTCCAGCAAGGGAAATTGACGAGGTTAAACTGTTTATACTTCAATGCAAGGAGTATGACAAACAAGGTAGATGAGTTAAGGGCACAGGTAGACACATGGCAGCAGGATGTCATTGCTATAACAGAGATCTGGCTAAAGGAGGGACAAAACTGGCAGCTTAATATCCCTGGTTATAGAGCCTTCAGACACGACAGAGTAGGAGATAAAAAAGGAGGGGGGGTAGCACTAATGGTTAAAGAATCAATTCCAGTTGTGAGAAGGGATGATATACTAAATGGGTCAATAAACGAGGCTTTATGGGTTGAGCTTAGAAATAAAAAAGGGGCAGTCACACTACTGGGAGTATTCTACAGACCCCCAAATAGTGAAAGGGAGATAAAAGAACAAATATGGAGGAAAATTTCTGCTTGTAAGAACAAGAGGGCAATAATAGTAGGAGACTTCAACTATCCTAATATCAACTAGGGTTCAAACAATATAAGGGGCACTGAGGGAGAAAAATTCATGCAGTGTGTCCAGGAAAATTTTTTCAACCAATTAGTGACAAACCCAACGAGAGGAGATGCAATTCTAGACCTAGTCTTGGGGAACAAAGAAGGGCAAGTGGGTGAAGTGACAGTTGACGACCATATCGGGGACAGTGATCACAATTCAGTTAGATTTAGCATTACCATGGGAAAGGACAGAGGTAAGGCAGGAGTAAAAGTCTTGAACTGGGGGAAGGCAAATTTTGCAGAAATGAGAAGGGACTTGGCTGAGGTGGACTGGACAGCACTGCTGGAGGATAAAACAGTGGAAAACCAGTGGGAAGCACTAAAAAGCGAGATCCTAATTGTACAAAGTAGACATGTCCCCTACAAAAATAAGAGTGGTACTGCCAAATCTAGACCTCCCTGGTTGTCTAGAGGAATACAGGGGAAGATCAAACAGAAAAAGAAAGCGTACGATAGGCACAAAGAACTAAGCACTGCAGATAGCCTAGACGAATATAGGAAGTGCAGGGACGAAGTAATTAAGGAAATAAGGAAATCAAAGAGAGGGCATGAAAAAAGATTAGCAAGTAAAGTTAAAGATAACCCCAAAGATGTTTTACCAATACATTAATGCTAAAAGGTTAGCTAAGGAAAAAGTGGGACCTATCAGAGATGAAGATGGAAACTTGTGTGTAGATGCAGAGGCTGTGGAAAGGGTTTTGAATGAATATTTTGTCTCCGTGTTTACAAAGGAAAGGGAGGATGTAGATATAGTAGTCCAGGAGGAACACTGCGAGATATTGGACGGGATAGTCATAAAGAGAGAGGAAGTACTCAAAGGGTTGAAATCCTTGAAAGTTGATAAGTCACCAGGGCCAGATGGATTGTTTCCGAGGCTGCTGAAGGAAGTCAGGGAGGAGATAGCAGATGTTCAGGATGATTTTCCAATCTTCACTAGATACAGAGGAGGTACCGGAGGACTGGAGAAATGCAAACGTAGTTCCATTGTTAAAAAGGGATCAAAGGAAATGCCAAACAATTATAGGCCAGTTAGTCTTACATCAGTGGTGAGCAAATTAGTAGAATCAATCCTGAGAGATACGATTAACTGTCATGTGGAAAGGCATGGACTAGTTAGGGATGGTCAGCATGGATTTGTTAAAGGAAGGTCTTGCTTCACAAATTTGATTGAATTCTTTGAGGAAGTGACAAGAATGGTTGATGAAGGTAGTGCAGTGGATGTTGTGTACATGGATTTTAGCAAGGCATTTGACAAGGTCGCATATGGCAGATTGGTCAGGAAAGTAAAAGCTCATGGGATTCAGGGTAATGTGGCAAACTGGGTAAAAGGTTGGCTTTGTAACAGGAAACAAAGGGTAATGGTCGATGGATGCCCTTGCGAATGGAAAGTTGTCTCAAGTGGTGTTCCACAGGGCTCGGTGTTGGGACCCTTGCTGTTTGTGTTATATATTAACGATTTGGACGTGAACGTGGGGGGCACGATTGGGAAATTTGCAGATGACACAAAGGTTGTCCGAGTAGTGGATAGTGTAGAGGATAGCCATAATCTCCAAAACAATATAGATGGGTTGGTGGAGTGGACGGTAAAGTGGCAGATGGATTTTAACATAGAGAAGCGTGAGGTCATACATTTAGGGAGGTCAAACGGTTACAGGGATTACACAATAAATAGGAATATACTAAGAGGGGTAGATGAAGTGAGAGATCTTGGCGTACAAGTACACAGGTCCCTGAAGTTTTCCACTCTGCAGCATCACTGAGAAAAAAAAATGTGTCAGCATGAGCCTCCAGAATCCCAATTTTGGTAGATTACTCGTGTGTGACTGTGGGTTCAAGAGCTTGGATCCAGTACAGCACCTATTCGCCACTGAAATCCTGGCCAGTGCAAGGAGCATTTCAACATGTACCTTCCCCCCCACTCCCTTGACATGACCAACTGCTATGAGATTGCTTTGGCCAGGTGCTGGCCAATCACTGCACTGTTATACTACACTCTTTGTGATACTCACGAAGTCCGCTGTTCATTGAGGAACTGAGATTATTTGAGGGGGCCTAAGACTTCTCATCTGTGAACTTGCCAGCGCCAAGACTGTGAGCTCCTGCTTTAAAAACACATCTGTAGCTATCCAGTCACCAAAATGCTCTAGACCTTGTTACCGCTCTGGGCAATTGGCAAGCTTCGAACAAGTACTTACACTAAGGAGTTCTATTAGTGTTATGACTCATCATTAACCTTGCATGAATACACTTCATTACTTCACTCTCCTGATTCCCTGCATTATCATTGAAAGGCTCCGAACATTTCTCAGGTGTGCATCTCCCCTCGTTTGGCAATACAGAGTTCAGTTGGGTGCCCCTTTAATCGGCCCTCAGTACAATGCACCAGGCCTCCAAACAGCCCTTTTAGCCCTCATCATCTGAGTTAATCCTCAGTTTAATTTTGTGCTGCACCATTGCTTCAGGTTGCAAGATGGTAGGGCTAAGGGCTCATTAGCAGACCGGCTTGGACCCTCCCTTGTGTGACTGTGGTAATCTCTGCCATCATTCTGGTCGTGCATTATGTTCAGATTTCCCTCCCTTCAATAATTCTCAAGACTTCCCCTCCAAAGCTTTATGCCATTTTGATTGTGGAGGATATCCCTGTGTAACCAACCCCCTGAATGGATTGAGGTAGATGTGTCTATGCCCCATTTGCACCTCTTCACTCTACCATCTTCCCATTCTGATTGCAACTCACTCATGTTCCTCTCTAAGACACTCTTCCCCATTCTGGCCCAGAGGATGCTTCCAACCCACAACCCCCTAGTCATGTGTGAGAGTTCATCCTTTGCTATTTTCACCCTTCCCCAGTAGAGGCCTTGCCCAGCGCCCCTTCCCTTACACCTGACCACTTTCACCCCTCCCCCAGGAGAGGCTTTGTCCAGTGGCCCCTTCCCTTGCTTTGACCTCTTTCATCCCTCCCCAGTGGAGGCCTTGCCCTGTAGCCCCATACATGCTTTACCACTGGTATGGTAGGTAGGGTCTTGCCTGTGAAAGACCCCTGGAAGCGATGTGGCGCTGCCTGTGAAGCATGATGTGGAGTCCGAGGTGGACCGAGCGCTGTGTGATGTAAGGTACGCAAACAAACCTTGAAGTCACAAACAAAGTGCTGGTCGCCAGGTGTACGTTGCTTATATCCGGTTATGAAACATGTCGGTCTAATTAGAAACTGAGGTGCCATATTGATCGGGCATGGTGGGAGAGGGTGGGGGGGGGGTGGCGGTGGCGAGGGGGTGATAATTCCGGTGAGCAGCCATTAGGATGAGTATGCTTGACATTTAAATGTATTAAAATTAGGTTCCCAACATTGCATGGCTGGAAATGCATGCCGCCATTGAAGTCAAGTGTGAACGATCACAACCTGTTTTTCCCGCCGATGTAAAACTGATTTTTTTCACTCACGCAATATTTTCCACTCCTGCCTGCCATGACGCCCGCTACAGGCAGGAGCTGAAAATCCTGGCCTAAATTATGTTTAATGTTAGGGTGATGGTCCCTATAAGAATTAGGTTTCTCTTAAAAATTTCTTGTAAGGAACATTTAACTTCCAGTAAATGATCATGTGGCCAAGCTGCCTGGGAGATAAACAATAGAAAAAATGACAACCAGATTTTAACTTTAGAGGTAAGTATGTACCTGGTTGTGTTTTTGTGTTCAAGCAGTTTGGGTTCTTTTAGAACAAGTTGGCTAGAGAGGACATTTCTTTCAAGCAGGATTCAGTTGAAAGTCTGTGTATGCTGGCTAACAGGGTTTTTAAAAAAACCCTAACAACAGAAGGACCCTTCTAACAGTGAGTTGCACTTCTAGGATAGCTGAGAAGAGAGAGAGAGGGAGAGAGAACTCATGGATTCCAGACTCCAGAGTTATAGAACGCCAGAACCAAGAGTGTTCTGACCTCAGGTGCCTACGCTTAAGATGCTAGCAATGCTTGTGTTGAACAGAGAGTCTACAACCTTGGAATGTTCAGAGGAGATTTGAAGGGACATCCTTACTAGAAATAAACAGAAATCCCAAGAAATCTCAACCCTTGTTCGAATCTTTGAAGCAGTACTCTCAGAACATGAATACAGGATAATGCTTATGAAGAAATTTATTGTAATATTTATTGTAAATATAAAGCCACAGTGAAATGACACTTTTTAAGTTTCCATTCTACCAGTTTTCTATGACAAATCTCACTGACAAGTCAGTAGTATAATAATAGAATAAATATTACACAAATTTTACAGCATCCATTGTTGACTTAAATGCATACACTCATGTAATTCTGCTGCAGTTGTTTTCATGCCAGCATGAAGAAGGGGTGAAAGAATCAGATTAACATAAATTTAGGGCAGAATTTAACAGGTTTCCTGGGGACCCAGCCACCTGAAGAGCTGGCAGGCAACACATTCCCGCCAATGTCAACTGTCCTTCAGCCATTTAACCCACCAAGAAGCATTAATTGGCCACTTAAGGAGCTAAACGGGGCAAAGGCAGGCCACCCTAGGCCACTCCCATGTCCATAAAATTGACAGGCAGGAGGATGGCAAGAAGGCTATGTGGGTAATTTTAGGCACCCATCTCCCTCCCCATAAACCTGCTGGGGCCTTTGAAATTCTGCCCAGAATAGTGACAAACACAAGTAGCTGATAGCACACCTATTTTGACCTGCAAAATAAGAATACGGTAGCAATATTTACATATGGTACAAGTTTGCTGAGAGCTTACACTTGTGATCTCTGGACTTTGCTTTTTCAGATGGAGGATGGAGAGATGGCAGCAATGTCATGATAAATTTTCTATACGATGACAACAGAGCTGAGCACCAGGTTTTTTATGGAAGATGGGGAACCTAAAATGACAAGAAATAAAACAAGTCTTACGAAGAGCCTTTTGTAATAAATCTTCAATTTTGTCATTTCTTTTACAGTTATACGATTGCTATTTCATATATACGCATCTATTAACATATATATAATGACAATTAATCACAGGTGCCACATCAAAGGTTATTGTGGAAAATAAAAGCTCATGGAGTAGGAGATAACATTGGATAGAAGATTGGATAGCTAAAAGAAAACAGAGTAGGCATAAATGGGTCAGGTTGGCAAGATGTAATGAGTGGTGTGCCACAGCGCTCAGTGTTGGGTCCTCAACTGTTTAAAATTTATATAAATGACTTGGATGATAGGACCAAAACTGTTAAATTTGCTGATGACATGAAGATGGGTAGGAAAATAAGTTGTGAAGAGAACATAATGAGGTTACAAAAGGATATAGATAGTGTTATGACCAGTGCAGTTGGTAAAGTGGAGTTATTTAAAAATCCCAGAGGGAAACTTCAAACAGCTGTAATAACCTATAATTTTAAGTGTTATGTTTGAGATGCGACTCTAAATTCAGGAATTAGACCACCAGTTCTCGAGGTTTTACATTAAACTAAGTGAAACATTTTATTAATTTACACAGGTTGAAATTTACACATGGCTACAAATTACTACTATCATAACTTCTAACAAATCCTCAAATTAATCTCCATTAAAGCAACATTGACTTAAACAGACACCAGGCAAAGCATTTTCACCGTACGAATTCAAAATGAGGTTTTTTCATTTTGGTTGTTGTGGAGTCAGTTGGAGGCTTACAGCTGCCTTTTGATCTCACATTGCTTCTGCCTGCACACCTCTGAAAACTACTGAAATTATACCTACCAGCCCCATTGAATGTTAATTCTCATTGTATCAACAACCTCTGAACTAAACCTCTCTAACAATAAAACCCCTTTCATAGCACCAACTTTATTAGTAATAAAAACATATTTCTTGGTAGCTGCTAGATAGGCATCAGTTTTCACCCCACTTCTTGAATGGTCTATTCAAAAAATGCAAATGCACGCTATCTCTCTTACATATCAAAACCAGTACACATCAAAGCCACCCAGACTAGCTGACTTTAATCCAATTAAGACACACCCACAGACTAAACCTCTATTCTAAAAGAAAAATATTTTCCAAAATATTATTTACATTGATAACTTTATGACAGTAGGTTAAGTGAATGGGAAAAGATCTGGCAAATGGAGTATAATGTGGGAAAATGTGAAATTATCCATTTTGGCAGGAAGAATAAAAATAAGGTTATTATCTAAATAGTACGAGATTGCAGAGCTCTGAGATTCAGAGGGATCTGGGTATCCTAGTGCATGAATCGCAAAAGGTTAGTGTGCAGGTACAGCAAGTAATTAGGAAAGCTAATAGAATCTTATTTATTGTGAGGAGGATTGATTACAAAAGTCAGGAGGTTATGCTTCAGTTATATATAGGGCATTGGTGAGACCACATTTGGAGTACTGTGTGCTGTATTAGTCTCCTTATTTAAGGAAAGATGTAATGAATTGGAAGCAGTTCAGGGAAGGTTTATTAGACTAATACCTGGAATGGGTGGTTGTCTTATGAGGAGAGGTTGGACAAGTTAGGCTTGTATCTGCTGGAGTTTATGAGAGTAAAAGGCGACTTAATTGAAACATATGAGATCCTGAGGGGTCTTGACAGGGTGGATGTGGAGAGGATGTTTCCTCTTGTGAGAGAATCTAGAACTAGGGGTCACTGTTTAAAAATAGGGGGCCTCCCATTTAAGACACAGATGAGGAGAATTTTTTTCTCTCAGAAGGTCGTGAGTCTTTGGAATTTTTTTCCTCAATAGGCAGTGGAAGCAGAATCTTTGAATATTTTTAAGGCAGAGGTAGATAGATTCTTGATAAGAATAAGCTATGAAGAGAGGTTGGATAGACTTGGGTTGTTTTTGTTGGAGCAGAGAAGACTGAGGGGTGACCTGATCGAGGTGTATAAGATTATGAGGGGCATGGACAGGGTGGATAGGGAGCAGCTGTTCCCCTTAATTGAATGGTCAGTCACGAGGGGGATAAGTTCAAGGTGAGGGGCAGGATGTTTAGGGGGGATGTGAGGAAAAACTTTTTTACCCAGAGGGTGGTGACGGTCTGGAATGCACTGCCTGGGAGGGTGGTGGAGGCGGGTTGCCTCACATCCTTTAAAAAGTACCTGGATGAGTACTTGGCACGTCATAACATTCAAGGCTATGGGCCAAGTGCTGGTAAATGGGATTAGGTAGGTAGGTCAGGTGTTTCTCACGTGTCGGTGCAGACTCGATGGGCCGAAGAGCCTTTTCTGCACTCTGATTCTGATTCTGTGATCTCATCCGGACCATTTACATGATGTCATACAACCAGACTGGCTCCTGTGTGCATCCTAAGTACGAGCTGCAACGATGTAGTCTTTTGAGCAAGCAACGTGCAACTTGGATTTTGCGAACTTGGATTTTCAACACTTTTGGGGCAGAAAACAAAGAGGAGGAACTGAATGAATGTGGAGCCCAACATAAGACTGAAGTACTCCAGCTTGGAACCTGATATTATCTCATTGGTGTCTCATGAAAAGCAGCGTCATTTTTCCCATTAATTCCGATGATTTATTTTGCAGTGGCAAGCGGAAGCAGGTGGGATTTTATCAGTAAGTGGTCCACAGATTCTTTTGCCCAACCTAAATGATCCATGGACAAAAAAGTTTGAGAACCACTGATCTGCACAGTAGAACAAACACTTGAGTTTTTCAGCACAAACTTTTTAATTTTGGATGACTTGTAATACCAAATATTCATGCTAATATGCAACTATTGTATGATGGGTTGCCTTGCCCCACTGGTTGCACATATCAAATAACCATAATCATGGACTGTACCCCAATGATTTCCTAATGTGCACTGCAAACAAGGTTCCTCGCTAATTTGCGAATTGAAGATGATAGCTCAAAGTGCATTATTCTCTGTGAACTTGTTTTGTCACTGCACTTTTTAATTCACTAAAAACCCACTTAAGCACAATTCCTCGCACTAAAAACATCAAATGTTTCTTTTCTTTTTGATCATCTCTAGGCCTGACTAAACAGGTGAAACCTACTAGGTTGAGTTCAAAGATAGTAAACCAAAATCATGGGAATCAACTGCTGAACTACCTGCCTGATTGCCCTTCCTTTTTGCCCTTTCTACATAAATATAAATAAATAAATATTAGATTCAAAATACTTTGTTTCCAATATTACTAGTGTAGATTGCTGAAAATACCTCTATACAGGTCCAAAATGTTCTCAAAATCCAGTTTCTTAAGGTAAATTAAAGAACTCATAATAACCATAATTATGTTTCTCATATGTGATAAAGGGTAAGCTGTGTGATGGTCTGCTACTCTTAGAAAAGACATTGGATTTTCCTGAGAGTAATACTGATAAGGAAAAGTTCCCTGTGGATTGGGGGGGAGTCTTTGATGTTTGACTCATTTCCTTTAGCTGCTGTATTTCAATGTGATATAAGTCCTTTCCAAAATGCTCACAATTCATTTCCTTCTATATCTTTAGCAGTGACTTCATCAGCTCAGCCCTCAGACTCGCAGGCAGTTTATTCAGTGAATGGATCCTACAGCAGAAACGAAGAACAGGATAATAGTACTGTGAGTAGATGCAGAATCATAGAATGGTTACAGCGCAGAATGAGGCCATTTTCCCCTTGTGTATATGCTGGCTCTCTGAAGGAGCAATTTGCCTAGTGCCGCTCCCACACCTTCTCCCCATGGCCCTGCATGTTCTTCCTTTTCAGATAATAATCTAATTCCCTCTTGAATGACTTGATTGAACCCCTCTTCACAACAATCTAAGGCACTGCAATCCAGGTCCTAACCACTTGTTGCATGCAAGAGTTTCTTTTGTCAATTACCTTAAACCTGTGCTCTCTTATCTCGATCCTTCCACCAATGGGAACAGGTTTTCCCTACCCACTCAGTCCAGACCCCTCACGATTTTAAATACCTCTATCAAATCTCCTCTTGATATGAACAAGGAGCAGGAGTAGACCATTTGACCCCTCAAACCTGCTCCACCATTTAATAATATCATGGCTAATCTAATAGTAACCTCAAATCTCCATCCCGCCTACTTCTGATAACCTATCACCCCCTTTCTTACCAAGAATCTATCCACCTCTGCCTTAAAAATATTCAAAGACTCTTCTTCCACTACCTTTTCAGGAAAAGAGTTCCAAAGACTCACGACCCTCAGAGAGAAAACATTTCGCCTCATCTCTGTCCTGAAGAGCAACCCCTTATTTTTAAACAGTGACCCCCTAGTTCTAGAAACTCCCACACGAGAAAACACCTTCTCCACATCCACCCTGTCTCAACCTTCTCCTCTAAGGAAAACAGTTTCAACTTCTCCAATCTACCTTAACTGAAGTTCTTCATTTCTGGAACCATTCTCATGAATCTTTTCTGCACTCTATCTAATGCTTTCACATCCTTCCTAAAGCATGGTGCCCAGAGCTGGTCACAATACTCCTGTTGAGGCCGAACTAGAGTTCTATACAGGTTTAACAGAGCTTCCTTGCTTTTGTATTCTCTGCACCAATTAATAAAGCCCTTGATGCTTTGTGGTTTTTTAACCATGCTCTCAATCTCTCCCACCACCTTTACTGATTTATGTATATGTACACCCAGGTTTTTCTGCTCCTGCACCGCCCACTCCCCCCACCCCTTTTAGAATTGTACCCTTTATTTTATATTGTCTCTCTACATTCTTTCTGCCAAAATGAATCACTGCACATTTCTCTGCAGTGGCCTAGTTATAATGTCAGCTCTGTTCCTGCCTCCATGCATAAATTCCCTTTTTGGTCCCAAATCGGCCCCTCTCCTCCTTTTCCTACCCTTTTACTATTTATATGCCTGTGAAAGACTTTTAGATTCCCTTTTACTTTAGCTGCCAGTCTCTTTTCATGCTCTTTCTTTGTTTCTCTTATTTGCTTTTTCAATTCCCCTCTGAGCCTTCTATATTCATCCTAGTTCTCAGTTGTATTATCCACCTGACATCTGTCATAAGCTTATTTTTTCTTCTTCATTTTAATTCCTATACTTCTTGTCATCCATGGAACTCTGGATTTGTTTGCCCTACCTTTTCCCCTTTTTTTAAAACATTTTTTTAATTCATTCACAGGATGTGGGCTTTACTGGCTGGGCCAGCATTTATTGCCCACCCCTAATTGCCCCTTGAGAGGGTGGTGGTGAGCTGCCTTCTTGAGCCGCTGCAGTCCATGTGGTGTAGGTACACCCACAGTGCTGTCAGGGAGGGAGTTCCAGGATTTTGACCCAGCGACAGTGAAGGAACGGTGATATATTTCCAAGTCAGGATGGTGAGTGACTTGGAGGGGAACTTCCATGTAGTGGTGTTCCCCTGCATCTGCTGCCCTTGTCCTTCGAGGTGGTAGTGGTCATGGGTTTGGAAGGTGCTGTCTAAGGAGCCTTGGTGAATTCCTGCAGTGCATTTTGTAGATGGTACACACTGCTGTTACTGTGCATCGGTGGTGGAGGAAGTGAATGTTTGTGGATGTGGTGCCAATCAAGCGGCTGCTTTGTCCTGGATGGTGTCCAGCTTCTTGAGTGTTGTGGGAGCTGCACTCATCCAGGCAAGTGAGGAGTATCCCATCACACTCCTGACTTGTGCCTTGTAGATGGTGGACAGGCTTTGGGGAGACAGGAGGTGAATTACTTGTCGCAGGATTCCTAGCCTCTGACCTGCTCTTGTAGCCACAGTATTTATATGGCTAGTCCAGTTCAGTTTCTGGGGATATATTGTCCGTGCTCGAACTATGTCATCTTTAGAGGTAGTCCATTGTTCAGTTACTGTTTTGCCTGCCAACTTTTATTTCAATTTATCTGGATTGGTTCCATTCTTATTGCATTGAAGTTGGCTTTTCCCCAATTAACTATTCTCACTATAGTTTGCCCCTTGTCCTTTTCCATCGCCGACCTAAACCTTATGATACAATGATCACTAGTCCCCTAAATATTCTCCTATTGACACCTAATCCACTTGGCCCACATCATTCAGGAAATCAAGGGATATGGTGAGCGGGCGCTGAAATGGAGTTGAAGTCCAAGATCAGCTATGATTGTATTGAATAACCGACCTAAAAAGAGTGGGAGCTGAGAGTCAGAGCGGAGATTTAAAAAGAGCAGGAGCAGGACTCAGGGCTGAAAGCAGTGCGAGGACAGAGCGAGAGTTCCCAGGAGACTCGGGGCTGAAAGCGGAGCGAGGACAGAGCGAGAGTTTCCGGGAGACTTGGCGCTGAAAGTGGAGCGAGGACAGAGCGAGAGTTCCCAGGAGACTTGGCGCTGAAAGTGGAGCGAGGACAGAGCGAGAGTTTCCGGGAGACTTGGCGCTGAAAGTGGAGCGAGGACAGAGCGAGAGTTCCCAGGAGACTTGGCGCTGAAAGTGGAGCGAGGACAGAGCGAGAGTTCCAGGGAGAGTTGGTGCTGAAAGTGGAGCGAGGACAGAGCGATCGTTCCCGGGAGACTCGGCTCTGAAAGCGGAGCGAGGAGAGAGCGAGAGTTCCGGGGACACTCGGGGATGAAAGCGGAGCGAGGAGAGAGCGAGTTTTCCGGGGAGACTCGGGACTAAAGCAACTCGAGGACAGGGCGAGAGTTCCTGGGAGACTTGGCGCTGAAAGCGACTCGAGGACAGAGTGAGAGTTCCCGGGAGACCTGGCGCTGAAAGCGGAGCGAGGAGAGAGCGAGAGTTCCGGGGAGACTCGGGGCGGAAAGCGACTCGAGGACAGAGCGAGAGTTCCGGGGAGACTCGGGGCTGAAAGCGACTCGAGGACAGAGCGAGAGTTCCAGGGAGACTCTGGGTGAAAGCGACTCGAGGACAGGGCGAGAGTTCCGGGGAGACTCGGGGCTGAAAGCGACTCGAGGACAGAGCGAGAGTTCCGGGGAGACTCGGGGCTGAAAGCGACTCGAGGACAGGGCGAGAGTTCCAGGGAGACTCTGGGTGAAAGCGACTCGAGGACAGAGCGAGAGTTCCAGGGAGACTCTGGGTGAAAGCGACTCGAGGACAGGGCGAGAGTTCCGGGGAGACTCGGGGCTGAAAGCGGAGCGAGGACAGGGCGAGAGTTCCGGGGAGACTCGGGGCTGAAAGCGACTCAAGGACAGAGCGAGAGTTCCGGGGAGACTCTGGGTGAAAGCGACTCGAGGACAGAGCGAGAGTTCCGGGGAGACTCGGGACTGAAAGCGGAGCGAGGACAGGGCGAGAGTTCCAGGGAGACTCGGGGCTGAAAGCGGAGCGAGGACAGAGCGAGAGTTCCGGGGAGACTCAGGGCTGAAAGTGGAGCAAGGACAGAGTGAGAGTTCCCGGGAGACTTGGCGCTGAAAGTGGAGCGAGGACAGAGCGAGAGTTCCGGGAAGTCTCTGGGTGAAAGCAGCTCGAGGACAGGGCGAGAGTTCCGGGGAGACTCTGGGTGAAAGCAACTCGAGGACAGGGCGAGAGTTCCGGGGAGACTCGGGACTGAAAGCGGAGCGAGGACAGGGCGAGAGTTCCAGGGAGACTCGGGGCTGAAAGCAGAGCGAGGACAGAGCGAGAGTTCCGGGGAGACTCGGGGCTGAAAGTGGAGCAAGGACAGAGCGAGAGTTCCCGGGAGACTTGGCGCTGAAAGTGGAGCGAGGACAGAGCGAGAGTTCCGGGAAGTCTCTGGGTGAAAGCAGCTCGAGGACAGGGCGAGAGTTCCGGGGAGACTCGGGGTGAAAGCGGAGCGAGGACAGAGCGAGAGTTCCAGGGAGTCTTGGGGCTGAATGTTGCTCGAGGACAGAGCGAGAGTTCCGGGAGACTTGGCGCTGAAAGCGGAGCGAGGACAGAACGAGAGTTCCGGGGAGTCTCTGGGTGAAAGCGACTCGAGGACAGAGCGAGAGTTCCCGGGAGACTCGGGGCTGAAAGCGGAGCGAGAGTAGTATTAAAGGGCGTGAAAAATAGAGGCCGAGACCAGAGAGGAGAGGCGTATCCTCAGGACCTTCAGGTGTTGGAGTTCAAAGTGACGTCATGTTTCAATAAGTGACGCGACGTAGGGGAGGCAGCTGATTGGTCAGTAGGGTCAGGTGAGTACTTCTACTTTATCTGCTAATTAAATGTTCTCCTGCTCCTAAATATTCTCCGAGCTTAAACAATATAAGGTGAGGACCTTGGACTGTAGTGGGAGTGTTTGAAGTGGAATAAGGCCCCTAGCGTAATTAGTATTCTTTAAAGGGAGTAACTAGCGAGCTTAATCTAAAGTGAAGCCATGGCAGCAGAGCCCGCACCCGTGATATGCTCCACCTGCGCTATGTGGGAAGTCATGGACACTTCCAGTGTCCCTGGCAATCATGTGTGCAGGAAGTGTGTCCAGCTGCAGCTACTGGCTAACTGCATTTCAGAGCTGGAGCTGCGGGTGGATTCACTGTGGAGCATCCGCGATGCTGAGATTGTTGTGGGCAGCACGTTCAGTGAGGTGGTCACACCGCAGGTAAAGACTGAACAGGCAGAAAGGGGATGGGTGACCACCAGGTAGAGTAGAGGAAGGCAGGTAGTATAGGAGTCCCCTGTGGTTGTCCCCATCTCTAACAGATACACCGTTTTGGATACTGTTGGGGGAGACGACTTTTCAGCGGAAAGCAGCAGGAGCCAAGTCCATGGCACCACGGGTGGCTCTGCTGCACAAGAGGGGAGGAAGGAGAGTGGCAGGGCCATAGTGATAGGGGATTCAATAGTAAGGGGAACAGACAGGCATTTCCGCAGCTGCAAAAGAGACTCAGGATGGTATGTTGCCTCCCTGGTGCCAGGGTCAAGGATGTCTCGGAGAGGCTGCAGGACATTATGAAGGGGGAGGGTGAACTGCCAGTGGTTGAGGTACACATTGGTACAAACGACATAGGTTAAAAAAAGGGATGAGGTCCTAAAAGCAGAATATAGGGAGTTAGGATGTAAATTAAAAAGTAGGACCTCAAAGGTAGTAAATTCAGGATTACTACCAGTGCCATGTGCTTGCGAGAGTAGAAATAACAGGATATATCAGATGAATATGTGGTTGAAGAAATAGTGCAGGGGGAGGGATTCAGATTCCTGGGACATTGGGACCGGTTCTGGGGAAGGTGGGACCAGTTGGACAGGGTACATCTGGGCAGGACTGGGACCAATGTCCTCGGGGAAGGGGGAGGGGGAGCTGTTTGCTTGTGTGGTCGGGGAGTGTTTAGAATGACAGGGGGATGGGAACCTCAGCAGGGGGACAGAGGAGGGGGAAACGAGGATAAAAACGAAAGACAGGAAAGTAAGAAGCAAAAGTGTAAGACAGAAAAAACAAGGGTGACAAAAAAATGGGGTCATAGTGCAAAATGAAGCTAAGATGACTAACAAGGTTAAAAAGACAAGTCTAAAGGCATTGTATCTTAATGTGCGGAGCATTTACAATAAGGTAGATGAATTAACAGCACAAATAGATATAACGGTTATGATATAGTTGCAGTTGCGGAGACATGACTGTAGGGTGACCAAGGATGGGAACTGAACAACCTGTCAACAGCCAATTGAGGCCATTTAAAAAGTAATTGAAATGATCAATGGACCTGCCCGCCTTACCTGGGCAAGTCGCTCCTGGGCTTGGCCAGGTTGGCCATTAACAAGTCCAGGCAGCGGGCGATCGAGGGGGGAGTCCCGCCCGATTGTTTGTCCCTCTTCCACGGCTACGTTCGCGGCCGGGTGTCCCTGGAAAGGGAGCATGCGGTGTCTGCCGGCACCATCGAGGCCTTCCATGCCCGGTGGGCACCGCACGGACTGGGGTGTTTTGTTGACCCCTTTAATCACATCTTGGTTTGATGTTTGTAAGGTTCCTTTAAAGTTTTTCCTTGATTTTATAGCTGACCTGACTTAGGGGCTGTGCTTGATTTCTCCCTTGTTATTGTTAATTTAGTTAATTGTTTTGACTCTACAAGAGTTTACCTGGGCAAGTCAAGGTGTCGGCTGTGGCTCAGTTCATAGCACTCTCGCCTTTGAATCAGAAGGTTGTGGGTTCATGTCCCACTCCTGGAAACCAAGAACTGTGAATGTACTTGAAAGAGTTACAATCTGTGACTGTTGATAACTCAAAAGAGTTACCTGGGCAAGTCGAGGTGTCAGCTGTGGCTCAGTTCATAGCACCCTCGCCTTTGAATCAGAAGGTTGTGGGTTCATGTCCCACTCCCGGAAACCAAGAACTGTGAATGTACTCGAAAGAGTTACATACGATCTGTTGATAACTCGAAAGAGTTACCTGGGCAAGCGAAGAGCCCAGGCGGCCTCCTGAAAAAGCATGAAACCTCATCCACAGGTGCGATGAGGTTTCATGAGGGATTTTAAAATTTTCGTAATATTTTAAAATAAAAGTAATGGACATATCCCAGCTCATGCAATAGCGTCACATGAGGGGACAGGTCAGGAAAATTTTTTCTAACCTTTAAAAAATTTTTATAACTTCAACCAATCTCCCTGAGGCGGCACTTTGCCTCAGGGAGATCTGTGCGCGTGCGGGAAAGAGCTCACTCCCGGCTCAAGGAATCCGCCCCCCGCCCACACAGGGAGCGCTCAGCGCATGAACTGCGTAAAATGGCGGTGCACCCCCAACTGGGGGCGCTGATCAGGAACCTGCCCACTCGCGCCCGCTCCTGCACAACCCCCCCACCGACGGGGGGAAAATGCTGCCCCATAAGTCTTACAAGTAGGACGTGAAATTAATTCCCCAGTAATGGTATATCAGTATAAATCATATATTGTCGTCAACTCACCCAGTGGAGATAGGTGTGCAACTGTGTACGCGAGCAAAGCGACCCAACAGTAAAACATAACAACTGGTGATGAGGCAAAACATGACCAGCCGATGACACCAAGAAAAGCCGTGAAAATGCCACTGCAGTGAATCAGCTGTGCCTTGTGGGCCGATTGTAAGTACAGCCCTCACCATAGTCGTCAAAGTTATCTCCCTCCAGTATGCCACAGTTTGGTCTCATCAAACCGTTTGATCGGACCACCGACGACTGGTCACATTATATTGAACGCCTTGCATTCTTCTTTTTGGCCAACAACATATCGAGGGAGGAGAAGAGGTGGGCGAACCTCTTATCGATATGTGGCAGTAAATCATACAGCCTAATTTGTAGTCTAATGGCACCTAACGCCCCAGATTCCAAGAGCTTTGACGAATTGGTAAATCTTGTGAAAAGTCACTTTCAGCCGAAACCCTCGGTAACAACGCAACGTTTTAAATTCAATTCAAGGTGTTGCATCTCTGGAGAGACAGTCACTTGCAATGTAGCAACTTAAAACAACTAGCAGAGCACTGTGAGTTCGGGATGTCGATTGATGACGTTAAAAGACCGATTAGTATGTGGGATTAACGAAGATGCCATTCAAAAAAGTTTGTTGTCAGAAATGAATTTAGATTTCAGCAAGGCGCTGGAGTTGGCGCTCGCAATGGAGATGCAGTCAGGGAGTCAGAAGCAATCAAAGGAGCACAAAATGGTGCCGTCCTTCACATCGGGAGGGAGGCACCGTTTAGAACTGGCAACTTCCAAACCCACAACCACTGCCATCTAGAAGGACAAGGGCAGCAGATAGATGGGAACATCACCACCTGGAAGTGTCCTGTGGACCTGTACACCCAGATCCCTCTGCCCATCGATGCACTTAAGGTTTCTGCCATTTACTGTATAATTCCTGCCTGTATTAGACCTTCCGAAATGCATTACCTCACATTTGTCCGGATTAAGCTCCATCTGCCATTTCTTGGCCCAAGTCTCCAACCGATCTATATCCCATTGTATCCTTTGACAATCCTCTTTACTATCTGCAACTCCTCCAACCTTAGTCTCGTCTGCAAACTTACTAATTAGCCCAGTTACATTTTCCTTCAAATCATTTACGTATACTACAAACAGCAAAGGTCCCAGCACTGATCCCTGCGGAACACCACTAGTCACAGCTCTCCATTTAGAAAAGCACCCTTCCACTGCTACCCTCTGTCTTCTATGACCAAGCCAATTCTGTATCCATCTTGCCAGCTCACCTCTGATCCCGTGCAACTTTACCTTCTGTACCAGTCTGCCATGAAGGACCTTGTCAAAAGCCTTACTGAAATCCATGTAGATAACATCCACTGCCCTTCCATCGTCGATCATCTTTATCACTTCCTCGAAAAACTCGATCAAGTTAGTGAGACACGACCTCCCCTTCACAAAACCATGCTGCCTCTCACTAATACGCCCATTTGCTTCCAAATGGTAGTAAATCCTGTCACGAAGAATCTTCTCCAATAATTTCCCTACCACTGACGTAAGGCTCACCGGCCTGTAATTTCCTGGATTATCCCTGCTACCCTTCTTAAACAATGGAACAACATTGGCCATTTTCCAGTCCTCTGGGACCTCACCCGTAGCCAGTGAGGATACAAAGATTTCTGTCAAGGCCCCAGCAATCTCCTACCTTGCCTCCCTCAGTACTCTGGGGTAGATCCCATCTGGCCCTGGGGACTTATCCACCTTAATATTCTTCAAGACGCCTAACACCTCCTCTTTTTTGATCTCAACATGATCCAGGTTATCTACACACTCTTCCCTAGACAAATCGACCACTACGTCCTTCTCTTTGGTGAATACTGATGAGAAGTATTCATTCAGTATCTCTCCCATTTCTTCTGGCTCCACACACAGATTCCCACCCTTTCCCTGGCTACCCTCTTGCTTTTTACATATGTATAAAAGGCCTTGGGATTTTCCTTAATCCTGGTTGCCAATGACTTTTCATGACCCCTTTTAGCCCTCCTGACTCCTTGCTTAAGTTTCTTCCTACTTTCTTTATATTCTCCACAGGCTTCATCTGTTCCTAGCCTTCTAGCCCTTACGAATGCTTCCCTTTTCTTTTTGACTAATCTCACAATATCCTTCATTATCCAAGGTTCCTGAAACTTGCCATGCTTATCCTTCATCCTAGCAGGAACATGCCGGTCCTGAATTGTTATCAACTGACGTTTGAAAGCCTCCCACATGTCAGTTGTTGATTTGCCCTCAAACATCCGCCTCCAGTCCAGATTCCTCAGTTCCTGCCTAATATTGTTATAATTAGCCTTCCCCCAATTAAGCACCTTAACCCGAGGACTCCTGTTATCCTTATCCACCAGTACCTTGAAATTTTCTGAATTAGGGTCACTTTTCCCGAAATGCTCCCCTACTGAAACTTCAACCACCTGGCCGGGTTCATTCCCTAATACCAGGTCCAGTATTGCCCCTTCCCTAGTTGGACTATCTACATATTGTCTCAGGAAGCCCTCCTGGATGCACCTTACAAATTCTGCACCATCCAAACCCCTAGCACTAAGTGATTCCCAGTCAATATAGGAAAAGTTCAAATCACCCACCACAACAACCCTATTGCTTTTACATCTTTCCAAAATCTGCCTGCATAACTGTTCCTCAATCTCCCGCTGGCAATTGGGAGGCCTATAGTAAACCCCCAACATTGTGACTGCACCCTTCCTATACCGGAGCTCTACCCATATTGCCTCACTGCATGAGCCCTCCGAGGTGTCCTCCTGTCGTACAGCTGTGATATTCCCCTTAACCAGCAGTGCAACTCCCCCACCTCTTCTACATCCCGCTCTATCCTGCCTGAAACATCTAAATCCTGGAACGTTTATCTGCCAATCCTGTCCATCCTTCAACCAAGTCTCTGTAATAGGAATAACATCATAGTCCCAAGTACTAATCCAAACTCTAAGCTCATCTGCCTTGCCTGTTATACTTCTCGCATTGAAACAAATGCATTTCAGTCCCACTGTGTTCAGTAATTTCTCCCTGCCTGCTCTTCCTCTTAGTCCTACTGGCCATATTCACTAGTTGCCAGTCATTTATTTCACCTGCTGACCTATTGCTCTGGTTCCCACCCCCCCTGCCATACTAGTTTAAACCCTCCCGAGTGACACTAGCAAACCTCGCAGCCAGGATATTGGTGCCCCTCCAGTTTAGATGCAACCCGTCCTTCTTGTACAAGTCCCACCTGCCCCGGAAGAGATCTCAATGATCCAGATATCGGAAACCCTCCCTCCTACACCATCTGTTCAGCCACGTGTTCAGCTGCACTATCTTCCTATTTCTAGCCTCACTGGCATGTGGCACAGGGAGTAATCCTGAGATTACAACTCTAGAAGTCCTGTTTTTTAACTTTCTGCCTAACTCCCTGAACTCCCGCTGCAGGACCTCGTCACTCTTCCTGCCTCTTCCGTTAGTACCAATGTGTACCACGACCTCTGGCTGTTCTCCCTCCCCCTTCAGAATGTTCCGTACCCGATCAGAGACATCCTGGACCCTGGCACCAGGGAGGAAACATACTATCCTGGTGTCTCTTTCAGTACCACAGAAGTGCCTATCTGAGCCCCTGACTATAGAGTCCCCTGTGATAATTGCTCTTCTGTGGTTTAACCCCCCCTGCTGAACAACAGAGACAGCCATGGTGCCACTGCTCTGGCTACTGTTGTTGTTTTCCACTGATAGGCCACCCCCCCCCCAACAGTATCCAAAACGGTATACCTGTTAGAGAGGGGAACAGCCACAGGGGATTTCTGCACTGACTACCTGCCCCTTCCAGCGGTCACCCATCTATCTGTCTGTACCTTGGGTGTGACCACGTCTGCAAAACTCCTGTCTATGACGCTTTCCGCCACCTGATTGCTCCTAAGTGCATCCAACTCCTGCTCCAACCGATCCATGCGGGTCTGTGAGGAGCTGCAATTGGGGACACTTCCTGCAGATGTAGTTGTCCGGGACACTCGAAGCATCACAGATTTCCCACATCCCACAGGTGAAGCACTTCACCCCAGCAACTGCCATTGCTAGAACTATTTAATAAATTAATTTAAATCTAATAACTGCTTATTGACTCTATATTAACTATACGTTCCCTAGGGCTAGATTTCCACTATAAATGCTAAATTCTAAGAACAGTAATCCCCTGCTTCTGGTCTAGATACCCTCTACTTATTAATTAAGTGATTAATTTATTTGGTTTAATTAGTTTAACAATGTTTTAGTTTCAAATTCAGTGTAGATTCCCTACCAGCCAATCAAGTCACAGATTTACCGTGACGCCACTTTTAATTTTTTTTTAAGACCCGAGGTCCGCCCTCTGACTCTGCTCCCTGGAACTACCACATATCAGTCAATGGTCAGATGATCAGGAGAAATGTTGATCGCCTCAGGAAAAGGGAAACAGATCGACATGAAAGGATGCACCAAACATTCCCGTTGGGAGCCTGCACCACAGATAGAAGATTCTCTCCTTGCTTTGGAAGTATCTGTAGGATCTGTTGAACCTGAGAGAGTCGAAGAGACAAATTTACAGGTTCCTACGGGAGAGCCTAGGGTACAGATAACTCCTGCGAGGGAGACCTCAGATAAACTGTCTGAAGTTATAGAACTACGATGTTCGACATGTTTGAAGAAGCCTCCAGAGAGACTGAATTTGTAAATAGTTTATTTATGTAAATAGTTGATATATTGTAAAGATTGTAGATTGCACTTTCAAGTAAAGGGGAGGGATGTGGTAACCTGAGGTGCAATACACCTTTAAGAGAATGTGAGCAGATTGACCACATATTACCCAATTGCTGTGTAGCGTGGGCTACAATGTTAATGGGTAGTTTAGAGTAGTGTCTGGTTGGAGATGCACACATCATGTTAGTGCTCTGTTACCTGTGTAAATAAACAGCATGTGTTTCATCTTACATTGGTCTCTGTGTCTGTGTCTGTAGTACATTGTTGCCAACTCACCCGCTGGTAGATAGGCGTGCAACTGTGTTCGTGAGCAAAGCAACCCAACAGTAGAACATAACACCTTCCAAACCCATGACCTCTACCATCTAGAAGGACAAGGGCAGCAGATAGATGGGAACACCACCACCTGCAAGTTCCCCTCCAAGTCACTCACCATCCTGACTTGGAAATATATCGCCGTTCCTTCACTGTCACTGGGTCAAAATCCTGGAACTCCCTCCCTAACAGCACTGTGGGTGTACCTACACCACATGGACTGCAGCGGCTCAAGAA
Source organism: Cetorhinus maximus (assembly GCF_964194155.1). Classification (NCBI taxonomy): domain Eukaryota; kingdom Metazoa; phylum Chordata; class Chondrichthyes; order Lamniformes; family Cetorhinidae; genus Cetorhinus; species Cetorhinus maximus. The sequence goes on from NC_135887.1 coordinate 144,462,966, forward strand.
GGCAGCTCACCACCACCTTCTCAAGGGCAGCTAGGGATGGGCAATAAATGCTGGCCCAGCCAATAATGCCCCCATCACATCAACAAAGAAATTGAAAAAAACTGTACAGAGAAACATTGGCCAGTTCAGATAACATTCTAAAGTCTAGATTATAAAGCTTGAATAAGTCACACTTGAAGATGACAACTCAAGGCAATTCAAAAGAGCTGAACTCCCAAGGTGAGGTGAGAGTGACTGCCCTTGACATCAAGGCAGCATTTGACTGAGTGTGCCATCAAGGAGCCCTAGCAAAACTGGAGTCAATGGAAATCAGGGGGAAAACCCTCCACTGGTTGGAGTCATACCTAGCACAAAGGAAAATGGTTGTGGTTGTTGGACGTCAGTCATCTCAGCTCCAGGACATCACTGCAAGAGTTCTTCAGGGTAGTGTCCTTGGCCCAACCATCTCTAGCTGCTTCATCAATGATCTTCCTTCCATCATAAGGTCAGAAGTGGGGATGTTCGCTGATGATTGCACAATGTTCAGCACCATTCACGACTCCTCAGATACTGAAGCAGTCCATGTCCAAATGCAGCAAGACCTGGACAATATCCAATCTTGGGCTGACAAGTGGCAAATAACATTCGTACCACACAAGTACCAGGCAATGACCATCTCCAACAAGAGAGAATCCAACCATCATCCCCTGATGTCCAATGGCATTACCGTCGCTGAATCCCCCACTATCAACATCCTGAGGATTGCCATTGACCAGAAACTGAACTGGACTAGCCATATAAATACTGTGGCTACAAGAAATTGTTGGAATCCATTATTAAGGAAGTAGTAATGGGGCATTTGGAAAGTCAAAATGCAATCCATCAGAGCCAGCATGGTTTTATGAAGAGTAAATCGTGTTTGACTAATTTGCTAGAGCTCTTTGAAGATGTGACAAGCAAAGTGGATAATGGGGATCCTGTAGATGTAGTATATCTGGACTTTCAGAAGGCCTTTGATAAGGTACCACACAAAAGATTAATGCACAAGATAAGATCACACGGAGTTAGGGGTAATATATTAGCTTGGATAGAGGATTGGCTAACCAACAGAAAGCAGAGAGTCAGGATAAATGGGTCTTTTTCTGGATAGCAAGCTGTAACTAGTGGGGTGCCACAGCGTTCGGTCCTTGGGCCCCAACTATTTACAATCTATATTAATGACTTGGATTCAGGGATAGAAGGTACTATAGCTAAATTTGCAGATGACACCAAAATAGGTGGGAGAGTAAGTTGCAATGAAGAAATAAGAAATTAACAAATGGATATGGACAGGTTAGGTGAATGGGCCAAAATTTGGCAGATGGAGTTTAACGTGGATAAGTGTGAGGTTATACATTTTGGTCGGAAGAATAAAAAGGCGACTTATTATTTAAATGGAGAGAAACTTCAGAATGCTTCAGTGCAGAGGGATCTGGGTGTCCTCGTGCATGAATCGCTGAAAGCTAGTATGCAGGTACAGCAGGTAATAAGGAAGGCAAATGGAATTTTGGCATTTATTGCTATAGGAATAGAGTATAAAAATAGGGAAGTGTTGTTGCAGCTGTACAAGGCATTGGTGAGGCTGCACCTGGAGTACTGTGCACAGTTTTGGTCCCCTTACTTGAGGAAGGATGTAGTTGCACTGGAGGCGGTTCAGAGGAGGTTCACTAGATTGATTCCAGAGATGCGGGGCTTGTCTTATGAGGAGAGATGAGCAGTTTAGGCCTATACTCGCTCGAGTTTAGAAGGATGAGAGGAGATCTAATTAAGGTATATAAGATGCTAAAGGGGATAGACAAAGTAGAGATGGAGTGGATGTTTCCCCTTGTGGGGCATTCTAGAATGAGAGGCTATAGTTTTAGGCTAAGGAGTGGTAGATTTAAATCAGAGGTGAGGAGGAATTACTTTTCTCAAAGGGTCGTGAATCTGTGGAATTCACTACCTCAGAGTGCAGTGGATGCCAGGACGCTGAATAAATTTAAGGAGGAGATAGATAGCTTTTTAGTTAGTAATGGGTTGAAAGGCTATGGAGAGAGGGCGGGAAATTGGCGTTGAGGCCGAAATGAGATCAGCCATGATCGTAATGAATGGCGGGGCAGGCTCGAGGGGCTGAATTGCCGACTCCTGCTCCTAGTTCTTATGTTCTTATGTAAGAGCAGGTCAGAGGCTAGGAATCCTGCGACGAGTAACTCACCTCCTGACTCCCCAAAGCCTGTCCACCATCTACAAGGTACAAGTCAGGAGTGTGATGGAATACTCCCCACTTGCTTGGATGAGTGCAGCTCCAACAACACTCAAGAAGCTTGACACCATCCAGGACAAAGCAGCCCACATGACTGGCACTACATCCATAAACACTCACTCCGTCCACCACTGACACACAGTAGCAGCAGTGTGTGTACCATCTACAGGATGCACTGCAGGAATTCACCAAGGCTCCTTAGACAGCACCTTCCAAACCCACGACCACTACCATCTCGAAGGATAAGGGCAGCAGATAGATGGGAATACCACCACCTAGAAGTTCCCCTCCAAGTCACTCACCATCCTGACTTGGAAATATATCACTGTGTCTTCACTGTCGCTGGGTCAAAATCCTGGAACTCCCTCCATAACAGCACTGTGGGTGTACCCACACCACATGGTCTGCAGCGGTACAAGAAGACAGCTCACCACCACCTTCTCAAGGGCAACTAGGGATGGACAATAAATTCTGGCCCAGCCAGCGAAGCCCACATCCCATGAATGAATAAAAAAATTAGTTTATCTTAAATTTGTTAGATGTCATTAATAAATTTAAGAATTTCTATCATTTACATAAGCCTCAGTGATTCTGGATATGGCCTTATATCTTGGCAGTGTTGGGTGATATTGTTGGCCTATTCCCAGACAATACAGCCGCATATCCAGTTTTTTATGTTTTATTCTGGTGCTATGAATGATCTCCAGAACTTAAGCCTGCTATGAAGTAAGACAGAGTCAACATGCATGTCAATAGGATTATTTAACGTAGATGACCTGGGCAAACCTCCACTTGTGCTGATAGAAAGTATACTTCATTTGGCTTAACTGCTGCATGAAGATTTTATTTCCCTGAACTCGAGCAACAATGAAATTAATGCATTGCAGCTGAGTCTGAATCTGCCCTCACTTGATGTCAATGCCCAAATTCTTGCCAGTAAGGAACTGCTGAAAAATGATGGGGAACAGCAATTCTGGCTGATTTCTCTTCCCCATCCAAGTTTACAGAGATTAACTATAGTGTCCTCATTGTTATAAACTAAAAGCAAAATACTGCGGATGCTGGAACTCTGAAAGAAAAACAGAAAATGCTGGAAGAACTCAGCAGGTCTGACAGCATCTGTGGAGAGAGAAACAGAGTTTACGTTTGGAGTCTGTGTGGGCAGAGTCGAAACATTAACTCTGCTTTTCTCTCCACAGATGCTGTCAGATCTGATGAGTTCTTCCAGCATTTTCTGTTTTTCTTCCGCGTCCTCATTGCTGCCTGTCTGGGATCAGTTAAGACCATAAGACCATAAGACATAGGAGCAGAAATTAGGCCATTCGGCTCATCGAGTCTGCTCCGCCATTCAATCATGGCTGATAAGTTTCTCAACCTTATTCTCCCACCTTCTCCCCGTAACCTTTGATCCCCTTACCAATCAAGAACCTATCTATCTCGGTTAACACAGAACAAGAGAGGGATTGGTTTGTAAATCAAGATTTTTCTGATCTATAGGACTCATTAGTACATTAGATGGTGTAATTAGTCCACTGAGTCATCAGAAAAGTTTGAGTCGATTCATTTCTTAGGATTTTTCATTGGAATCACTGAAAGTTATTTTTTTTAAAAGTAACATAGCCATGTGTGTCACCAAGTGAGTGCTCTGGTTTTGGCCAAATCCATAATATTGAAAAAAAGTCCCGATCTTTTGATACTGCTGTTGGAAAACATTCCTTTTCTTTTTGTCCACAGCTTAAATTGTGCCTTGCTAAAAGCTTTCTGGATAGTAGTTCAGTAATTGCATGGAGATTAGACAGGAAACTCTAACAGCACTAGTGATGTATCTCAGTCTGTGTTATCAAAAAACAACATATCAGATTCTGTCTTCACAGGAAGAAAATCCTGAGTAATCAAAAACATATTAATCCAATTGGCTCCTATAGGCAGCACAGGACGCTGATTGTATAGTCAGGCTGATAAAACATTTCAGAGCTTTACTTCCCATTAGCAGCAGAGAGAGGGGAATTTTCTGTATTGTGTGTTTTGAAACAAAAAGTGTCTGCTTTGTTCTTAGGGCTACATATTAACAAAGACCCTCAAGCTAAGGAATTATGCCCAAAAAATCGAAACTGTTATTAATCTGTATGTATGTGTAAAACTCATCAGAAACAATCTGAGGTAGCAATAGGAATTGTGGTTATGCCAAGCGTTTAATCTCTTGAAATCGTCAACAAATTCAATTATTTGAATGTTTTATTCTTGGAAACATAATAGGAAGTTTGTTTATGATAAACTGACATTATGTGATCCCACTTTGATGTTCATTTGAAGATACTAAAAATGAAAATGTAAGACATGGCCTGGTATTTTGACTACCATGGTATGGTTTGTGTTGCTGTAGGAATCAGCCTCACCACAAGTCACCCTTTCAGTCTCAGACCAACCCACATTTTGCATGTGGTAAATAAAAACAGAGTACGATCTTAGACGTAAGGAAATCTGGAAATCCAAAGCTGAGTAAAATCATATCATATTCACACAGATTTTGTTGACCAGTTACGACAACTTTAATGCTTATGAACAGGATGGGGAGATTTCTGTTCCTGATCTTGAAGTGTTATGAAGTGAGGCCACCAAGAGAGCTGAGAAATGATTTTGAAAGTAAAATGAAATTTACCTATGATTCTGTTAAACAAATATTGAATTATTTCCTCTGCGAATTTATGTTTTGACTGCAAATAACAAACCAAAATTAATCTTAGATTAATGCACACATTACTCTAAAATATTAGATGCTGTTATGATCTCGAGGGAGACCATTAACGTTAAAAAAGAAATTTGAATTCTCAGTTATTAACTGAAAGAATTATGCCACAAGGTTTTACATTTTAAACAAAATTTTTACTGCACAAGAATTAAACAAAGCAAGTACCACTAACTTAACTCTATATTTCGTAAACGCTTATCCCTTAAGTCCAAAAATCTTACCTTAAAATGAAGCCACTCCTATCTTGCCTGACCTTCTGACTCGGGCCAGCTGGATCCCTCCAGCACAGTGGGTTCCCTAGGGCGTCAATCAGGGGCAGGTCAGTTAAAGGTAAGTAAGCCACGCCCCTTTTTTTACAGCACTAACTGTTGGGTCAGGCCTGGAGGAGTTTGGTTGGGTTGGGTCGAGTCGGGTTGGTGTGTAAGGTGATGCATTTTGGTAGGAAGAACATGGACAGACAATATAAAATAAGGGATGAAATTTTGAAGGGGGTGCAGGAACAGAAAGACCTGGGTGTTTATGTGTATAGATCATTGAAGGTGGCAGGACAGGTGGAGAGAGCAGTTAATAAAGCATATAGTATCCTGGGCTTTATTAATAGGGGCATAGAGTACAAGAGCAAGGAGGTTATGCTGAATTTATATGAGACACTTGTTAGACCTTAGCTGGAGTATTGTGTACAGTTCTGGGCGCCACATTATAGGAAGGATGTGAACACATTAGAGAGAGTCCAGAAGAGGTTTACGAGAATGGTTCCAGGGATGAGAAACTTCAGCTATGAGGATAGATTGGAGGTTGGGACTGTTCTCCTTGGAGAGAATGTGGTTAAGAGGAGATTTGATAGAGATGTTCAAAATCATGAGGGGGCTGGACACAGTAGATAGGGAGAAACTGTTCCTGCTCGTAAAAGGATCAAGAATGAGAGGGCACAGATTTAAAGTGATTCGCAAAAGAAACAAATGTGACGTGAGAAAAAACTTTTTCACACAAGAAGTGGTTTGGGTTTGAAATGCGCTGCCTGGAAGTGTGGTGGAGGCAGGTTCAATCGAGGCATTCAAGGGTGCACTAAATGATTATTTGAATAGAAACAATGTGCAGGAGTACAGGGAAAAGGCAGGAGAATGGCACAAGGTCATAATGCTCATTTGGAGAGCCAGTGCAGACACGATGGGCCGAATGGCCTCCTTCTGTGCTGTTAAAATTCTGTGATTCTGTGGGTTGGGTCAGGCCTGGGGTTGCTGGGGGTCAGATCAGGCCATACCAGGCCAGACTGGGTGGGGGGCGTTGGGTCGGGTCGGGCCAGGATGTGGATGTGTCATGCCGGTGGGTGGAGGCTGGGCGTGGGAGGGATGCCAAGTTGGGTTGGGTCGGGTTGAAGTGGGAGGTTAGTCAGATGGGTATTGTGTGGGATGAGTCCCTTGGTGGGGGGAGGGGTAGTTGGGGGGTAGTCCCGTGGGACGGTGGGGGTAGAGTGGGGTGAGTCTCGTGTGGAGTCAGGGTGGGTCAGTACTGTATTTATAGGGGAGGCGATGGCATGGTGGTATTGTTGCTGGGCTAGTAATCCAGAGACCCAGGGTAATGCTCTGGGAATCCCACCACGACAGATGGTGGAATTTGAATTCAATAAAAATCTGGAATTAAATGTCTAATGATAACCATGAAACCATTGTTGATTGTTGTAAAAACCCATCTGGTTCACTAATGTCCTTTAGGGAAGGAAACCTGTTGTCCTTAACTGGTCTGGCCTACATGTGACTCCAGACCCACAGCGATGTGGTGGACTCTGAAATGGCCTGGCTAAGCCACTCAGTTGTATCAAACCGCAACAAAGACACAAAAAAGGAATGAAACTGGACGGACCACCCGGCATCGACCTAGGCACCGGAAATGACAACAGCAATCTCAACCCCGTCAACTCTGCAAAGTCCTGCTGACCAACATCTGGGGGCTAGTGCCAAAATTGGGAGAGCTGTCTCACAGACTAGTCAAGCAATAGCCTGACATAGTCATCCTCACGGAATCATACCTTACAGATAATATCCCCGACTCCACCATCACCATCCCTGGCTATGTCCTGTCCCACCGGCAGGACAGACCCAGCAGAGGTGGCGGCACAGTGGTATACAGTCAGTAGGGAGTTGCCCTGGGAGTCCTCACCATTGACTCCAGACCCCATGAAGTCTCATGGCAGCAGGTCAAACATAGGCAAGGAAACCTCCAGCTGGTTTCCACGTATTGCCCTCCCTCAGCTGATGAATCGGTGCTCCTTCATGTTGAACATCACTTGGAGGAAGCACTGAGGGCAGCAAGGGCACAGAATGTACTCTGGGTGGGGACTTCAATGTCCATCACCAATAGTAGCCCGGTAGCACCACTACTGACTGAGCTGGCCGAGTCCTAAATGACATAGCTGCTAGACTGGGTCTGCGGCAGGCGGTGAGGGAACCAACAAGAGGGAAAAACATACTTGTCCTCATCCTCACCAACCTGCCTGCTGCAGGTGCATCTGTCCATGACAGTATCGGTAGGAGTGACCACCGTACAGTCATTGTGGACACGAAGTCCCGGCTTCACATTGAGGATACCCTCCATCGTGTTGTGTGCCACTGCCACTGTGCTAACTGGGCTAGATTTCGAACAGACCTAGCAACTCAAGACTGGGCATCCATGAGGCGCTGTGGGCCATCAGCAGCAGCAGAATTGTACTCAACCATAATCTGTAACCTCATGGCCCAGCATATCCCCCACCATTACCATCGAACCAAGGGATCAACCCTGGTTCAATGAAGAGTGCAGGAGGGTATGCCAGGAGCAGCACCAGGCATAACTAAAAATGAGGTGTCAACCAGGTGAAGCTATAAAATAGGACTACTTGCGAGCCAAACAGCATAAGTAGCAAGTGATAGACAGAGCTAAATGATCCCACAACCAACAGATCAGATCTAAGCTCTGCAGTCCTGCCACATCCAGTCGTGAATGGTAGTGGACAATTAAACAACTCACTGGAGGAGGAGACTGCACAAATATCCCCATCCTCAATGATGGAGGAGCCCAGCACATCAGTGCAAAAGATAAAGCTGAAGCATTCCCAACAATCTTCAGCCAGAATTGCCGAGTGGATGATCCATCTCAGCCTCCTCCGGAGGTCCCCAGCATCATAGATGCCAGCCTTCAGCCAATTCGATTCACTCCACGTGATATCAAGAAACAGCTGAAGGCATTGGAGACTGCAAAGGCTTTGGGTCCTAACAATATTCCGGCAATAGTACTGAAGACTTGTGTTCCAGAACTTGCCGCGCCCCTAGCCAAGCTGTTTCAGTCCAGCTACAACACTGTCATCTACCGGCTATGTGGAAAATTGCCCAGGTATGTCCTGTACACAAAAGCGGGCCAATTACCACCCCATCAGTTTACTCTCCATCATCAGTAAAGTAATGGAAGGCGTTATCGACAGTGCTATCAAGCGGCACTTGCTTTACAATAGCCTGCTCACTGATGCCGAGTTTGGGTTCCACTAGGGCCACTCAGCTCCTGACCTCGTTAGAGCCTCGGTTCAATCATGGACAAAAGAGCTGAACTCCCGAGGTGAGAGTAACTGCCCTTGACATCAAGGCAGCATTTGGCCGAGTGTGGCATCAAGGAGCCCTTGCAAAACTGGAGTCAATGGGAATCAGGGGGAAAACTCTCCGCTGGTTGGAGTCATACCTAGCACAAAGGAAGATGGTTGTGGTTGTTGGAGGTCAGTTATCTCAGCTCCAGGACATCACCGCAGGGATTCCTCAGGATAGTGCCCTAGGCCCAATCATCTTCAGCTGCTTCATCAATGACCTCCCTTCCATCATAAGGTCAGAAGTGGGGATGTTCACTGATGATTGCACAATGTTCAGCACCATTTGCAACTCCTCATATACTGAAGCAGTCCATATCCAAATGCAGCAAGACCTGGACAATATCCAGGCTTGGGCTGACAAGTAGCGAGTAACAATTGCACCACAGAAGTGCCAGGCAATGGCCGTCTCCAACAAGAGAGAATCTAACCATCGCCTCTTGATGTTCAATGGCATTACCATCGCTGAATCCCCCACTATCAACATCCTGGGGGTTACCATTGACCAGAAACTGAACTGGACTAGCCACATAAATACTGGGGTTAGAAGAGCAGGTCAGAGGCTAGGAATCCTGTGGTGAGTAACTCACCTCCTGACTCCCCAAAGCCTGTCCACCATCTACAAGGCACAAGTCAGGAGTGTGATGGAATACTAAACAAAATAAAAACAGAATTACCTGGAAAAACTCAGCAAGTCTGGCAGCATCGGCGGAGAAGAAATCAGTCAACGTTTCGAGCCCTCATGGCCCTTCAGCAGAACTGAAGCATAGTTTCAACAAGGGAGAAATATAAATTGGTTTAAGGTGGGTGGGGGGGAAGAGACACATTGAGGGTGTGGTGTGAGCAGATAATCAAAAGATGTCAGAGACAAAAGGGTCAAAGAGGTGTTGAAGGTGGTGGTCTTTGTCTGAGAAAAGTGCTAATTAAGAATGCAAGACAGGATATTCAAAGTACAGCTCTAGTGGGGGTGGGGTGGAAAGACTAAAGGTTTTAGTTTTAGATTTAAAAATAATGGAAATAGGTGGGGAAAGAAGAATCTATATAAATTATTGAAAAAAAAGGCGGGTGGGGGGGGAAAAGAAACGGGGTGGGGATGGGGGGAGGGGGGTTTAAGATCTAAAGTTGTTGAATTCAATATTCAGCCCAGAAGGCTGTAAAGTGCCTAGTCGGAAGATGAGGTGCTGTTCCTCCAGTTTGCGTTGGGCTTCACTGGAACAATGCAGCAAGCCAAGGACAGACATGTGGGCAAGAGAACAGGGTGGAGTGTTAAAATGGCAAGCGACAGGGAGGTTTGGGTCTTTTGGGTCTGTCCTTGGCTTGCTGCATTGTTCCAGTGAAGCCCAACGCAAACTGGAGGAACAGCACCTCATCTTCCGACTAGGCACTTTACAGCCTTCTGGGCTGAATATTGAATTCAACAACTTTAGATCTTAAACCCCCCTCCCCCCATCCCCACCCCGTTTCTTTTCCCCCCCCACCCGCCTTTTTTTTCAATAATTTATATAGATTCTTCTTTCCCCACCTATTTCCATTATTTTTAAATCTAAAACTAAAACCTTTAGTCTTTCCACCCCACCCCCACTAGAGCTGTACTTTGAATATCCTGTCTTGCATTCTTAATTAGCACTTTTCTCAGACAAAGACCACCACCTTCAACACCTCTTTGACCCTTTTGTCTCTGACATCTTTTGATTATCTGCTCACACCACACCCTCAATGTGTCTCTTCCCCCCCACCCACCTTAAACCAATTTATATTTCTCCCTTGTTGAAACTATGCTTCAGTTCTGCTGAAGGGCCATGAGGGCTCGAAACGTTGACTGATTTCTTCTCCGCCGATGCTGCCAGACTTGCTGAGTTTTTCCAGGTAATTCTGTTTTTATTTTGTTTTGGATTTCCAGCATCCGCAGTAGCTTTTAGCTTTTTGTTTATATCTGTGTGATGGAATACTCCCCACTTGCCTGGATGATGGAAGGAAGGTCATTGACGAAGCAGCTGAAGATGGTTGGGCTGAGGGCACTACCCTGAGGAACTCCTGCAGTGATGTCCTGGAACCTGCATTTTGCTTTCAGTGACTTATGAACAAGGACACTCAGGTCCTTTTGGATGTCAACACTTCCTGATCGCTCCCCATTTAAGAAATACTCTGCATTTTTGTTTTTCTTACCAAAGTGGATAACTTTTCATTATCATTTGCCAAGTACTTGCCCCTCACTAACTCTGTCCAAATCCCCATGAAGCTTCTTTGTATCCTCCTCACAACTCATATTTTCATCTAGTTTGTGTCCTCAGCAAACTTGGAAGTATTACATTTAGTCCTGACATCCAAAGCATTGATCTTGACCGTGAACCGCAGGTGCCCAAGTGCTGATCCTTGCAGTACCCACTAGGCACAGTCTGCCCACCCGAGAATGACCCATTTGTTCCTATTCTCTGTTTTCTGCCATTGCCTGGGTCTTGCTGCATTTGGACATGGACTACTTCAGTATTTGAGGAGTCGCGAATGGCACTGAACATTGTGCAATCATCAGTGGACATCCCCACTTCTGACCTTACGATGGAAGGAAGGTCATTGATGAAGCAGCTGAAGATGATTGGGCCTAGGGCACTACCCTGAGGAACTCCTGCAGTGATATCCTGGAACTGAGATGACTGACCTCCAATAACCACAGCCACCTTCCTTTGTGCTAGGTATGACTCCAACCAGTGGAGAGTTTTCCCCCTGATTCCCATTGACTCCAGCTTTGCTAGGGCTCCTTTTTATTATTCATTCATGGGATGTGGGCTTCACTGGCTAGACCAGCATTTATTGCCCATCCCTAATTGCCCTTGAGAAGGTGGTGGTGGGCTGCCTTCTTGAACCGCTACAATCCATGTGGTGTTACGGTGTCCACAGTGCTGTTACGGAGGGAGCTCCAGGATTTTGACCCAGCGACAGTGAAGGAACGGCGATATATTTCCAAGTCAGGATGGTTAGTGCCTTGGAGGGTGACTTCCAGGTGATGGTGTTCCCATCTATCTGCTGCCCTTGGCCTTTTCGATGGTAATGGTCATGGGTTTGGAAGGTGCTGTCTCAGAAGCACCTTGGTGAATTCCTGCAGTGCATGTTGTAGATGGTACACACTGCTGCTACTGTGCGTCAGTGATGGAGGGAGTGAATGTTTGTGGCGTGCCAATCAAGCGGGCTGCTTTGTCCTGGATGGTGTCAAGCTTCTTGAGTGTTGTGGGAGCTGTACTCATCCAGGCAAATGGAGAATATTCCACCACACTCCTGACTTGTGCCTTCATGCCCACGCTTGGTTGAATGCTGCCTTGGTGTCAAGGGCTGCCATTCTCACCTCACCTCTGGAGATTTTTAAAAATTCATTCATGGGATATGGATGTCATTGGCTAGGCCAGCATTTATAGCTCATTTCTAATTGGCCTTGTTCAGAGGGCATTTAAGAGTGTGGGCCTGGAGTCACATGTAGGCCAGACAAGGTAAGGACAGCAGATTTCCTTCCCTAAAGGACATTAGTGAACCAGATGGGTTTTTACAACAATTGACAATGGCTTCATGGTCATCATCAGGCTTTTAATTCCAGATCTTTATTAAATTCAAATTTCACCATCTGCTATGGCAGGAGTTGAACCTGGGTTCCCAGAACATTACCCTGGGTCTCTGGAATACTAGTCCAGCGACAATACCGCTACACCATCACCTCCCCCCCTTTGAACTCTTTTGTCCATGTTTGAACCAAGGCTGTAATGAGGTCAAGAGCTGAGTGTCCCTGGCGGAACCCAAACTGAGTGGCAGTGAGCAGGTTATTGCTAAGCAACTGTTGTATAATAGCACTGTTGACGACACCTTCCATCACATTACTGATAATCAAGAGTAGACTGATTTGGCAGTATTTGTCCTGGGTGGATTTGTCCTGCTTTTTGTGTGCAGGACATACTTGGGCAATTTTCCACATTGCCAGGTAGATGCCAGTCTTGTAGCTGTATTGGAATAGCTTGGCTAGGGAAGCAGCAAGTTCTGGAGCACAAGTTTTCAGTACCATTGCCGGGGTATTGTCAGGGCCCATAATCTTTGCAGTATACAGTGCCCTCAGCTATTTCTTGATATCACATGTAGTGAATCAAATTGGCTGTAAGAAATGTTTCTTATTTCCACCAAAACTGATTCTACATCTTGTTCTTCTGAACTAAGATCCTCTCTCATTAATGAACTGATCTCATCCCGTATTATCAGTGCTACCCCAGCACCTTTTCCTTTTTGCCTGTTGTTCCTAAATGTCAAATATCCGTGAATATTTAGTACGCAGCCTTGGGTCACTCTGCAGCCACATCTCCGGAATGGCAATTATATCATACCGGTTTACCTCTATTTGTGCCATCAATTCATCTATCTTGTTGCGAATGCTGCATACATTCAGATAGTGTGTCTTTAATTATGCCTTTTTAACATTATTCACTCTATTTGATGCTGGCGTTTGTTTCTGCTGCCTTCCACTTTTGTTTACTACTCCCTTAAATCCCATTACCAGCTTTGTTTTTTTCCTATCTGCATTCCCTCTCAGGTTCCCATTCCCCAACAGGCTGGTATAAACCTTCCCCAACAGCACCAGGAAATCTCCCTGCAAGGATATTAGTCCCAGTCTTGCTATGGTATAACCCATCCTCCTTGTACATGTCCTATCTGCCCCAGAACCGGTACCAATGCCCCAGAAATTTAAAGCCCTCCCTTTTACACCATTTCTCTAGCCACATATTGATTCACCCAATCCTCATATTTCTATACTCACTAGCATCTGATACTGGTGGTAATCCTGAGATTACTGACTTATAGGTCCTGCTTTTCAATCTCTTTCCTAGCTCCCTAAAATCTGCTCTCAGGACCTCATCCCCCTTTCTACGTTTGTCATTGGTACCAAAGTACACGACCTCTGGCTGATCACCCTCCCCAGAAGATTGTCCTGCAGTGACATCCCGGACCCTGGCACCAGGGAGGCATCACGTCATCCTGGAGTCATATCTAAGATCACAGAAATGTCTACCCGTTCCCCTAACGATCAAATCTCCTACCACTCTTTCTCTTCCACTGTTCTTCCCGCGCACCTGTCCAGCTCAGCCACCTGTAGTGCCATTCACTTGGCTCATGCTACAGTCCTCTGAGGAACCATTGCCCTCACCTGTATCCAAATTGAAAAACCAGTTAGTGAGTGAGATATCGACTCAGGGGACTCCTGCACTAACTGCCTGGTCCTCCTAGACTGTCTGGCGTTCACCCGTTCCCTCTCTTCCTGTTCTCTATTACTCTGTGGTGTGGCTGCCTCCCTAAACATGCTATCTACGTAGTTCTCAGACTTGCAGATGCACCACGGTGACTCCAGCCATTGCTCGAGTTCCAAAATCCTGAGCTCATGTTTGTGCAGTTGGTGACACTTCCTGCACATGTGGTTGTCTAGGCAACAGGAAAGATCCACGACTTTCCACATGTTTTAGGATGGGTATTCCACATGCCTTTGCTTTACTTCCTTTCTGCTTGTGACACTTTATTAATTTTAAGTAGCTGCCTTTATTACATTTTTAAAACATTTTAAAAACTTTTAGCTATTTACAGACAGTCCCTAACCACAGTTACTCACTAACCAATCAAATTACTATTTTCCTGTAATGTCACTGACTTTTTTTTCCAAATTCACTCAGCTACTGAAGGCTCCCAATTTGAGGTTGTCCCATTCAGGTCCGGTTCCTTTTTATGATATAGTCTTTCATGGGATTTGAGCATTGCTGCTAAAGACAGCATTTGTTACCCATACCTAATTGTCCTTGAACTGAGTGGTTTGCTAGACCATTTCACGGGCAATTAAGAGTCAACCACATTGCTGTGGTTCTGGAGTCACATGTAGGCCAGACCAGGTAAAGATGGCAGATCTCCTTTCCTAAAGGACATTAAATGAACCAGATGGATTTTAGTGACAACCGATAATAGTTGTCATGGTCACCATTACTGAGACTTGTTTTAAACTCCAGGTTTTATTAATTGAATTTAAATTCCACTACTGCAATAGTGAGATTTGACCCCATGTCACCAGGGCATTAGTCTGGACTTCTAGATTACAAGTCCAGTGACATTACTACTAAAACACCATCTCCCCTCTCAGCTCCCAAAGGTAAGTGAAGGCCCTGAGCCTCGGCCTCTCTTTGTCCGTTCCCAATTCGAGATACCTCCAAGCAGGTTCAGTCCCTCTTGGCTGCCAAAGGTAAGATGTGAGACATGCTGGCCCACCAGATTGTGGTTATGCCCTGGTGCCCATGAAGCAGACCCTCAGCTATGGGTAAATAGCCCCACAGTTTTGTTGGTGTATTGGGAGAGAACAGGCTAAGGGAGTAAGCCCTTACAGTAAATCTGGAATGGAGCCCTGTGGATGGTAACCTAGCAGGCAGCTTTCCAGCAACTCCTGCAGCAGAGCTAGTACCAAACAGTACTGGTTCATCCTTTGCCTTGAAGAATACCAGCAGTGTCGAGAGGGGTCACCTGATGCTTGGGCAACTCAGGGTCTCCATACTCCACACTCCAGCTTCACGGTTTACGTTGGCACAATATGGGAAGCTACAATTACCAGTTATAAGCGCTTGCTCAATGGGCTTAGGGCACGAGCACCAGGGGTTATTTTCAATGGTGGGAGAGATAATCGTGTCTCATTGGATAGCTACCACCCACCTCAAGTTGGGCAGCCCCCAGTCAGTTAAGTGTTACCCCACCATGACCTACTTGCTTCAATGGGTGTTGGAGTTAGAGAGTCATCTCTCAACAGGCAGGTTGCTAATCTATGCACCAAGCAAGACAAACTCAACAAAGAAGATACCAGTCTTTTGCATCACAAGCTGGAACATAAGGACAATGTGTCCTGTCCTTACCAATGACCTTCTGTAGGTTGATATCACATGCACGACAGCTTTGAGCGACAAAGAACTTACTAGTCTCAATGTAGACATTGCTGTGCTGAAAGAAACTGGGCTTGCTTTAAAGAGAACCACTACATTTTCTTCTGGCAGGGAAAACCCAAGGGGCAACATGTGAGCATGGAGTGGGTTTTGCAGTAAAAAACACTGATGACTGAACCCGCCTCAGAAAGCTCAGAGAGACATCTTACTCTTGGCTTGTCAACAAGCGTGGGCCCAGTTAACCTCATGTGCAGCTATGGCCTGACACTCACCTCCACCCTAGACATCAAGGATCAATTCTATGAGGCACTCAACACTTCCGTCAGCAGAATTCCCAGGACCGAGGAACTGTACTTTGTAGGGGACATCAACACAAGGATGGATACCAACTACGCAGCTTGGCCAACATGCACAATGGCTCCAGGGAATCTGCAAGATGAACAGAAGTGGGCAGAGGTTGCTGGAGCTATGTTGTTACTGTGGGCTCTGTGTGACAAACAAACAACTACTTCTAAACTAAACTGTCTCACAAGGTGTCCTGGAGACATCCGAGATCATGCTAGTGGCACCAGATAGATCTCATTATACCAGACATACCATCCTCAACAGTGTCCTCATCACTCATAGCTACCACAGTGACTGTGACACTGACCACTCCCTGGTGTGTAGCTAGGTCAGACTTCAGCCAAGGAAACTATACCACTCCAAGAAGAAAGGTTGTCCTCTGACCACCTTGTCGCACCACTGACACAGAAAGGACCCAGCAGCTCCTCAACATCCTCCATCAGGTTCTTTTGGACATTACCCAAATCCAGAGTGCGGTGTCAAAGTGGGATCATCGGCGCAACATCATCTATAACTCTGCACTCATTACACAGGTAAAGAGATCAGAGGAATACTGACTGGCTCAAGGCTTATTAGACTGAAATGGAGCCAGTTACTGCAACCAAGAGGAGAGCCTTCATGAACTAGAATCATAGAAAGAAAGTTTAAGACACAGAAAGAGGCCACTTTGCTCATTATATCTGTGCTGGCCTGTCCTAATCCCACTTTCCAACATTTGGCCCATAGCCTTGCAGGTTACGACACTTCAGGCACACATCCAGGCATCTTTTACATGAGATGAGGTTTTCTGCCTCTCTTACCCTTTCAGTCAGTGAGTTCCAGATCCCTACCACCTTTTGGGGGGAAATTATTTTCCTCATCTCCCCTCTAATCCTTCTACCAATCACTTTAAATCTATGCCCCCTAATCACTGACCTCTCTACTAAAGTAAATAAGCTCTTCCCTTCCACTCTATCCAGGCCCGTCACAACTTTGTACATCTCAACCAAATCTCCCCTCAGCCTCCTCTGTTCCAAGGAAGCTGTTTTTTGTGATGTTATTGGGGGATAAATATTGTCCAGCACATGGGGATAACTTTCTTGCTGTTCTGGGGAATAGTGCCATGGGGCAGAAGTTTCTGGTTGTCGGGGGGGTGGGGGGTGGAGTGGGCACAGGCAGGCGTGGACCTGATCACTGCCCACGATCGGGTCCGCGCCGCCATTTTATGCGGGTGGGCCAATTAAGGCCCGATCAGCATGAATCGCGGCTCCCGAGGACAGCAGGAGTGGGCTGGCGGCGGGACTGCACTGACCACCGGGTCCAATGGTGACCTGGCAGCCTGTTTAAAAGGGCTCCTGCAGCCTTGTCAAACATGGTCAGTGGAAGGGCTCCCCAGAGCGCTGCTGGTGAGCAGGCCAGGCAGGAGGGTAGGGCAGGGGGGCACTGTGCCCCTCGCTTTTCCAATGATTGCCTTGCTGCCCTCCTCGAGGAGGTGGCAGCACGGGGGGAGGTCCTGGTTCCCCAGGACAGGAGGAGGAGCCCCCCCCACATGATGAAACGTGCCTGGGAGGAGGTGGCGGAGGTGGTGAGCTCCCGCGATGTGGTGCGATGCACCTGGATCCAGTGTCGCAAGTGCTTCAACGACCTGTTGCGCTCTGGAAGGGTGAGGACCATGTTGGCATTGGTCACTTAACCCAGCAGGTCGGCTTCCCCCCTGCTGCCCCCCCCCCCCCCCCCCCCCCCCACCCCCCCAACCCCCAAGTCTGAGTGTAGTGACTGCATTGAATCATTGACGACATGTGTCCTTCGCTGGGTGGGCCAGCAGATATTGCCCATGCCGAGGTCACCCTGAGAGGGTGGGTGAAGAGATGGGTTCTGCCCCTGCAGCATGTGGTACACTGAGACCCACATGACTGTTCTGGGGGCAACCTGGAGGAGCTGCATCTGGGCGCAGGGCTGGAATTCCAGGACATGTCAAAGTCAGGGTGAAGGGTCATGAGGTCTCGAAACGTCAACTTTGTTCTTCTCCGCCGATGCTGCCAGACCTGCTGAGTTTTCCCAGGTATTTCTGTTTTTGTTTTGGATTTCCAGCATCCGCAGTTTTTTGTTTTTATCAGGGTGATGAGATACTGGGAGGGGAGCTTCAAGGTGGTGTTGGCACTGATCGATTTGCTGCCCTCTGCGCTCCACATGTTTGTGCCTCCTTGCTCTGCAAGGTTAGCCCGTGTGATGCCTAATGTGATGTAGGCAGCGTTTGGCCAAGGGGGTGGGGACAGGCCTAGTATCTTTGTGTGAGTGTTCGGCAGCAGCGGGGTGAGGAGACACTGGAGCCCTGCAATGTCCCACTCTGGTTGGGGTGGGATGGCAGTGAAGAGGTTCCAGGTACGAGTTGCATTAATCAATGCTCTTTCCCCCTTTTCAGAAGAAGAATGCACATTGAGGACTGGCGGAGGACTGGCCCAGTTGGCCTTCATGACCAGGTTCGAGCAGGAGACCCTGGATTTGGAGAGGTGCCATGTGCCCAGGTCCACCGGTGTCAGTGAGGCTGGGGTGCCACGGGCAGGTGTGTTTGCCCAGCAGTGAGGTCACCATTGTTCTCCCAACAGCCATGGCAGTGCTGAATGTTCAGTGATTGAAGTTTGCAACATGGCTTGACCATTGCTTATGGAAGGATGAGCGCATAATGATCCGGGGGACAGGGATGCACATTGACATTGTCTCCACATTAACTGATCCAAGATCCTTGTTCTTCCTTTCAGCATCAGCAGAGCAGGGCCGGGAGGAGGAGCAGCAGAGACCCCCTCTCTGCCTGAGAGCCCTGAAGTCTCACCAGCATCACACCATCTCTGCCAGGCAGGCACCAGCGCAGATACTAGCACCTCGGTGAGAGTTAGACCATCGGCTAGTGTCCCAGGGCACAGCAGTGAGGGCACTTCACAGTCGCTGGAGGAGCTGGCAGAGACAGAGAGTGCCCATGGTGCCAGCAGTCGGAGGACTGCAGGGGACCAGGCACATGCTCAGTCGGTGCCTCATGATGTGTCTGGAGTCGTCCATGAGGCAGCAGGCGCTGGAAGTGCAGCTGGGAGTGCGGGAGGATCTGGGGGAAGATACATGAGCCTATGCTTGGCTTGGTCTCCGTGGTGGGGGAGTCCACACGGACGATCGCCAATGCAATGAGCCTCATGGCCAAGCACCATACACCCCCCATGGAGAGAGTGACGATTCTCGTGGAGAGGCTCCTCCAGGAGACCCATCAGGCCTTCCTGGGGATGCGCTCGGACCAGCAAACCCTCACATCGACATTGACCACAGCTGGTCAGTGCCAGTGTGGGAGATGGTCTGGGCACCAAGTTTCCCAGCTCGGTGCCCATCCATCCACGGTGAGCAGGGACGTCTGAAGCGACCTCAAGTCGGTGCAGCAGCTGCCTGTCGTCTCTTTGGGCTCCTCTCAGGGCGCTCCGGGTGAAGGCACCAGCTCCTCCGCCCCTCTGCCAAGGACCGTAGTATCCGGTGAGGCTGCGACGACTGGGGAGGTGCCAGCTGTGGAACTGGCAGCTCCCTCCCAGGCGGGGCCAGCACAGGCTCCACGGGCCAGAGGACGACCGCCAAGGTCATCGAGGCCAACAGGACAGCAGAGTCAGCAGCTGTCTCAGATACCACTCCCAGCGAGGGGGCAGCACCAAGACGTAGCACCCGGAAACGTAAACATAAGGCACCTTAGGCACACCAGAGGTTTATCACTGGTGCTTTTGTGTTGGCCCGAGATGAGGCCATGATTAGTTGGCGTGATGTTTAACACCTTTGTCATTTTGTTTCCTTCAGATCATTTTGTTATATCATTAAATTTAGACATGTGACCATGGCTGAGGGTGACTCTTTTCCTCTGCAGGTGGATGGTTACCCATGATGTTATGAGAGGGTTGTGTCACATTGAGCTTTATTGACAAGGCCCTTAGTTAATGTTCTTATCCAGGCAGATTTAGCACTTAGGTATTGAGTATGGAGCCTGCAGCCCAGGCTTGTCCTGGAGGTCCATCTGTGGTGTTCTAGCTGAAGGTTCGTTGGATTAAAGCCTCCTGAGTGTCCCTGCCTCCCTGCAGTATGCCCGGGTCAGCGTCTACCCCCTCAGCATTTCCCTGTGTGTGCTCATCCTCAGACTCACTGCTGGACTCATCATGTGCAGCCACAGACACTGCGTCTACATCTTCATCATCCACAGCGTCCCCCCCTTTCCAGCGCAAGATTGTGGAGAGCACAGCATGCAACCACTATCACCGACACACGATCTGGGGGGTACTGGAATGCGCTCCCTGAATGGTCCAGGCATCGGAAGCGCATCTTGAGAAGACCGAGGGCTCTCTCCACCACAGCCCTTGTGGAGCCGTGACTCCTATTGTACCGCTGCTCAGCCTCTGTTCTTGGATGGTGGAGAGGTGTCATGAGCCACCTTCTGAGGGGATAGCCCTTGTCACCCAGCAGCCATCCATCCAGCCGGGCTGGAGCACTGAAGAGCCCCGGCACCTGGGAGTGTCTGAGGATGTAGGCGTCGTGGGAGCTGCCTGGTTACCTTGCACAGACTTGTAGAATCAGCATCCTGTGATCACACACTATCTGCACGTTCATGGAGTGGAAGCCCTTCCTGTTGATGAAGGCACCGGGCTCACCTGCTGGTGCCTTGATGGCCACATGTGTACAGTCTATAGCACCCTGGACACGGGGGAAGCCAGCAATGGCTGCGAAGCCTCTGGCTCGCTGTGCCTGGCTTGCTTGGTCCCAACGTTAGTGGATGAATGTCAATGCACGTCTGAACAGAGCATCTGTAACCTACCTGACACAAGTGTAGACAGCTAATTGGGAGACACCGTAAAGATCACTCACTGACCCCTGGAAAGAGCCAGAGGCATAGAAGTTGAGGGCAGCTGTGACCTTTAGAGCCACTGGCATGGGGTTTCTGCCCACACAGTTAGGGGAGATCTCAGGGCCAATCATCCACAGATAGAGTTGACTGTCTCCCTTGATAGTCAGAGCCTCCTTCAGCACTGCACCTCAGACATATTGAGGTAACTGCATTGCCGCCTGTAAACCTTGGCAGCAGGATAGTGGCGTCTTCTGTGGCCCCTTCCACCTTGGTCTACCTCTTGGCCCTGCACCCCTTGTGCCTGTGCCTCTCCTCCCAAAGGTGGCTCCCCTAGAGGCTGAATGTGCACTCCTGGCCTCCTCTCCCTTCTAACCCGCCCTTGCTCCTCAGAGGAGCTGCTTCAATGGAGAGTTCAGCTCCCATTCCCAGGCTAAGGGAAGGCTTCCTGAAACCTGCAGGATGAAGAAGGATCTTCACTGTAGAGAGCTGACCTGAAGGTTGTGAGTCCAGACCAAGCAGCTGGTATGAGTTTTGAAGTATCTCTGTTCACACAGGCAAGTATCAGTAACTTTCCAAATTAAATATTTGACTGAGCTCATTTGCGACCCCGCTGACCCCTCTTATCCTGCCCGTGGGTGAGGTTTATACAAATGTGTCCTACCCACCTGCCCTTTGCACCCGTGTGACGACCCGAAAATTGCACAGGTGCCGAGAAATTACCGTCGATTGGTGCCTCAGTGGCCTTAAGTGGCTCATTAATTCGTGGCGGGCGTGCATTGGAGATCATTGCGCACCCGCCTAGCGAAATATCATGATGGCGCGGTGATGTCGGGACACTCGCCCGATGTCACCATGCGTCATTTTACGTGTTGGTGAGTGGGGCCCGCCCCCGCACGCCAATGGAAAAATTATGCCCATGGGATCTTTTAGATTCACCTGAGCAGGCAGATGGGGCCTCAGCCAAAGGACAGCACCCACAACAGTGCAGCTCCCTCAGTGCTGGACTGGATTATCTGCCTTAACTTTTGTGCTCAAGCCCTGGAGTAGGACTTGAACTTGGAACCTTTTGATTCAGAGGCAAGAGCCTCAGCTAACGTGTAATGTAAACGGCTAACGATTCTCATAATTAGCACAGATATTTCATATTGCTGTTGGTAAGCTGCCTGTTTGAATACTTAAGTTTGCCAACAGTATTTTGAGTCTCTGTGATGATATTGTACACACACTTGATTTGCTGAAAGCTATTTTAATGGAAGTATCTGTCAAATGGAAGAGAAAATTTGATGTGAACTCATCAAGTGGCATATAGTAATACCACTCGTAACAATTGTCAAGCTGTGGTACTTACCTGAACTACAGAGTAGCCCCAGTGGCTGAAAGACATGATAGTAAAGAGTAAATAAGGTGGGAAAACTGTGTATCTTTATTTGCCAAGTGCAGGGTGACACCAGCAGCCAATCCACTGTCAGCAGGTGATTCATGCTTTGTCCCTTCACTCTGCTGAGCTCTACATTCTAATAACCCTGTTGGAGCACTAAGTATGCACTATATGATTATAACTAGTCAGATTGCCTACTTGCTGCCTTCACTCACAAGCCTGCGAGAACTTTGTTGCTCCTCATAGATTTTTAATATATTCATTTATGGGACATGGGCTTCACTGTCTGGGCCAGCATTTATTGCCTGTCCCTAGTTGCCCTTGAGAAGGTGGTGGTGAGCTGCCTTCTTGAACCGCTGCAGTCCCTGTGGTGCAGGTACACCCACAGTGCTGTTAGGAAGGGAGTTCCAGGATTTTGACCCAGCGACAGTAAAGGAATGTTGATATATTTCCAAGTCAGGATGGTGAGTGACTTGGAGGGGAACTTCCAGGTGGTGGTGTTCCTACCTATCTCCTGCCCTTGTCCTTTTGGATGGCATGGTCATGGGTTTGGAAGGTGCTGCTGAAGGAGCCTTGGTGAATTGCTGCAGTGCATCTTGTAGGTGGTACACACTGCTGCTACTGTGCATCGGTGGTGGAGGGAGTGAATGTTTGTGGTTGAGGTGCCAATCAAGCGGGCTGCTTTGTCCTGGATGGTGTCAAGCTTCTTGAATGTTGTTGGAGCTGCACTCTTCCAGGCAAGTGGAGAGTATTCCATCACACTCCTGACTTGTGCCTTGTAGATGGTGGACAGGATTTGGAGAGTCAGGAGGTGAGTTACTTGTCACAGGATTCCTAGCCTCTGACCTGCTCTTGTAGCCTGAGAATTTATGTGACTAGTCCAGTTCAGTTTCTGGTCAATGGTAAACCCCAGGATGTTGATAGTGGGGGATTCAGTGATGGTAATGCCATTGAATGTCAAGGGGCGATGGTTAGATTCTCTCTTGTTGGAGATGGTCAATGTCTGGCACTTGTGTGGTGCAAATGTTACTTGCCACTTGTCAGCCTAAGCCTGGATATTGTCCAGGTCTTGCTGCATTTGGACATGGACTGCTTCAGTATCTGAGGAGTCACGAATGGTGCGTAACATTGTGCAATCACAGAATCACACAGTGCAGAAGAGGCCCTTTGGCCCATCGAGTCTGCACCGACACATGAGAAACACCTGACCTACCTACCTAAACCCATTTAGCAGCATTTGGCCCATAGCCTTGAATGTTATCAGGTGCCAAGTGCTCATCCAGGTACTTTTTAAAGGATGTGAGGCAACCCGCCTCCACCACCCTCCCAGGCAGCGCATTCCAGACCATCACCACCCTCTGGGTAAAAAGGTTTTCCCTCACATCCCTCCTAAACCTCCTGCCCCTCACCTTGAACTTATGCCCCCTTGTGACTGACCCTTCAACTAAGGGGAACAGCTGCTCCCTATCCACCCTGTCCATGCCCCTCATAATCTTGTACACCTCGATCAGGTCGCCCCTCAGTCTTCTCTGCTCCAACGAAAACAACCTAAGTCTATCCAACCTCTCTTCATAACTTAAATGTTTCATCCCAGGCAACATCCTGGTGAATCTCCTCTGCACCCCCTCCAGTGCAATCACATCCTTCCTATAATGTGGTGACCAGAACTGCACACAGTACTCCAGCTGTGGCCTCACCAAGGTTCCATACAACTCCAACATGACCTCCCTACTTTTGTAATCTATGCCTTGATTGATAAAGGCAAGTGTCCCATATGCCTTTTTCATCACCCCACTAATGTGCCCCTCTGCCTTCAGAGATCTATGGACAGACACGCCAAGGCCCCTTTGTTCCTCAGAACTTCCTAGTGTCATGCCGTTCATTGAATACTTCCTTGTCAAATTACTCCTTCCAAAGTGTATCATCTCACACTTTTCAGGGTTAAATTCCAGCTGCCACGTATCTGCCCATTTGACCATCCCGTCTATATCTTCCTGTAGCCCAAGACACTCAACCTCACTGTTAACCATCCGGCCAGTCTTTGTGTCATCTGCAAATTTACTAATCCTGCCCCCCATATAGTCATCTATGTCATTTTTATATATGACAAATAATAGGGGACCCAGCACAGATCCCTGTGGTACACCACTGGACACTGGCTTCCAGTCACTAAAGCAGCCTTCTGTCATCACCCTCTGTCTCCTACAACGAAGCCAATTTTGAATCCATCTTATCAAATTACCCTGTATCCCATGTGCATTTGCCTTCTTTATAAGTCTCCCATGTGGGACCTTGTCAAAGGCTTTGCTGAAATCATCAGCGGACATCCCCATTTCTGACCTTATGATGGAAGGAAGGACATTGATAAGGCAGATGAAGATGGTTGGGCCGAGGACACTACCCTGAAGAATTCCTGCAGTGATGTCCTGGAGCTGAGATGACTGACCTCCAACAACCCCAACCATCTTCCTTTGTGCTAGGTATGACTCCAAGCAGCTGAAATTTTCCCCCAATTCCCATTGAATCCAGTTTTGCTAGGGCTCCTTGATGCCACATAGATGCTGCTGAACATGCACAAGATAATTTAGGTAAAACTAGATTTAGTTTTGCTCCCTTTACAGTTTCTTGAAGGTATCAATTCCTTTCTGGGGTATGGTTCCACAGGACCTAGTGTTCTCCAGACCTTTCCTAAGAGTTAATCAACCCACTGATAGCAGTGCCTCCGCCTCCTCCCTTCCACTCCAATGATTTGTCTATTAAAGGCCTTGGTCTCCGGCAAGAGGGTTTCGGGTTCCGATCTATAAATTGCTGTGCCTATTTATCTAAGGCCCCTCCCTAGCTTGGCTGCTGCTGTAATGGAGACCCAGCATTGCTCGTTTCCTTCTTTGCAATGATAGGCATGCTCTTGATATCAGGGTTACCACCAGGAGCCTGCAACTCGTACATCATTAATCCCGATGCAGGAGGATGATTCATGATTGGGGAAGGTCGGGGGAGGCTTTTTCCCAGGGTGGAAGAGTCAATTACTAGGGGACATAGATTTAAGGTGAGAGGAGAAAACTATAGAGGAGATGTGCGGGGCAAGTTTTTTACGCAGAGGCTAGTGAGTGTCTGGAATTCGCTGCCAGAGGAGGTGGTGGAAGCAGGTACGATAGTGGTGTTTAAGAGGCAGCTTGACAAATACATGAATAGGATGGGAATAGAGGCTTACGGACCCCGGAAGTGCAAAATATTTTAGTTGACGGGCAATATGATCGGCGCAGGCTTGGAGGGCCGAAGGGCCTGTTCCTGTGCTGTACTTTTCTTTGTTCTTTGAAACTCTGAAACAAAAACAAAAATAGCTGGAAAAACTCAGCAGGACTGACAGCATCTGTGGAGAGGAACACAGTTAACGTTTCGAGTCCGTATGACTCTTCATCAGAACTAAGGAAATATAGAAATGAGGTGAAATATAAGCTGGTTGACGGGGGTGGGACAGGTAGAGCTGGATCGAGGGCCAGTGATAGGTGGAGGCAGAGAAATGATTGCCAAAGATGTCATAGACAAAAGGACAAAGAGGTGTTGACGGTTGTGATATTAGTTAAGGAATGTGCTAATGGGGACATTAAGTGTAGAAAGCAGGACGAGCAAGGTACAGATAGCCCTAGTGGGGGTGGGGTGGGGGCAAGAGATCGAAATAGGCTAAAGGGTGGAGATAAAACAATGGATGGAAATAAATTTAAAAATAATGGAAATAGGTGGGAAAAGAAAAATATATTAAAAAAATTATGAATTATTGGAAAAAGGGGAATCGGAAAGGGGGTGGGGATGGAGGAGAGAGTTAATGATCTGAAGTTGTTGAACTCAATATTAAGCTCGGAAGGCTGTAAAGTGCCTAGTCAGAAGATGAGGTGCTGTTCCTCCAGTTTGCGTTGATCTTCACTGGAACAATGCAGCAGGCCAAGGATGGACATGTGGGCATGAGAGCAGGGTGGAGTGTTGAAATGACAAGCGACATGGAGGTCTGGGTCATGCTTGCGGACAGACCAAAGGTGTTCCACAAAACGGTCACCCAGTCTGCGTTTGGTCTCTCCAATGTAGAGGAAACTGCATTGGGAGCAGCGAATGCAGTGGACTAAATTGAGGGAAGTGCAAGTGAAATGCTGCTTCACTTGAAAGGAGTGTTTGGGCCCTTGGACGGTGAGGAGGGGGGAAGTAAAGGGGCAGGTGTTGCACCTTCTGTGATTGCATGGGAAGGTGCAGTGGGAGGGGGTTGAGGAGTAGGGGGTGATGGAGGAGTGGACCAGGGTGTCCCGGAGGGAATGATCCCTGCGGAATGCCGCCAGGGAGGGTGAAGGGAAGATGTGTTTGGTGGTGGCATCATGCTGGAGTTGGCGGAAATGATGGAGGATGATCCTTTGAATGCGGAGGCTGGTGTGGTGATAAGTGAGGACAAGGGGGACCCTATCATGGTTCTGAGAGGGAGAGGAAGGTGTGAGGGTGGATGCGCGGGAGATGGGCCAGACACAGTTGAGGGCCCTGTCAACCACTGTGGGTGGAAAACCTCAGTTAAGGCATGAAACTCTACCCTGAAGAGAAGAAACCCCCAAGGAATGCACACCTACAATGTCTTACAGCCTTGTGTTGGACCTCCCATTGCCAATTTTAGGTTATTTGCAAAGGCCACTTTCAAAGCTTCATGAAGGTAAAAACTATCATCGGAACATTTATTTTTAAGTGCACTTCATTTCCTCTTGGAGAATTGAGGTACAAGCCATAAAATGCTCTCAATACACTGCACTGTTTTTGGACAAATTATTCTATGAGAAAGGTCTCCTTCAGGGATTTCAATTAGAAGATTTATCCCTTGTATATATTCTGTATGCAAATCCCAGTAAAGTGGGCACATTCCTAAACACTTTCAGGCCTCATAGTATCTTCTACACTGTAATCGAAAGGATGTATAAGAATTGATTAATTTACAATCAAGACTACTGATTTTGTGCTCAAAATTTTAAACATTAACCTCAGAGCTAAATGATGCCATGTTCATTAACTCTGCTAACATCCAAGCATTGATCAGTATCACTTCTCAATGATGGGAGATTATAAATGAATTGATTTAAAACTGCAACAAGCTAGGCAGATCTTATCACCCCTTTCCCCCATGTATGTCATTTCTAAAAAAAACTATTCAATTAGCTTCATTGTTAATCAAAATGGAAAGGAACTTGGTGACAAGGTAAGCCTGTGGAACTGAGGATATTGGTTAGATATTATGTTGATAATTGTAACGTAACCTTGGACAGAAAAGGAAACTGCTGCTTTAATGTGAGAGATATGCAAATCGCATTTAATTATACCATGGGACTTACAGCTAAAGTTGTTTTATGTCCTTTACACCAAAGCAGGTTTGTGGTTTGTGTCCCTCAATGGCATATCAAACGATCACAGGAAGAAAGCTGGATCTGTTCAACCTATCACAACCTAACATGCAGCCATAACTCAACATAAAGGAAGTAAATGCAACAAACAGCAGCAGAAACTAGCTGGAACATTCCATACTTTCCAGAAAGGTACATCCCTAATCGCTTGGGTTGGGTTTTATTGTTGTTATTACCAACTATACTGATTGGCAACTTTCAGATGAAGCAGGAAAAGAGGAAAACACTGAGATAGACACATGACATAGCTATTTCTTGTAGCAAAAGCAAGGTGCATTCTACTTTTGTAGTAGAACATAAAAAGAGGAAAATTAAAATTAATGATGACACCAGGTAATTCATACAAACAAAAATCACTATTTTAAGTTAAATTTACACAATAATTTTGCAATCTAAACAAAGTACCATTGATCATGAGGTATAAGACAAGCCATTTTTTTGGCACCAAAATGCATGTTTTTGGCCTGTACTTGGTGTATCAGTCCCTCCCACCCCCTCCCCCACCCAGGCCCACTATTTTTCAGCTAATAAATTAGGGACCATAAAGGGGATTTACGCATGGAGTCAGAGACATGGCTGAGGTATTGAATGAATCCATTGCATCTGTCTTTACCAAGGAGGAAGATGCTGCACAGGACATGGTGAAAGAGGAGGTAATTAGATACTTGAAGGGTTTAAAATTAATAAGGAGGAGGTGTTACATCAGCTATCTGTACTTAAAATTGATAAGGTAACAGAACTGGGTGGGATGTATCCAAGGGTACTGAGGAAAATGGGAGTGGAAATTGCGGAGGGACAGGCCATAATTTTTCAGTCTTCCTTGGACTGTGAGGCGGTACCAGAGGACTGGAAATTGCAGATGTTATTCAAAAAAGGGTGCGAAGATAAACCCAGCAACTACAGGCCAGTCTGCTTAACCTCAGTGGTGAGGAAGCTTCTAGAAGCGATAATTCGGGACAAAATTAATAGTCACTTGGGCAAATGGGGTTAATTAAGGAAAGCCAGCATGAACTTGTTAAGGGCAAATTTTGTTTAACTAACTTGCTGGAATTTTTTGATGAGGTAATAATGAGAGTTGATGAGGGTAATGCTGTTCATGTGGTGTACGTAGACTTTTAAAAGGCCTTTGATAAAGTGCCACACAGCAAACTTGTGAGCAAAGTTAGAGCTCTTGGAATAAAACAGACAGTAGTAACATGGATACGAAATTGGCTGAGAGACAGGAAACAGAGAGTAGTGCTTCATGGATGTTTTTCAGATTGGAGGAAAGCTTGTAATGGAGTTCTCCAGGGGTCAGTTACAGACGACACAAAACCTGAAACTGTGAGGAGGATAGTGTAGAACTTTAAAAGGACATAAAACAGGTTGGTCAAAAGGGCGGACAAGTGGCTGATGAAATTTAATGCAGAGAAGTGTGAAATGGTTCATTTTGGCACTAAGAACACAAAGAGATAATAGCTTCAATAGTTGACTTGTACACGGTGATCTACTGTAAATCATAGGGTATTTTTATTCATTTTTATATTTTATATCCCCATCTTCCCTGAAAGTGATAAACTCTGCTAGTTTTAGTTCTGCAAGTGTTTCTAACCTTTGTAAGAGATTCCCGCTCCTGTTTCCCTTTACGATAGTTCTTGGCTTTAGGATTTTATAACAGGCAAAATTACACAGACACAGGGTTCAGCCCAACCATAAACTTGTTGTTTATTTTTTAAAATTCCTAACACCCTGATACAAGAGCTCGAAACTAGTGTAATTGACACTACACAACAATTCATTGGTTAGCCCGATTTAAATCCCTCCACGACCTAACCTCGGCTTCCACTTAAACCCAACTTATTATCACCACGACTTATTAGAAAGTCCCTACTTAAAAAACCACAGGCAAAACTCTACATTCCTGCCCAAGCCTTCCTCAGTTCAAAGCTCCCCCAGGATTTGGATGTTATCCTTAAGTTACTTTAAAAACCTCAGCCCCAATACCCCTCGGATTTGGCTGATAATTTACAATCCCCCAATCGGTTGGTCCTTTCCAGTGTGAATTGTAGGGCCGTGAGACAGGGTGACTGTTCCTGACCCTCCTTCTTAACTGCAGCCCCAAACCATCCAATCTTGCCCTTTTTATGATGATTCTTACTGGAATATCATAAACACATTTCCTGAAGTCATCCTAGTGGATGGTCAGTACTTAGCACCGTTTAATCTTTTAGTCTGTTACATGCCCTGGTCCAGACAGACTCACTCAATGCTGCTGTAATTTCCATCATCAAAATCAATGGCGTGCGCCCAGGTGAGATATCTCTGGCTCCGAGCATGGTGGACGTGCTAATGTTTTTCCTCCTTCTTGATAGGAGTGAATGTTGCTATGTAATGGCCATCATCTGGGGCTGTTATGCTAATTGCATTCCCATTTTCTCAACTGGGTTACGTGATGGCAGCTGTCCTGTACCATTGTATATGATTCATTCCTTTAACTACATCAGGTGGAAGCAGTTACCTTGCACCATTGGTAGACTGGGCAAAACAAATTAGCAATAATACTGTGGTGAATGAATTCCTGGAGTGTGGGCAAGATGGTTTTTTAGCCCAGTACGTCGAGGAACCAACTAGGGATTTGGTATTGTGCAATGAGAAGGGTTTAATTAATAACCTTGTTGTGTGGGGTCCTATGAGGAAAAGTGACCATAACATGATCGAATTCTTCATTAGGATGAAAAGTGAAGTAGTCCAATCTGAAACTAGGGTCCTAAATCTTAACAAAGGAAACTACGAAGGTACGAGGCATGAGTTGGCTAAGATAGATTGGGGAACTTCATTAAAAGGCATGATGGTAGATAGGCAATAGCTAATATTTAAGGAACAAATGTATGCATTGCGACAGTTATACATTCCTTTCTGACGCAAAAACACAACAGATAAAGCGGCTAAACCATGGCTAACAAAAGAAAATAAGGATAGGATTAAATGCGAAGAGGAGTTATATGAAATTGTTAAAACAATTAGCAAGCCTCAGGATTGAGAGCACTTTAGAATTCAGCAAAGGAGGATCAAGAGATTGATTAAGAGGGTAAAAATAGAGTATGAGAGTAAGCTTGCAAGGAACATAAAAGCGGACTGTAAAAGCTTCTATAAGTATGTAAAAAGAAAAAAAATTAGTGAAGACAAATGTAGATCCCTCACAGTCCGAAATGGGAGAATTTATAATAGAGAACAGGAAATGGCGGAGCAATTAAACAACTACTTTAGTTCTGTTTTCATGGAGGGGGACACAAATAACTTCCCAGAAACACTATGGAACCAAGAGTCTAGTGAGAAGGAGGAATTGAAGAAAATTAGTATTACTAAAACAATAGTGCTGGAGAAGTTAGTGGGATTGAAAGCCAATAAATTCCCAGGGCCCGATAGCCTACATCCCAGGGTACTAAAGGAGGTGGCCATGGAAATAGTGGATGTTGGTTGTCGTCTTCCAAAATTCTGTAGATTCTGGAACAGTCCCAGCAGATTAGAGGGTGGAAAATATAACCCCACTGTTTAAAAAAGGAAGGAGGGAGAAAACAGCGAATTACAGATCAGTTAGCCTAACCTCAGTAGTAGGGAAAATGCTAGAATCTATTATAAAGGATGTGATAACAGGGCACTTAGAAAATATCAACGGGATTAGACAAAGTCAACATGGATTTATGAAAAGGAAATCATTTTTGACAAAATTACTGGAGTTCTTTGAGGACATAACTAGCAGAGTAGATAAGAGAGAACCAGTAGATGTGGTAAAACCATAAGGCCATAAGATGTAGGAGCAGAAGTAGGCCATTCAGCCCATCAAGTCAGCTCCGCCATTCAATGAGATCAGGCTGATCTGATAATCCTCAATTGCACTTTCCTGCCTTTTCCCATAACCCTTGATTCCCTTACTGATTAAAAATCTGTCTACCTCCGCCTTAAATATACTTAGTGACCCAGCCTCTACAACCCTCTGTGGTAAGGAATTCCACAGATTCACTACCCTCTGAGAGAAGAAATTCCTCCTCATCTCTGTCTTAAATGGGCAACCCCTTACTCTGAGATTATGCCCTCTGGTCCTAGACTCTTCCACAAGGGGAAATAACCTCTGAGCATCTATCCTATCAAGCCCCCTAAGAATCTTATATGTTTTAATAAGGTTGCCTCTCATTCTTCTAAACCCCAATGAGTACAGGCCCAACACACTCAACCTCTCCTCATAAGAAAATCCCTCCATCCCGTGGATCAACCTAGTGAACCTTCTCTGGACTGTCTCCAATGCCAGTGTATCTTTCCTTAGATAAGGGGACCAAAACTGTTCACAGTAATTCAATGCAAATGTAGTTCCATTGTTTAAAAAGGATCAAAGGAAATGCCAAACATTTATAGGCCAGTTAGTCTTACATCGGTGGTGAGCAAATTAGTAGAATCAATCCTGAGAGATACGATTAACTGTCATGTGGAAAGGCATGGATTAATCAGGGATGGTCAGCATGGATTTGTTAAAGGAAGGTCTTGCCTCACAAATTTGATTGAATTCTTTGATGAAGTGACAAGAAGGGTTGATGAAGGTAGTGTAGTGGATGTTGTGTTCATGGATTTTAGCAAGGCATTTGACAAGGTCCCATATGGCAGATTGGTCAGGAAAGTAAAAGCCCATGGGATTCAGGTAATGTGGCAAACTGGATAAAAGGTTGGCTTTGTAACAGGAAACAAAGGGTACTGGTCGATGGATGCCCTTGCGAATGGAAAGTTGTCTCAAGTGGCGTTCCACAGGGCTCGGTGTTGGGACCCTTGCTGTTTGTGTTATATATTAACGATTTGGACGTGAACGTGGGGGGGCACGATTGGGAAATTTGCAGATGACACAAAGATTGGCCGAGTAGTGGATAGTGTAGAGGATAGCTATAATCCCCAAAACGATATAGATGGGTTGGTGGAGTGGGCAGTAAAGTGGCAGATGGATTTTAACATAGAGAAGTGTGAGGTCATACATTTAGGGAGGTCAAACAGTTACAGGGATTACACAATAAACAGGAATATACTAAGAGGGGTAGATGAAGTGAGAGATCTTGGCGTACAAGTACACAGGTCCCTGAAGGCAGCAGTTCAAGTAGACAAGGTTGTAAAGAAGGCATATGGAATGCTCTCCTTCATTGGCAGAGGTATAAAATATAAAAGTAAGGATATAATATTGAAATTGTATAAAACACTGGTGAGGCCACAAGTGGAGTATTGTGTGCAGTTCTGGTCACCACATTACAGGAAGGACGTAATAGCTCTGGAGAGAGTGCAGAGGAGGTTTACAAGAATGTTACCAGGGTTAGAAAAGTGTAGCTACGAGAAGAGATTGGATAGGTTGGGGTTATTTTCCTTAGATCAAAGAAGGCTGAGAGGTGACTTGATTGAGGTGTACAAAATTATGAGGGGAATAGATAGAATGGACAGGATAAAATTGTTTCCCTTGATGGAGAATTCTAGAACCAGGGGACATAGATTCAAGATAAGTGGCAGAAGGTGTAGGGGGGGACATGAGGAAGAACCTTTTTACGCAGAGGGTAGTGGGCGTCTAGAATTCGCTGCCCAAGTTGGTAGTAGAGGCAGAAACTCTTAACTCTTTTAAAAAGTACCTGGGTCTGCACCTAAAGTGCTGTAAGCTGCAGGGCTATGGGCCGGGTGCAGGGAGGTGGGATTGGAAAGGGCACCTGGGTGTTCTCGGGCTGGCATGGACAAGATGGGCCGAATGGCCTCCTTCTGTGCTGTAACTTTTCTATGGTTCTATGGTTCTAGGTGAGGTCTAAATAGTGCCTTGTATAGTTTTGGCAAGACTTCCCTATTTTTATACCCCATTCCTTTTGAAATAAAGGCCAACATTCCATTTGCCTTCCCTATTACCTGTTGAACTTGTATACTAGCTTTTTGTGATTCACGCACAAGGACCCACAAATCCCTCTGTGCTGCAGCTTTCTTCAGTCTTTCTCTATTTACATAATATTCAGCTCCTCTATTATTCCTGCCAAAGTGCATTAGTTCACATTTTCCCACATTATATTCCATCCGCCAAGTTTTTGCCCACTCACTTAACCTGTCTATATCCCTCTGTAGACTCTTTGTGTCATCCTCACCACTTGCCTTCCCATCCATTTTTGTGTCATCTGCAAACTTGGCGATAGTACATTCACTTCCCTCATCCAAATCATTGATATATGTTGTAAACAATTGTGACCCAAGCACTGATCCCTGTGGAACTCCGCTAGTTATAGGTTGCCATCCTGAAAATGCTCCCCTTAACCCAACTCTCTGCCTTCTAATAGCTAGCCAATCTTCTATTCATACTTACTACGTCCAACACCGTGGGCTCTTATCTTATCTTATCGTAGTGTATTTGGATTTTCTGAAAGCTTTTGATAAAGTCCCACATAAGAGGTTAGTGTGTAAAATTAAAGCACATGGGATTGGGGGAATATATATGCATGGATTGAGAATTGGTTAGCAGACAGGAAACAGAGTAGGAATAAGTGGGTCTTTTTCAGAGTGGCAGGTGGTGACTAGTGGGGTACCGCAGGGGTCAGTGCTTGGGCCCCAGCTATTCACAATATATATCAATGATTTGGATGAGGGAACCAAATGTAATATTTCCAAATTTGCTAACAACATGAAACTTGGTGGGAATGTGAGTCGTGAGGAGTGCGTTAAGAGGCTTCAAGGTGATTTAGACAGGTTGAGTGAATGGGCAAATTCATGGCAGATGCAGTATAACGTGAATAAGTGTGAAGTTATCTACTTGGTTAAAAAAACAGAATGGCAGAGTATTATTTAAATGGTGATAGATTGGGAAATGTTGATGTACAAAGGGACCTGAGTGTCCTTGTACACCAATTACTGAAAGCAAGCATGTAGGTGCAGCAAGCAGTTAAGAAGGCAAATGGTATGTTCGCCTTCATTGCGAGAGGACTTGAGTACAGGAGCAAGGATGTCTTACTGCAGCTGTATAGGCCCTTGGTGAGACCACACCTGGAGTATTGTGTGCAGTTTTGGTCTTGTTACCTAAGAAAGGATATACTTGCCATAGAGGGAGTGCAGCGAATGTTCACCAGGCTGAATCCTGGGATGGCAGGATTGTCATATGAGGAGAAATTGGGCCGACTAGGTCTGCACAAGTCTTGTTCCTTTTTTTAATGATGCATACAGGCCATCGACATTGTAGCTGAGCTAACTTTATTGATAACACAGTTTCCTAACATGAATACATATCTGTAGTATCTGCACTCTATCAAGACAGGCTCCAACATGTGCTATCTGACCTTCAACTCCCAGGTCAGGTGACCCCATATATAATACAGAGTGCCATATAGTGCCTAATACTGGAGTCCACAACCACAATCAGCTATTATCATGACATTTCCCTTTTTTTAAAAACAAACTTTTATACAACTTAAGTACACAAAGTCTCTTATTTATTCTTTCTCACTCTTTTGATCAGTCTGTTTTGTCTTTTACTTATCTTTTCTCCCTTGAAAAATATTCCTTCTGTGACATGAAGTTCCTGACGAGAGGTCAAGTATTGTTTCACAGCAGAAGGATCTCCGCCCCGATGTGTGGGCCAGCCAGTTTGCACAATCTGCTCCAGTTTTCTCAGGGCGATGTCATTCTTGGTCGCTTCCTTGATCTCATCCAGTTTGGTCACAGCCACAGGTAAGTTCTTTGTCAGTATGTGAACCTGTGCTTCTGTTTCTTTATCCTTTTCCTGGGTAGGTATGTACGTGACAGTGTGTCTACAATGTACATTTCCTTGTCCGGTTTGTATTTAACTCTGACCTGGTACTCCTGCAGACACATTAGTAATCTTTGGATTCTTGGTGGTGCAAAGTTCAGGGGCTTTTTAAGTATGGTTTCCAAAGGCTTATGATCAGTCACTGCCTCCATGTCTTTGCCCTGGACAAACTGGTGGAAATGTTCTAGGCCAAACACAATTGCTCGCATTTCTCTCTCTATTTGGACACACCGCTCCTGTGTTTCAGTCATTGCCTATGAAGTGTATGCCACCGGTGCCTCATTTTGCAAGAGGACAGCTCCCAGGCCAGTCATTGAAGCGTCCACTGAGATCTTGACCGGCTGACTGACATTGTAATACTTTAACACTGGTGCCTAGGTCAGTGTTCTCTTCAGACTGGCCAAAGCTTCCTGGTGACTTTGTTCCCAGTGCCATTCCACAGCATGTTGTAAAAGTTCTCTGAGAGGTGCTATCTGGCCTGACATGTTCGGAATGAATTTCCAAGATAGGTCACCATTCCCAAAAACCTCTCCAAGTCTTTCTTACATTCTGGGGGTGATATGTTCACGACTGCTTTGATTTTACTTGGGTCCGGCTTCAGTCCCTCACTTGTTAGCACGTGTCCCAAATACTTGATTTCATGAAGACCTATTTTGCATTTTTCCTTCTTGAATTTGAGGTTCCTTTCTCTAGCTATGGCCAGCACTTGCCTCAGTCTGTGGTCGTGTTCTTCTTGTGAGGCTCCCCAGATCAGCACATCGTCGATATAAGTTTCCACACCCTCTAACCTTTCAAACAGCTGCTTCACTGTTCTGTGGAACACCTCCAGAGCTGAATTAATACCAAAATGTAAGTGTAAAAACCTGTATCGCCTGTATGATAAATTACAGGAAATTCCAGGCCGATTAGCCTGACCTCGGTTGTTGGTAAGATTTTAGAGTCCATTATTAAGGATGAGATTTCAGAATATTTGGAAGCGCATGGTAAAATAGGGTAAAGTCAGCATGGTTTCATCAAGGGGAGGTCATGCCTGACAAATCTGTTAGAATTCTTTGAGGAGGTAACGAGCAGGTTAGTCAAAGGAGAGCCAATGGATGTTATCTACTTGGACTTCCAGAAGGCCTTTCACAAGGTGCCGCACAGGAGGCTGCTCAGTAAGATAAGAGCCCATGGTGTTAGAGGCAAGGTACTAGCATGGATAAAAGATTGGCTGTCTGGCAGGAGGCAGAGATTGGGGATAAGGGGGTCCTTCTCAGGATGGCGGCTAGTGACAAGTGGAGTTCCACAGGGGTCAGTGTTGGGACCACAACTTTTCACTTTATACATTAATGATCTAGATGAAGGAACTGAGGGCATTCTGGCTAAGTTTGCAGATGATACAAAGATAGGTGGAGGGACAGGTAGTATTGAGGAGGCGGGGAGGCTGCAGAAGGATTTAGACAGGTTAGGAGAATGGGCAAAGAAGTGGCAGATGGAATACAACGTGGGGAAGTGTGAGGTCATGCACTTTGGTAGGAAGAATAGAGGCATAGACTATTTTCTAAATGGGGAGAGAATTCAGAAATCTGGAGTGCAAAGGGACTTGGGAGTCCTAGTCCAGGATTCTCTTAGGGTTAACTTGCAGGTTGAGTCGGTAGTTAGGAAGGCAAATGCAATGTTGGCATTTATTTCAAGAGGACTAGAATATAAAAGCAGGGATGTGCTGCTGAGGCTTTATAAGGCTTTGGTCAG
The DNA here is from genome assembly GCF_964194155.1 of Cetorhinus maximus. NCBI lineage: Eukaryota > Metazoa > Chordata > Chondrichthyes > Lamniformes > Cetorhinidae > Cetorhinus > Cetorhinus maximus. Next base: position 144,500,002 of record NC_135887.1, read on the forward strand.
ACCACATTTAGAATATTGTGAGCAATTTTGGGCCCCATATCTCAGGAAGGATATTCTGGCCCTGGAGAGGGTCCAGAGGAGGTTCACGAGAATGATCCCAGGAATGAAAGGCTTAACATATGAGGCACATTTGAGGACTCTGGGTCTATACTCGATGGAGTTTAGAAGGATGAGGGAGGATCTGATTGAAACTTACAGAATACTGAAAGGCCTGGATAGAGTGGACGTGGGGAAGATGTTTCCATTAGTAGGAGAGACTAGGACCCGAGGGCACAGCCTCAGAGTAAAGGGAAGACCTTTTAGAACAGAGATGAGGAGAAACTTCTTTAGCCAGAGAGTGGTGAATCTATGGAATTCATTGCCACAGAAGGCTGTGGAGGCCAGGTCATTGAGTGTATTTAAGACCGAGATAGATAGCTTCTTGATTGGTAAGGGGATCAAAGGTTACGGGGAGAAGGCGGGAGAATGGGGTTGAGAAACTTATCAGCCATGATTGAATGGTGGAGCAGACTCGATGGGCTGAATGGCCTCATTTCTGCTCCTATGTCTTATGGTCTTATGGTCTTATGGTGTGTTGAATGTACAGAGATAGGAGCTGCATTCATCCAGCTTGACCTGCCAGAAGCCTGAACTCGCATCCAAGACTGAATAGTATTTAGCATCAGCTAGCTTACACATGATCTCTTCTACTGTGGGCAGCTGGTAATGCTCTCCTTGTACTGTCTGGTTTAGGTCTCTGGGATCCTGAGAGAATAGTGGTGAAAACTGATTTTGCTACAATTACAGTTGGATTCACCCGCTTTGTTGGTCCTTCAATTTTCTTGATGGTGTGAAGTTTCTCCATTCTGTCCAATTCTGCTTTCAGTCAGTGTCTCAGCATTACAGGTATTTTCCTGGGTGGGTGTATTTTGGGTGTCACAGTTTCATCAATCTTGATGGTGTGTTCTCCTTTTAGGCAGCCGATCCCCTGGAACACATCTTTATACTCGCTCAGGATGTCATCAGTGGTAACAATCATTATTCTCTTGATTAGCTTCAGATTTTTACAAGCTTTGATTCCAAGAATGGGTTTTGCATCAGTTTTCACCACTATGAATGGAAATGCTTGAGGCTGTTTTTTGTAGTTCACTTTAAGTGTGCACTTGCTTTCTACAGCAATTTTTTCACCTGTGTAAGTAGACAGCTTCACTTTTGTTTTAGTTAGCTGTTTTTCTTTGCTTATCTTATGATACAGGCTCATGGGAATGACATTTGCTAGTGCACCTCTGTCAAGCTTGAAATTCACCATCATGTTGACAATTTTTAAATCAACCTCCCATTTGTCTTCTTTGGAATTTGTTGTTACTGAACCAACGAAAAGTTCAGTTTCAATGTTTGTGTCAATCGTGTGCACTTTCTTCGATTTACACATCTTAGCGAAGTGATTTAGTTTATCACAGTTCTTACACTACTTTTCATTGGCGGACAGCCACATGGTAAATATTCTGTTCTGCATCGGCTGCATTTAAATATTTTAATAGCAGTTTTGTTCTTTTTACCTTCAGGCTGTCTATTTGTTCTTTCCCAGGCCTGTTTCTGTTTAGCTGCATCTAACTACTTGACCATGTGTGGATTATCATCTTCTGTCATCTGTTTAATCTGGCATTTTGCTGTCTCTGTTGCTCTGCAGGTATTTATTGCTTTCTCCAGAGTGAGATCAACTTCTCTCAAAGGCCTTTCTCTCAGAGAGTTGTATGCAATCCTGCAAATTATTCTATCTCGGATGAGTGATTCTTCAAGCTCTTCAAATTCACATGATTTAGCTCATTTTCTCAGCTCAGTTACGTACTGACTAATGTTGTCACTGCCTTGTGTGCACGTGCAAAATTTGTATCTTTCATACGTGATATTATCCTTAGGGCTGCATTAGGCTTTGAATTTTTCCATTATTTCTTTCAAGTCATTTCAGTTTCAAATGCAAATGTGTCATAGACTTCTAGAGCTTCTTCCCCTGCTACATGAAGAAATATGGAAGACTATCAGATTGGCAGGGGTAACATGGAAGACGAATTTGATGAGCACATCAGGGATTGTTTCTTACAGCAATACGTTACAGGACCTACCCAGGAACAGGTTATTTTAGATCTAGTAATGTGTAATGAGGTGGGAGCAATAAGAGATCTCGTAGTTAAGGATCCTCTAGGGAGTAGCGATCACAACATGGTAGAATTTCAAATTCAGTTTGAGGGTGAACAGCTTGGGTCTCAAACCAGTGTCCTCAACTTAAGTAAGGGCAATTATAGAGATACGACCTTGTGATGAAGCAGCTGAAGATGGTTAGGCCTAGGACACGACCCTGAGGAATTCCTGCAGTGATGTGCTGGAGCTGAGATGACTGACCTCCAACAATCACAATCATCTTCCTTTGTGCTTGTTATGGACAAAGAAATAGACAAGTTGCAAAAAAAATGTTTTGGATTGGGGGAGAGCTGATTTTAGTAAAATAAGGCAGGATCTGGCCAAGGTAGAGTGGGAACAGGTACTTGTGGGGAAATCTACAAAAGAACATTGGGGGACATTAAAGAAAGGAAATGGGGAGGGTACAGGCTCAACATGTTCCCTCTAGGGTGATAGGAAGGAGTAACAAGCCCAGAGAACCATGGATGACCAGAGATATTCAGGTTACGATGAGAAGGAAAAGAGAGGCTTTTAGCAGGTACAAGGGGAGCAAATCAGTGGAGGCATTAGTGGAGTACAGAAAGTGCAGGGTGGAGCTTAAGAAAGCAATTAGGAGAGCAAAGAGGGGATATGAGAAAGCTCTGGCTGGTAAAAGTAGGGAAAATCCCAAGATATTCTATAAGTATATCAATGGGAAGAGGATAACCAGGGAAAGAGTAGGGCCCATAAGGGACCAAGGGGGCAATCTATGGGTGGAGCCAGAGGACATCACGAGAGCATTGAATGAATACTTCACATCCGTCTTCACCCAAGAGAATGAGCATGAAGGTATGGAACTCAGGGAGAGAGAGAGACTGCGAGGTTCTTGAACAAATTGATATAGGGAGTGACAAGGTATTGGAGGTGTTGGCAGGCTTAAAAGTGGACAAATCTCCAGGTCCAGATGATTTGTGACCCAGGCTGCTGAGGGAGGCAAGGGAGGAGATCGCAGGGGCACTGACCCAAATTTTAAATTCCTCTCTGGCCACGGGGGAGGTGCCAGAGGACTGGAGAACAGCTAATGTGGTTCCGTTATTTAAGAAGGGTTGTAGAGAGAAGCCAGGGAACTGCAGGCCAGTGAGTCTCACGTCAGTGGTAGGGAAACTATTGGAGAAAATTCTGAAGGAGAGAATCTATCTCCACTTGGAGAGGCAAGGTTTGATCAGGGATGGTCAGCATGGCTTTGTCAGAGGGAGGTCATGCCTAACAAATTTGATTGAATTTTTTGAGGTGGTGACCAGGAGTGTAGATGAGGGTAGTGTAGTTGATGTAGTTTATATGGATTTCAGCAAAGCCTTTGACAAGGTCCCACATGGGAGACTTATAAAGAAGGCAAATGCACATGGGATACAGGGTAATTTGATAAGGTGGATTCAAAATTGGCTTCGTTGTAGGAGACAGAGGGTGATGACAGAAGGCTACTTTAGTGACTGGAAGCCAGTGTCCAGTGGCGTACCACAGAGATCTGTGCTGGGTCCCCTATTATTCGTAATTTATATATATATGACATAGATGACTATGTGGGGGGTAGGGTTAGTAAGTTTGTGAATGTCACAAAGATTGGCCGAGTGGTTAACAATGAGGTTGAGTGTCTTGGGCTACAGGAAGATATAGACATGATGGTCAAATGGGCAGATAAGTGGCAGATGGAATTTAACCCTGAAAAGTGTGAGGTGATACACTTTGGAAGGAGTAATTTGACAAGGAAGTATTCAATGAACGGCATGACGCTAGGAAGTTCTGAGGAACAAAGGGGCCTTGGCGTGTGTGTCCATAGATCTCTGAAGGCGGAGGGGCATGTTAGTGGGGTGGTGAAAAAGGCATATGGGACATTGCATTTATCAATCAAGGCAAACATCCAAAAGTAGGGAGGTCATGTTGGAGTTGTATAGAACCTTGGTGAGACCACAGCTGGAGTACTGTGTGCAGTTCTGGTCACCACATTATAGGAAGGATGTGATTGCACTGGAGGGGATGCAGAGGAGATTCACCAGGATGTTGCCTGGGTTGAAACATTTAAGTTATGAAGAGAGATTGGATAGACTTGGGTTGTTTTCGTTGGAGCGGTGAAGACTGAGGGGCAACCTGATCGAGGTGTACAAGATTATGAGGGGCATGGACAGGGTGGATAGGGAGCAGCTGTTCCCCTTAGTTGAAGGGTCAGTCATGAGGGGACATAAGTTCAAGTTGACGGGCAGGAGGTTTAGGGGGGATGTGAGGAAAAACCTTTTCACCCAGACGGTGGTAACAATCTGGAATGCGCTGCCTGGGAGGGTGGTGGAGGCGGGTTGCCTCACATCCTTTAAAAAGTACCTGGATGAGCACTTGGCACGTCATAACATTCAAGGCTATGGGCCAAGTGCTGATAAATGAGATTAGATAAGTAGGTCAGGTGTTTCTCATGTGTCGGTGCAGACTCGATGGGCCCAAGGTCCTCTTCTGCACTGTGTGATTCTGGGATTCTGTGACTCTGCTAGGTATGACTCCAACCAGCGGAGAGTTTTCCCCCTGATTTCCATTGACTCCAGTTTTGCTAGGACTCCTTGATGCCACACTCGGTCAAATGCTGACTTGACGTCAAGGGCAATTGCTCTCACCTCACTTCAGGAGTTCAGCTCTTTTGTCCATGTTTGAACCAAGGCTGTAATGAGGTCAGGAGCTGAGTGGCCCTGTTGGAACCCAAACTGGGCATCAGTGACCAGATTATTGCTAAGCAAGTGCCGCTTGATAGCACTGTTGATGACCCCTTCCAGTACTTTACTGATGATGGAGAGTAGACTGATGGGGCAGTAATTGGCAGGGTTGGATTTGTCCTGCTTTTTGTGTACAGGACATACCTGGGTAATTTCCCACATAGCTGGGCAGATGCCAATGTTGTAGCCGTACTGTAACAGCTTGGCTAGGGGCGCAGCAATTTCTGGAGCACGTTTCTATGATAACGTCCCCATTTCTGGTCCTTTAATTGTGTCAGTTCTTTTGTGATGTTGGGATGTTTGAAATGAAGCCCTTACAGTATAGCCTGCCTCTGTGTGTTTTGTGTTGAGGTTTGGCTTTTATTTACAGTACTTGCATCCATGGTTTTTAGGGTTTTTCGTATTTCATAAAGTCCAGTTGGAGGGGATTCCGATCCCACACCTTCCAATACATTAGCAAGCTGTTAGTACTCAACTTTAGTACATATCCTCCCCAACGTATAAAGAGAATGGCAGATGGCACTGTGTGAGTCTTGCTTGAAGGAATCAAGGAGACTAAATAAACCTGCATCAGGTGACAAATGTTCCCATTATTGTTCTGATAACAAAACATTAACTTTTTGTTTCTGAAATAATCACATTTCTTGTTATAATTAGTTGGTTTGACGAGAAATAATAAATGCAAAATAAATTCAAATATTGAGAAACTAGTTCATAGGTGCTAAAATTTACAGGATTTCATAGATAATTCCAGGATTTCCATCCAGAATTGCACTCCTATAGAATAAACTAACTCCCTATGTGTGACTTGGATGATTGAATACCTGGAATTACATGAAATGGAACTGTTTTGAATGTATCACAGTTTTTGACTGGATATTTTTCACATCTTGTTTTTCACGTCTTGATGTTGCCTGGAAATGGAAATGTGTTGGAGGATCATCAATAATCTAAAGGCAAAGCAATTTGAAAACTTATTTTGCTACATGTACCTAAATGTTCAAATAGAATTCACAAACATATGGACTGGATTCAACTCATTAAAATACAACAGAAGGAGTTCTGAACTGGCTTTGGAGTCAGCAGAATTGATTTTCATTTTCCTTTTGGTTCTGCTCTGTTGTCTGTTTGCAGCAGTCGTGGGCTGGAAGCACTGAGAGGTGTGCATGTGGATGGACTTTAAATATGGTGCCTGGCATGATGAAGCAATAGATCAGGAAACAAACTATGACTTGTGTTTCTGTTGGACCTGGACTCAAGTGTAGGAAATTCTTGTGTTGAACAATCAAGAGTTCTATTATCATGTACAATTGTTGCAGGAGTGATGTCATAACAACACCCTTATCTTTTTCACACCTTTACAGTGCCATTTCTAAATCAAATGTGATGACAAAGATATCTGAGTTATTCATTAATTGTGAACCTTTTTGATCTTTCAGAAGTACTCCAAACATGAAGATATGTCTTGCTTTCAGTGGTACTGCATGAAAGAAGGTATGTCAGAACCATAATGAACAAACAAAGACTCATTGGCTGTACACACGATCAGAGAACCAGATGCAGAACAGTACCATTTGATGTAAGGATGTATGTTGTTAACATGAAGCATAGTGCTGGCATAGCCAGAGATATTTTTCTAAATCAAACTTCATCTTTCAGATGACGTATTAAACAGAGACCCTGTTCAAGTATATTTTGGCATTATTTGAAGAAAACCAGAGAACTATCCTAGTGTTTTATCTGGTATTTGTGCTTCAAACAGCCTAATCATAACTGGTCATACATTTAACTTGATGTTTCTGGGATTTTGCTATTATGCAATTCAGCTGCCAATTTGCATTCCATGACAACTATCACTGCCTTCAAAAACTAATTATATAAATGCAAGTTATTTCTTTTGTTACACATTCTCATCAAAGGCAAAAAAGAATGGGTGGTATCATTCCAGCTCTGCACTAAGTGTGTTAGTGGGCGGGTAAAACGCTGTTTTACCCGCCAGCCACAATGGCAGCTTCTCACGCCATACCATCCTAAACCCGCCGCATTAATTAAACATTCTCTGGAAACACGCCATTTCCATGACGAGTGGGCTCTCATTCGCTCGCTGTGCCATCATCTCGCTGCTTCATCATGCCAGGCGCCATATTTAAAGTCCATCCACATACACACCTCTCAGTGCTTCCAGCCCACGACTACTGCAAAGAAGACATGGCCCTGAAAGGCAAAAATATTGCAGCCCCCAGGTTCAATGACACGTCCCCCGAGTGCCTTTTGGACTCAGTGGAGGCTTGCCATGATGTTCTCTGCCCCCGCACTGGCAGCAGCAAAATCACTAATCAGGCTTGGGATGAGGTGGCAGAGGTGGTCAGTGCCAATGCCCTTCAAAGGAGGACAGCCACCCAGTGCTGCGAGAGGATGAATGATCTCCTCCATTCTGCCAGGGTAAATCACTCTTCTCATCACACTCAAGTCACACACTCGCAAACCCATCACACATCCACAGGGCCCTCACTCACTGCCAGTTCAAAGGGCATCACCATTCACTCTCTCACACACACCGTCATTGTCCTCATCCTGTCCATGGGACCACTCACCACCCACACAGGCCAGGCACACATCATCTGGCCTGGCAGGCACCCTGCTTACACACTCTCTATCTCTGTGCAGGACAAGCTGGCACAGAACAAGAGGGGGAGAGGTTTCAGACTGGTGGAGGAATGCCTGAAATGAAGGTCCTCACGGACTTTGAAAACAGAGCCATTCAGTTGGCCAGCGATGACCGGGACCGGTCCTGTGCTGACAGTGCGGTTGGCACTACTCTACCAAGTGAGAATCCAGCAGTGCAACATCCATCAGACAACCATGGTGAGAGTGATGTTTCCTGTTTCATAGGCCACTGCCATGCACTAATTATCTCCCATTGCTTCCGCAGGCACATCTGCCAAACATCTGACGGAGCCCATGACCCAGGGCCTCCAATCAAGCCCCAAATAAACCTCTGAAGAGGAATTTGAAGGCACCCTTCTTGAAACATAGAAACATAGTAAATAGGAGTAGGAATATTTGGCCCTTCGAGCCTGCTCCGCCATTCAATATGATCATGGCTGATCCTCTATCTCAACGCCATATTCCCGCTTTCTCCCCATACCCCTCGATATCTTTTGAGTCCAGAAATCTATTTATTTCCTTCTTAAATATATTCAGTGACTTGCCCTCCACAGCCTCTGTGGTAGAGAATTCCACAGGTTCACCACCCTCTGAGTGAAGAAGTTCCTCCTCATCTCAGTCCTAAATGGTCTACCCCGTATCCTGAGACTGTGGCCCCTTGTTCTAGACCCCCCCCAGCCACAGGAAACATCATCCCTGCATCCAGTCTGTCCATCCCTGTCAGAATTTTATACGTTTCAATGAGATCTCCTCTCATTCTTCTAAACTCCAGTGAATACAGCCCTCGTCAGCCCAATCTCTTCTCATATGACAATCCTGCCATCCCAGGATTCAGTCTGGTGAACCTTCGCTGCACCCCCTCTATGGAAAGTATATTCTTTCTTAGGTAAGGAGACCAAAACTGCACACAATACGCCAGGTGTGGTCTCACCAAGGGCCTGTACAGCTGCAGTAAGACATCCTTGCTCCTGTACTCAAGTCCTCTTGCAATGAAGGTGAACATACCATTTGCCTTCTCAACTGCTTGCTGCACCTGCATACTTGCTTTCAGTGACTGGTGTACAAGGACACTCAGGTCCCTTTGTACATCAACATTTCCCAATCTTATCACCATTTAAATAATACCCTGCCATTCTGTTTTTCCTATCAAAGTTGATAACTTCACACTTATCCATGTTATACTGCATCTGCCATATATTTGCCCACACACTCAACTTGTCTAAATCATCTTGAAGCCTCTTAACATCCTCCTCACCGCTCACATTCCCAAGTTTTGTGTTGCCAGCAAACTTGGAAATGTTACATTTGGTTCCCTCATCCAAGTCATTGATATATATTATGAATAGCTGGGGCCCAAGCACTGATCCCTGTGGTACCCCACTAGTCACAGCCTGCCATTCTGAACAAGACCCATTTATCCCTACTCTCTGTTTCCTGTCTGCCAACCAATTCTCAATCCATGCAAATATATTACCCCCAATTCCATGTGCTTTCATTTTGCACATTAACCTCTTATGTGAGACTTTATCAAAAGTTTCCTGAACACATCACATCCATTGATTCTCCCTTATCTATTCTGCTAGTTATGTCGTCAAAAAATTCCAATAGGTTTGTCAAACATGATTTCCCTTTCATAATTACAAGTTGATTGTGTCTAATCCTGTTGATATTGTCTAAGTATTCTTTTATCACATCCTTTATAATAGACTCTAGCATTTTTCTACCACTGATTTTTAAAGTATAAAACAGCGAGAGGAGAGCTGGGAATTTTACAGTTTAAAACAGCGAGAGGAGAGCCGGGGTTTTTACAGTTTAAAACAGTAAGAGGAGAGCTGGGATTTTCACAGTTTAAAACAGCGAGAGGAGAGCTAGAATTATTACAGTTTAAAACAGTAAGATGGGAGCCGGGGTTTTCATTGTTTAAAAGAGTGAGAAGAGAGCCGGGAGTTTCACAGTTTAAAACAGCGAGAGGAGAGCTGGGGTTTTTACAGTTTAAAACAGCGAGAGGAGAGCCGGGATTTTCACAGTTTAAAACAACGAGAGGAGAGCCGGGATTTTTACAGTTTAAAACAGTGAGAAGAGAGCCGGGATTTTCCCAGTTTAAAACAGCGAGAGGAGAGCCGGGATTTTCACAGTTTAAAACAGTGAAAGGAGAGCCGGGATTTTCACAGTTTAAAACAGCGAGAGGAGTGCTGGTATTTTCATAATTTAAAACAGCGAGAGGAGAGCCGGGATTTTCATAATTTAAAACAGCGAGAGGAGAGCCGGGGGTTTCACAGTTTAAAACAGCAAAAGGAGAGCTGGGGTTTTTACAGTTTAAAACAGCGAGGGTAGAGCCGGGATTTTTACAGTTTAAAACAGCGAGAGGGGAGCCGGGATTTTTACAGTTTAAAACAGCGAGAGGAGAGCCGGGATTTTTACAGTTTAAAACAGTAAGAGGAGAGCTGGGATTTTCACAGTTTAAAACAGCGAGAGGAGGGCTAGAATTATTACAGTTTAAAACAGTAAGATGGGAGCCGGAGTATTCATTGTTTAAAAGAGTGAGAAGAGAGCCGGGAGTTTCACAGTTTAAAACAGCGAGAGGAGAGCTGGGGTTTTTACAGTTTAAAACAGCGAGAGGAGAGCCGGGATTTTCACAGTTTAAAACAGCGAGAGGAGAGCCGGGATTTTTACAGTTTAAAACAGTGAGAAGAGAGCCGGGATTTTCCCAGTTTAAAACAGCGAGAGGAGAGCCGGGATTTTTACAGTTTAAAACAGTGAGAAGAGAGCCGGGATTTTCCCAGTTTAAAACAGCGAGAGGAGAGCCGGGATTTTCACAGTTTAAAACAGTGAAAGGAGAGCCGGGATTTTCACAGTTTAAAACAGCGAGAGGAGTGCTGGTATTTTCATAATTTAAAACAGCGAGAGGAGAGCCGGGATTTTCATAATTTAAAACAGCGAGAGGAGAGCCGGGGGTTTCACAGTTTAAAACAGCAAAAGGAGAGCTGGGATTTTTACAGTTTAAAACAGCGAGAGTAGAGCCGGGATTTTTACAGTTTAAAACAGCGAGAGGAGAGCCGGGATTTTCACAGTTTAAAACAGCGAGAGGAGAGCTGGGGTTTTTACAGTTTAAAATAGCGAGAGGGGAGCCGGGAGTTTCACAGTTTAAAACAGCGAGAGGAGAGCCGGGATTTTCACAGTTTAAAATAGCGAGAGGAGAGCCGGGAGTTTCACAGTTTAAAACAGCGAGAGGAGAGCCGGGATTTTCACAGTTTAAAACAGCGAGAGGAGAGCTGGGATTTTCACAGTTTAAAATAGCGAGAGGAGAGCCGGGAATTTCACAGTTTTAAATAGCGAGAGGAGAGCTGGGATTTTCACAATTTAAAACAGCGAGAGGAGAGCCGGGATTTTCACAGTTTAAAACAGCGAGAGGAGAGCCGGTATTTTTACAGTTTAAAACAGCGAGAGGAGAGCCGGGATTTTCACACTTTAAAACAGTGAGAGGAGAGCTGGGATTTTCACTGTTTAAAACAGCGAAAGGAGAGCCGGGATTTTCACAGTTTAAAACAGTGAGAGGAGAGCCGGGATTTTTACAGTTTAAAACAGTGAGAGGAGAGTCGCGAGTTTCACAGTTTAAAACAGCGAGAGGAGAGCCGGGATTTTCACTGTTTAAAACAGCGAGAGGACAGCCGGGATTTTCACAGTTTAAAACAACGAGAGGAGAGCCGGGATTTATACAGTTTAAAACAGCGAGAGGAGAGCCGGGATTTTCACAGTTTAAAACAACAAGAGGAGAGCCAGGATTTATACAGTTTAAAACAGCGAGAGGAGAGCCGGGATTTTCACAGTTTAAAACAGCGAGAGGAGAGCTGGGATTTTCACTGTTTAAAACAACGAAAGGAGAGCCGGGATTTTCACAGTTTAAAACAGTGAGAGGAGAGCTGGGATTTTCACTGTATAAAACAGCGAGAGGAGAGCCGGGATTTTCACAATTTAAAACAGCGAGAGGAGAGCCGGGGTTTTCACAATTTAAAACAGCGAGAGGAGAGCCGGGGTTTTCACAATTTAAAACAGCGAGAGGAGAGCCGGGATTTTCACAATTTAAAACAGCGAGAGGAGAGCCGGGGTTTTCACAATTTAAAACAGCGAGAGGAGAGCCGGGATTTTCACAATTTAAAACAGCGAGAGGAGAGCCGGGATTTTCACAGTTTAAAACAGTGAGAGGGGAGCTGGAATTTTCACAGTTTAAAACAGCGAGAGGAGAGCCGGGATTTTCACAGTTTAAAACAGCGAGAGGAGAGCCGGGATTTTCACAGTTTAAAACAGCGAGAGGAGAGCCAGGATTTTCACAGTTTAAAATAGCGAGAGGAGAGCTGGGCGTTTCACAGTTTAAAACAGCGAGAGGAGAGCCGGGATTTTCACAGTTTAAAACAGTGAGAGGAGAGCCAGGATTTTCACAGTTTAAAACAGCGAGAGGAGAGCCGGGATTTTTACAGTTTAAAACAGCGAGAGGAGAGCCGGGATTTTCACAGTTTAAAACAGCGAGAGGAGTGCTGGTATTTTCATAATTTAAAACAGCGAGAGGAGAGCCGGGATTTTCATAATTTAAAACAGCGAGAGGAGAGCCGGGGGTTTCACAGTTTAAAACAGCAAAAGGAGAGCTGGGGTTTTTACAGTTTAAAACAGCGAGAGGAGAGCCGGGATTTTCACAGTTTAAAACAGCGAGAGGAGAGCCGGGATTTTCCCAGTTTAAAACAGCGAGAGGGGAGCCGGGATTTTTACAGTTTAAAACAGCGAGAGGAGAGCCGGGATTTTTACAGTTTAAAACAGTAAGAGGAGAGCTGGGATTTTCACAGTTTAAAACGGCGAGAGGAGGGCTAGAATTATTACAGTTTAAAACAGTAAGATGGGAGCCGGAGTATTCATTGTTTAAAAGAGTGAGAAGAGAGCCGGGAGTTTCACAGTTTAAAACAGCGAGAGGAGAGCTGGGGTTTTTACAGTTTAAAACAGCGAGAGGAGAGCCGGGATTTTCACAGTTTAAAACAGCGAGAGGAGAGCCGGGATTTTTACAGTTTAAAACAGTGAGAGGAGAGCCGGGATTTACACAGTTTAAAACAGCGAGAGGAGAGCCGGGATTTTTACAGTTTAAAACAGTGAGAAGAGAGCCGGGATTTTCCCAGTTTAAAACAGCGAGAGGAGAGCCGGGATTTTTACAGTTTAAAACAGTGAGAAGAGAGCCGGGATTTTCCCAGTTTAAAACAGCGAGAGGAGAGCCGGGATTTTCACAGTTTAAAACAGTGAAAGGAGAGCCGGGATTTTCACAGTTTAAAACAGCGAGAGGAGTGCTGGTATTTTCATAATTTAAAACAGCGAGAGGAGAGCCGGGATTTTCATAATTTAAAACAGCGAGAGGATGAGCCGGGGGTTTCACAGTTTAAAACAGCAAAAGGAGAGCTGGGGTTTTTACAGTTTAAAATAGCGAGAGGGGAGCCGGGAGTTTCACAGTTTAAAACAGCGAGAGGAGAGCCGGGATTTTCACAGTTTAAAATAGCGAGAGGAGAGCCGGGAGTTTCACAGTTTAAAACAGCGAGAGGAGAGCCGGGATTTTCACAGTTTAAAACAGCGAGAGGAGAGCTGGGATTTTCACAGTTTAAAATAGCGAGAGGAGAGCCGGGAATTTCACAGTTTTAAATAGCGAGAGGAGAGCTGGGATTTTCACAGTTTAAAACAGCGAGAGGAGAGCCGGGATTTTCACAGTTTAAAACAGCGAGAGGAGAGCCGGTATTTTTACAGTTTAAAACAGCGAGAGGAGAGCCGGGATTTTCACACTTTAAAACAGTGAGAGGAGAGCTGGGATTTTCACTGTTTAAAACAGCGAAAGGAGAGCCGGGATTTTCACAGTTTAAAACAGTGAGAGGAGAGCCGGGATTTTTACAGTTTAAAACAGTGAGAGGAGAGTCGCGAGTTTCACAGTTTAAAACAGCGAGAGGAGAGCCGGGATTTTCACTGTTTAAAACAGCGAGAGGACAGCCGGGATTTTCACAGTTTATAACAACGAGAGGAGAGCCGGGATTTATACAGTTTAAAACAGCGAGAGGAGAGCCGGGATTTTCACAGTTTAAAACAACAAGAGGAGAGCCAGGATTTATACAGTTTAAAACAGCGAGAGGAGAGCCGGGATTTTCACAGTTTAAAACAGCGAGAGGAGAGCTGGGATTTTCACTGTTTAAAACAACGAAAGGAGAGCCGGGATTTTCACAGTTTAAAACAGTGAGAGGAGAGCTGGGATTTTCACTGTATAAAACAGCGAGAGGAGAGCCGGGATTTTCACAATTTAAAACAGCGAGAGGAGAGCTGGGGTTTTCACAATTTAAAATAGCGAGAGGAGAGCCGGGGTTTTCACAATTTAAAACAGCGAGAGGAGAGCCGGGATTTTCACAATTTAAAACAGCGAGAGGAGAGCCGGGGTTTTCACAATTTAAAACAGCGAGAGGAGAGCCGGGATTTTCACAATTTAAAACAGCGAGAGGAGAGCCGGGATTTTCACAGTTTAAAACAGTGAGAGGGGAGCCGGAATTTTCACAGTTTAAAACAGCGAGAGGAGAGCCGGGATTTTCACAGTTTAAAACAGCGAGAGGAGAGCCGGGATTTTCACAGTTTAAAACAGCGAGAGGAGAGCCAGGATTTTCACAGTTTAAAATAGCGAGAGGAGAGCTGGGCGTTTCACAGTTTAAAACAGCGAGAGGAGAGCCGGGATTTTCACAGTTTAAAACAGTGAGAGGAGAGCCAGGATTTTCACAGTTTAAAACAGCGAGAGGAGAGTTGGGATTTTCACTGTTTAAAACAACGAAAGGAGAGCCGGGATTTTCACAGTTTAAAACAGCGAGAGGAGAGCTGGGATTTTCACTGTTTAAAACAGCGAGAGGAGAGCCGGGATTTTTACAGTTTAAAACAGCGAGAGGAGAGCCGGGATTTTTACAGTTTAAAACAGCGAGAGGAGAGCCGGGATTTTTACAGTTTAAAACAGCGAGAGGAGAGCCGGGATTTTCACAATTTAAAACAGCGAGAGGAGAGCCGGGGTTTTCACAATTTAAAACAGCGAGAGGAGAGCCGGGATTTTCACAATTTAAAACAGCGAGAGGAAAGCCGGGATTTTCACAGTTTAAAACAGCGAGAGGAGAGCCGGGATTTTTACAGTTTGAAACAGCGAGAGGAGAGCCGGGATTTTTACAGTTTAAAACAGTGAGAGGAGTGCTGGCATTTTCACAGTTTAAAAGAGCGAGAGGAGAGTTGGGATTTTCACAGTTTAAAACAGCGAGAGGAGAGCCGGAATTTTCACAGTTTAAAACAGCGAGAGGAGAGCCGGAATTTTCACAGTTTAAAACAGCGAGAGGAGAGCCGGGATTTTTACAGTTTAAAAGAGCGAGAGGAGAGCCGGGATTTTCACAGTTTAAAACAGCGAGAGGAGAGCCGGAATTTTCACAGTTTAAAACAGCGAGAGGAGAGCCGGAATTTTCACAGTTTAAAACAGCAAGAGGAGAGCCGGGATTTTTACAGTTTAAAACAGCGAGAGGAGAGCCGGGATTTTTACAGTTTAAAACAGTGAGAGGAGAGCCGGGATTTTCACAGTTCAAATCAGCGAGAGGAGAGCCGGGATTTTTACAGTTTAAAACAGTGAGAGGAGAGCCGGGATTTTCACAGTTTAAAACAGCGAGAGGAGAGCCGGGATTTTCACAGTTTAAAACAACGAGAGGAGAGCCGGGAGTTTCACAGTTTAAAACAGCGAGAGGAGAGCCGGGATTTTCACAGTTTAAAACAGCGAGAGGAGAGCTGGGATTTTCACAGTTTAAAACAGCGAGAGGAGAGCTGGGATTTTCGCAGTTTAAAATAGCGAGAGGAGAGCCGGGAGTTTCACAGTTTAAAACAGCGAGAGGAGAGCCGGGACTTTCACAGTTTAAAACAGCGAGAGGAGAGCTGGGATTTTCACAGTTTAAAATAGCGAGAGGAGAGCCGGGAATTTCACAGTGTTAAATAGCGAGAGGAGAGCTGGGATTTTCACAGTTTAAAACAGCAAGAGGAGAGCCGGGATTTTCACAGTTTAAAACAGCGAGAGGAAAGCCGGGATTTTCACAGTTTAAAACAGTGGAGAGGAGAGCCGGGATTTTCACAGTTTAAAACAGCATAAGGAGAGCCGGGATTTTCACAATTTAAAACAGCGAGAGGAGAGCCGGGAGTTTCACAATTTAAAACAGTGAGAGGAGAGCTGGGATTTTCACAGTTTAAAATAGCGAGAGGAGAGCCGGGAATTTCACAGTTTTAAATAGCGAGAGGAGAGCTGGGATTTTCACAGTTTAAAACAGCGAGAGGAGAGCCGGGATTTTCACAGTTTAAAATAGCGAGAGGAGAGCCGGGAGTTTCACAATTTAAAACAGCGAGAGGAGAGCCGGGATTTTCCCAGTTTAAAACAGCGAGAGGAGAGCTGGGAATTTCACAGTTTTAAATAGCGAGAGGAGAGCTGGGATTTTCACAGTTTAAAACAGTGAGAGGAGAGCTGGGAGTTTCACAGTTTAAAACAGTTAGAGGAGAGCCGCGAGTTTCACAGTTTAAAACAGTTAGAGGAGAGCCGGGATTTTCACAGTTTAAAACAGTGAGAGGAGAGCTGGGAGTTTCACAGTTTAAAACAGTGAGAGGAGAGCTGGGAGTTTCACAGTTTAAAACAGTTAGAGGAGAGCTGGGAGTTTCACTGTTTAAACCAGCGAGAGGAGAGCTGGGAGCTCACGGATAGTGGATATGCGTGAGAGGGGCAGTTGTGCCAGAGAACCCCTTCAACCTGTTTCTACCTGACAGGGATGAAGTGTGATATACAGGAAAACAGGTGGTGATTGGTAGGTATCTCTTCCGTGTCTCTTTTGACTGGCCAAGTGGTTTAATTCAGGAGACGTTATTACAGCTGAAGATTGCAGTTAAGAAATTCAGTTGTGAAATATTTAACATCCAAATTAATTAATTAAGTAAAATAGAGATGGCTGTGCTGGTGATTTGTTGCAGCTATGGTATGTGGGACCTGGTGGAAGTTGGTTCAATCCACGGCAACCTCAACTGTAGCAAGTGTTGTCTGCTCGAGGAACTTTGGCTCAGAGTTGATGAGTTGGAGTCCGAGCTGCGGACACTGTGACACATCAGGGAGGGAGTGAGTTACTTGGACACTGTTTCAGGAGACAGTCACACCCCTCAGATTAATTACATCAAATTTGGTCCGTGGTCAGGGACAGGAGGGTGTGACTGTGAGTGAGGCAGGTATGGGGATCCAGAATTTAGCTTCGGAGGAGCCTCAGCTGGTGCCCTTGTCCTATAGGTACGAGGTTCTTGCTCCAGTTGTGGACGAGGGCACAGACTGCAGAGGGGATGAGCGAACTGACCACAGCACAGTGGTACAGAGCGCCATTCAAGTGGGGGGAGAAAAGAGAAATGTAGTAGTAATCGGGGATAGCATAGTTAGGGGAATTGATACTATTCTCTGCAGCAAAGACAGAGAGTCCCGAAGGCTGTGTTGTCTACCTGATGCCAAGGTTAAGGACATCTCTTCTGGGTTGGAGAGGAACTTGGAGTGGGATGGGAAGGATCCAGTTGTCGTGGTCCACGTAAGTGCCAACGACATGGGTAGGACTAGGAAAGAGGTTCTGCTGAGGGACTACGAGCAGCTCGGGGCTAAATTAAAAAGCAGAACCACAAAGGTAATAATCTCTGGATTACTACCACGTGCAAATTGGCATGAGGTAAATAAGATTAGAGAGGTAAATGCATGGCTCAAAGTTTGGTGTGGTAGAAATGGGTTCCGATTCATGGGGCACTGGCACCAGTACTGGGCAAGTGGAGAGCTGTTCCATTGGGATGGGCTTCATTGGAACCAGGCTGGGACCAGTGTCCTGGCGAATGGTATAACTAGGGTTGTAGATAGGACTTTAAACTAATTAGTGGGGTTGGGGGAGAGGGTTCAATTGAAGGAAAGTTTAAAAAGGGAAGTTCAAAAAGAAACGAGAGAGCAAAGGTGCAGGGTGGTGAAGAGGTGAACGATAATCAAAGTGTGACAGGGAGGAGCAGAAAATATAAGCAGAATGAGTAATAATGGTAAAATTTCGAAGCTTAATGCCCTTTGTCTGAACGCACGCAGCATTTGTAACAAGATAGATGAGTTGACGGCACAAATAGAAGTAAATGGATATGACTTGATAACTATTACAAAGACGGAGCTACAGGGTGACCAAGACTGGGAACTTAATATTCAAGGGTATTCAATGTTCCAGAAAAATAGGCAAAAATGAAAAGGATGTGGGGTAACTTTGTTAATAATGAAAGGTATCAGTGCGATGGTGAATAGTTATATAGGTGCCATAGATCGTGATGTGGAATCAGTATGGGTAGAAATAAGGAATAGCAAGGGGAAGAAGTCATGGGTGGGAGTCGTCTATAGGTCCCCCAATAGTTGCCTCACTGTTGGACAAAGTATAAATTGGGAAATAATGGAGGTGTGTAAGAAGGGTGCTACAATTGTCATGGGTGATTTTAATCTGCATATTGACTGGACAAATCAGATTCGCAGGGGTAACATGGGAGACGAATTTGTAGAGTGCATCAGGGATTGTTTCTTAGAGCAATACATTGCAGAACCTAACTGGGAACAGGCTATTTTAGATCTAGTAATGTGTAATGAGGTGGGATTAATAAGAGACCTCATAGTTAAGGACCCTCTAGGGGGTCGCGATCATGACATGGTAGAATTTCAAATTCAGTTTGAGGGCGAGCAACTCGGGTCTCAAACCAGTGTCCTCAACTTAAATCAGGGCAATTACAGAGGTATGAAGAAAGAGTTGTCTAAAGCGGGCTGGAAACATAGATTAAGGGGGAGGTTAGTGGATGAGCAGTGGCAGACACTTAAGCAGATATTTCATAATGCTCAGCAAGAACTTACCCCGGTCAAAAAGAAGGACTTGATGAGAAGGATGAACCACCCATGATTAACAAAGGTGGTCAAGGAGAGTATCCAACCAAAAACTTAGGCATAAGAGCAAAAACTAGTGGTAGGCCAGAAGATTGGGATTTTGTTTTAGGATCCAGCAGCAGATGACTAAAAAGCTAATAAAGAGGGACAAAATTGACTCTGAAAGTAAATTGGCAAGAAATATAAAAACAAACAGCAAGAGCTTCTACGGGTATATAAAAAGAAAGAGAGAGTGGCTAAAGTGAGCGTGGGACCCTTGGAGGATGCGACTGGAGAATTGATAATGGGGAACAGGGAAATGGCAGATAATTTAAACCAATATTTTGCATCAGTCTTCACGGTGGAGGACACTATAATCACTCCAAAGATATCAGATAAGCAAGGAGCTAATGGGAGGAAAGATCTTGTAACAGTCTTTATCATGAAGGGCAAAGTATTTGACAAACTAATGGGACTTAAGGCAGACAAGTCGCCAGGCCCTGATGACCTGCATCCAAGGGTTTTAAAGGAAGTGGCAGCAGAGATAGTGGAGGCATTGGTCAAAATATTCCAGAACTCACTGGATTCCGGGAGGGTCCCAACGGATTGGAAAACCGCTAATGTGACGCTCCTGTTCAAGAAGGGAGAGGGAGACAAAAAGCAGGAAACTATAGGCCAGTCAGCCTAACATCTGTCATTGGGAAAATGCTGGAGTCCATTATTAAGGAAGAAATAGCAGGACATTTAGAAAAGCTTAACGCAATCAAACAGAGTCAACATTGTTTTGTGAAAGGGAAATCATGTTTGACAAATTTACTCAAGTTCTTTGAGGATATAACAAGCAGAGTTGATAAAGGGGAACCAGTAGATGTAGTGCATTTGGATTTCTAGAAGGCATTCGATAAGGTGCCACATAAAAGGTTATTGCACAAGATAGGAGCTCACGTTATTGGGGGTAATGTATTAGCATGGATTGAGGATTGGTTAACACACAGAAGACAGAGAGTCGGGATTAATGGGTCTTTTTCAGGTTGGAAAGACGTAACCAATGGAGTGGCACAAGGATCAGCCCTAGTGTCTCAATTATTTACTATCTATATTAATGACTTGGAGGAGGGGGCAGAGTTTAATGTTCCAAATTTCTGACGATACAAAAATAACTGGGAGAGCAAGTGCAGCTCAGAGGGATCTGGGGGTTCTTGTGCATGAAACACAAAAAGTTAGCATGCAGGTACAGCAAGTAATTATGAGGGTAAATGGAATTTTGGCCTGTATTGCTAGGGGGTTGGAGTTTAAAAATAGGGAAGTCTTGTTACAAATGTACAGGGTGTTGGTGAGGCTGCACCTGGAGCACTGTGTACAGTTTTGGTCCCCGTATTTAAGAAAGGATACACTGACATTGGGGGCAGTTCAAAAGAGATTGACGAGGCTGATTCCTGGAATGAAGGGGTTGACTTATCAAGAACGGCTCAACAGGTTATGTCTTTATTCATTATAGTTTAGAAGAATAAGGGGTGATCTTATTGAAACGTACAAGATTCTGTGGGGGCTTGACAGGGTAGAGGTTGAGAAGATGTTTCCACTCATTGGGGGATCTTGAACTAGGGGACATAGTTACAGAATAAGGAGGCACTCATTTTAAACTGAGATGCGAAGGAATTTCTTCTCTCAGAGGGTAGTGAATGACTGGAATTCTCTACCCGAGAGTTGTGGAGGCTAGATCACTGAAAGTATTTAACGAGGAGGTAGATAGATTTTTGAAATATCGGGGAGTTGAGGGTTATGAGGAGCTGGCACGAAAGAGGAGTTGAGGCCTGCGGCAGATCAGCCATGATCTTATTGGATGGCGGGGCAGGCTTGAGGGGCCGAATAGCCTGTTCCTCCTCCTATTTCTTATGTTCTAATGATGTTAGGATACCTGGTCTGTAATTCCCTGTTTTTTCCCTCCCTCCTTTTTTAAATAGTGGGGTTACACTTTCAACCCTCCAATTTGCTGGGACTGTTCCAGAATGTACAGAATTTGGGAAGATGACAACCAACGCATCCATTATTTCCATAGCCACCTCTTTTAGTACCCTGGGCTGTAGATTATCAGGCCCTGGGGATTTATCAGCTTTCAGTCCCATTAATTTCTCCAGCACTGTTTTTTCAATAACACAAATTTCCTTCGATTCCTCCTTCTCACTAGACTCTTGGTTCCCCAGTGTTTCTGGGAAGTTATTTGTGTCTCCCTCCGTGAAGACAGAACTAAAGTAAATGTTTAGTTGCTCTGCCATTTCCTGTTCTCTATTATAAATTCTCCCAATTTCGGACTGTGACAGACCTACATTTTTCTTCTGCAATCTTTTTCTTTTTACATACTTATAGAAGCTTTTACAGTCCTCTTTTATGTTCCTTGCAAGTTTACTCTCATACTCTATTTTTCCCCTCTTTATCAATCTCTTGGTCCTCCTTTGTTGAATTCTAATTGCACAATGTTCAGCACCATTCACGACTCCTCAGATACTGAAGCAGTCCATGTCCAAATGTAGCAAGACCTGGGCAATATCCATGCTTGGGCTGACAAGTGGCAAGTAACATTCGCGCCACACAAGTGCCAGGAAATGACCATTTACAACAAGAGAGAATCTAACCACCACCCCTTGACATTCAGTTACATTATCATCACTGAATCCCCCGCTATCAACATCCTGGGAGTTACCATTGACCAGAAACTGAACTGGACTAGCCATATAAATACTGTGGCTACAAGAGTAGGTCAGAGGCTAGGAATCCTGTGACGAGTAATTCACCTCCTGACTCCCCAAAGTCTGTCCACCATCTACAAGGCACAAGTCAGGAGTGTGATGGAATACTCACCATTTATATGGATGAGTGCAGCTCCCACGACACCCAAGAAGCTTGGCACTGTCCAGGACAAAGCAGCCTGCTTGATTGGCACCACATCCACAAACATTCACTCCCTCCACCACCGACGCACAGTAGCAGCAGTGTGTGTACCATCTACAAGATGCACAGCAGGAATTCACCAAGGCTCCTTAGACAGCACCTTCCAAACCCACGACCACTAGCATCTAGAAGGACAAGGGCAGCAGATAGATGGGAACACCACCACCAGGAAGTTCCCCTCCAAGTCACTCACCATCCTGACTTGGAAATATATCACTGTCCTCTCACTGTCGCTGGGTCAAAATCCTGGAACTCCCTTCCTAACAGCACTGTGGGTGTACCTGCACCACATGGACTGCAGCGGTTCAAGAAGGCAGCTCACCACCACCTTCTCAAGGGCAATTAGGGATGGGCAATAAATGCTGGCCTAGCAATGAGGCCCACATCCTGTAAATGAATAAAAAAAATTCAGTTCACAGCCTTGTCACCCTGCAGCCATGTCTCTGTAATCGCAATCATATCGCACCCGTTTACAACTATTTATGCTGTTAATTCATCTTCCTTTTTGCGAATGCTCTGTGCTTTCAGATACAGTGAGACTTGTTTTTTTATACCTCAATTTCTGTTCTGTGGCCCTATTTGCTGCCAGCCCTTGTTTCCTCTGCCTTCCACTTTTGCTTTTTACTTTTCTGTCTTTCATTTTTATCTTTGTTTCCCTCTCTTGTGTCTTCCTGCTCAGGTTCCCATCCCTCTGCCAATCTAGTTTAAACCCTTTCCCACAATGTTGGTGAATAGGGAAGGCAGTGGCATAGTCATTCTGAGACCCAGGGTAATGCTTTGGGGACCTGGGTTCAAATCCCACCAAGGCAATTAGCGAAATTTGAAATCCAATAAAAATCTGGAATTATAAGTCTGATGATGACTGTGAAACCATTGTTGATTGTTGTAAAAACCCATCTGGTTCCCTAATGCTATCTGCCCTACATGTGACTCCATGTGGCTGACTCTTAGATACCCTCTGAACAAGGTCAGTTAGGGATGGGCAATAAATGGTGACCTAGCCAGTGATGCCCACAACCCGTGAACAATAAAAACAAAATACCCCTTCAGCTGGTCTGTTCTCCTATTCCTGATCTCGCTTGCATGTGGCACTGGGAGTAACCCTGAGATTACTACCTTTCAGCTCCTGCTTTTTAATTTATTTCCTAGCTCCCTATATTCTGCTCACAGGATCCCTTTTTTCCCTCTTTTTACTATGTTGTTGGTACCGATATGAACCATGACCTCTGGCTGTTCAGCCTCCCCCTTCAGAATATCCTGCAGCTGCTTAGTGACATCCTTGACCCTGGCACCAGAGAGACAACATATCATCCTAGTGTCACATCTGCAGCCATGGAGTCCTCCATCTGTTCCCCTTACAATAGAATCCCCTATTACTATTGCTCTCCCACTCTTTTTTCTCCCCCCCCCACCCCCACCCCCACCCCCTCCCCCACCATGCAGCTGAGCCACTCGTGGTGCCACAGACTTGGTTCCTGCTGCTTTCCCCTGAGAAACCATCTCCCCAGCAGTAACCAAAAAGGAAAATCTGTTAGAGAGGGAGATGGACCCAGAGGACCCCTGCACCACCTGCCTAGTGCCTTTACTCTGTCTGGCAGTCCCCCATTCCCTTTCTGCCTGTGCACTCTTTGCCTGCGGTGTGCCCACCTCATTGTACGTGCTATTCACAAAGAGCTCAGCCCTGTGGATGCTTCACAGTGACTCCAGCCGCAGCTCCAGATCAGAAACTTGGATTTCAAGCAGCTGCAGCTGGAGACACTTCCTGTATGGTCACCCTGGACACTCAGACAGGAGGAGCATTCCACATGACCGAGCTGCCCTGCCATGACTTACCCTTAAATTACTTCCTTTACTTTTACTTCCTCTAGTTTAGAGAATATTAAGGACAGAAGAAATACTCACCAAGTCCTACTTACCAAGGCCACTGCTCTTCTTTCTGAGAAAAGGTACATAATGAAAGAATCATCTCCTCCCCCTTCACTAAACTCCCTTGCTCATCAAACTACAACTGAAGCACTCAAATGCAAACCAAGACAGCACTAAGCGCAGACCAGTGAAATCCCGTCACAGTGCTCACCCACACCCTCCACCAACTCGGTGGGACTTAGCTTTAGAGTAGCCTCGGGATCATAATCTGGTGAGCAGATCACACTTTCTGACCCACAGCAGGGCGACAGGGACTTCCCGGGTGTCCAGTACTCGGAGGACTGCTGGAGGCCAGAACGTTGCTGAGTCCAAGTCAGGGCCTCTGGACTCGGTCGTGTCACAGTTGCTGGAGCTCCAAAGGCAAGTTAGGGAACATCGGGAAGGGATGTCCGCTACACTCCTCAAATTGCAAGGCACGATGGAGGAGTTTGTCCATCTTCAGGCTGAGGTGATAGTGCTGGCATGTCAGCGTACCGATCAACACTGGGAGATTGGCGGCCGTCATAGCGACCTGGTCCAGGACATTTCTCCTGCACTGCAGCACAGGCTCAATTCCATCGCTGATGCCATAGTTGGCCTCTTGGCCTCCAACAGTGTTACACAAGAGGGGTGCGGGGCAGCTCGATCTCACTCCAGTCTTTTTCTTTTCCTCAAGGAGTCAGCTAGGGGCCCTTGGGCACCCATAGGGAGGAGGATCAGCCTGGGGCCATCCACCCAGGTGACTCCGAGAGTGTCCAGTCCATCCAAGTCCCATCTTCCCGTGACCCCAGCAGCTCCAGCTCCACTGGCCGAGGAGGGTGCCATTGCCGCATATCAGGACCCCAAAAGTAGGCCGGATGCTCCAGAGGGCATCCATCAAGGCCATCATAGACAGGGTATAGCTGTCAGCAGGCTGCCTCCACCTCCGTTGTGGATGTTGGGGGAGCACCAAGATGTAGCAGCAGGGTTAAGAAGGTTAAGAAGATGTAACTCTTTCGAGTTATCAACAGATCGCATGTAACTCTTTCGAGTACATTCACAGTTCTTGGTTTCCAGGAGTGGGACATGAACCCACAACCTTCTGATTCAAAGGCGAGGGTGCTATGAACTGAGCCACAGCTGACACCTCAAGAAGGTGTAACTCTTTCAAGTTATCAACAGATCGCATGTAACTCTTTCGAGTACATTCACAGTTCTTGGTTTCCGGGAGTGGGACATGAACCCACAACCTTCTGATTCAAAGGCGAGGGTGCTATGAACTGAGCCACAGCTGACACCTCAAGAAGATGTAACTCTTTCGAGTTATCAACAGATCGCATGTAACTCTTTCGAGTACATTCACAGTTCTTGGTTTCCGGGAGTGGGACATGAACCCACAACCTTCTGATTCAAAGGCGAGGGTGCTATGAACTGAGCCACAGCTGACACCTCCCCTCAAGAAGATGTAACTCTTTCGAGTTATCAACAGTCACAGATTGTAACTCTTTCGAGTACATTAACAGTTCTTGGTTTCTGGGAGTGGGACATGAACCCACAACCTTCTGATTCAAAGGCGAGGGTGCTATGAACTGAGCCACAGCTGACACCTCCCCTCAAGAAGATGTAACTCTTTCGAGTTATCAACAGTCACAGATTGTAACTCTTTCGAGCACATTAACAGTTCTTGGTTTCTGGGAGTGGGACATGAACCCACAACCTTCTGATTCAAAGGCGAGGGTGCTATGAACTGAGCCACAGCTGACACCTCAAGAAGATGTAACTCTTTCGAGTTATCAACAGATCGCATGTAACTCTTTCGAGTACATTCACAGTTCTTGGTTTCCGGGAGTGGGACATGAACCCACAGCCTTCTGATTCAAAGGCGAGGGTGCTATGAACTGAGCCACAGCTGACACCTCCCCTCAAGAAGATGTAACTCTTTCGAGTTATCAACAGTCACAGATTGTAACTCTTTCGAGCACATTAACAGTTCTTGGTTTCTGGGAGTGGGACATGAACCCACAACCTTCTGATTCAAAGGCGAGGGTGCTATGAACTGAGCCACAGCTGACACCTCAAGAAGATGTAACTCTTTCGAGTTATCAACAGATCGCATGTAACTCTTTCGAGTACATTCACAGTTCTTGGTTTCCGGGAGTGGGACATGAACCCACAACCTTCTGATTCAAAGGCGAGGGTGCTATGAACTGAGCCACAGCTGACACCTCCCCTCAAGAAGATGTAACTCTTTCGAGTTATCAACAGTCACAGATTGTAACTCTTTCGAGTACATTAACAGTTCTTGGTTTCTGGGAGTGGGACATGAACCCACAACCTTCTGATTCAAAGGCGAGGGTGCTATGAACTGAGCCACAGCTGACACCTCCCCTCAAGAAGATGTAACTCTTTCGAGTTATCAACAGTCACAGATTGTAACTCTTTCGAGCACATTAACAGTTCTTGGTTTCTGGGAGTGGGACATGAACCCACAACCTTCTGATTCAAAGGCGAGGGTGCTATGAACTGAGCCACAGCTGACACCTCAAGAAGATGTAACTCTTTCGAGTTATCAACAGATCGCATGTAACTCTTTCGAGTACATTCACAGTTCTTGGTTTCCGGGAGTGGGACATGAACCCACAGCCTTCTGATTCAAAGGCGAGGGTGCTATGAACTGAGCCACAGCTGACACCTCCCCTCAAGAAGATGTAGTTGCACAGCTTGGGCACGGGTGTTAATCGTTTGTTCGTAATGTTCACTGTTGTAAATAAACTCCCAACAATGTCTCCCTACCGATGACACCTTGTTCTGATGAGCAGTGTTCGTGTCACTCAGATGTGAAACCTTTCTGTGCAAGGTAAAGGCAGGTGTCTCAGTGCAGGGTCTCTTCCCTGTGTCTGTGCAGCCTTTAGTCCAAAGTGATGGTCCAGCCTCACACTCCCTGGACACATTATTGATGCCTGCACCTCGATGGTGTTGGTCATTGCTGCCAGAATGTCGTGGGCAGGTGTCACAGAGTTCCATCATTCTCTCTGTGTGCTCTCAGCACTTTTAAGGTGGGGCTGGCCCCCATCTCCAGCATCTGTGACCAGTGACCCCGTGCTCCTGAAGGGCTCAGGTGCTGAAGGTGGACAAAGAATCAGATGCTTTTAAAGTTTCATGTCTGTGTCTCTATGGTATGACCCTGATCACAGAGCGCAAGCGAGCTTCCCTTGGCCAGACAGGAGTCAGACATTCTCAGAGGGTATGTGAAGATCTATGGAGTGTCCTCACTGCATGTTGTCATCATCCTCCTGCAATTGAGTGACTATTAGGGCCTTCACTGCAACTCTGTGACAGGAGCATTATCACAGAGGGTATTCGCGCTGCCATAAGCCAGACTGGAGTCAAACGTTCACAGATGCAATGCGAGGATCTTATGGTGTCTCCTCACTGCATGTCGTCATCATCCTCCACAAATCTAGCAGCTATGAGGGCCTCCCAAGGATGCTTGCCTCATCTGACCTCAACGCCATCATCATCGCCTTTGAGGACCTCCTCACCCTCATTACCGTCGACGTCCTCCTCATCAGAAGAGACCTCCAGCACCCCCATCTCCTCCTCAGCCAGCTCCTCTTCCCTTTGCTGCACCAGGTTGTAAAGGGTGCAGCAGTCGACGATGATGTGTGACACTCTCTGTGAACTATATTGCAGGGCTCCACCAGACCGGTCCAGGCACCGGAGCCGCATCTTCAGCATCCCGATGGTTCGCTCCACCAAGTTGTGAGCTGCTGCATAAGCCTCATTATAGCGTCGCTCTGCTGCAGTCTGAGGCCGCCACACGGGTGTCATCAGCCACGGCCTTTGTGGGTAGCCCTTGTCCCCGAGGAGCCATCCCTGCAGCCTCTGTGGACCCTGGAAGATGTCAGGGATCTGCAACCGACTGAGGGTGTAGGAGTCGTGCACACTCCCTGGAAAGATGTGTTCGTGGTGGTCACACACCTGCTGCACATTCAGAGAATGGAATCCCTGCAGTGACCGACGTGTGTTGCGTCGGAGATCTGAGCGCTACCTGAGTGCAGTCGATGGCACCCTGCACATGTGGCAAACCTAATATCTGGGCAAAGTCAATCGCTCGTGCATCCTGGCTGTCCTGGTCCCAGGCAAAATGCATAAAGTTGTGTGCCCTCACTAACTTGGCATCCGTGACCTCATGGATGCATTTGTGGGTGGAGGCTTGTGATATCCCACAGATGTCACCTGTGGACCCTGAAAGCAGCCACTGGCATAGAAATTGAGCACCGCTGTCACTCTCATGACCACTGCCCAGGGATGCCCTCCATGTCCCCTTGACACCAAATCCTGTAATAGCTGGCAGATGTGACTGACTGGTTATCTAGACATGCGCAGTCTTCGGTGACACTGGTTCTTGGTCATCTGTAGGAATGAAAGGCGGCATCTATAGAGCTTGGGTCTAGCTGGGCGTTGACCTGTGATGGCTCACTGTGGCTCTTCAGCACTGTGTGCGGGAGCCCCAGCTGCCCCTTCTTCCAGAGGATGCTGCTTCTCCCTCTGCATAGCCAGGCACCTCCGTCACTCTTTTCTCCATTGTCTTCACTCTCTGAAATCCATGAGGCATACAGCTAGTTCACCAGGCTCCATGATCCTGATGTACTCCTCCCGCAGGATGAAAGAGAGAGACGTGTGGTGTACTAAGAACCTCTCCTGTTTAAGTCTGAAGGCCCCTTAATGCATCCTGGAGAGTGCTGGCCACCACTTGGATGGCCAGAGTTTATTGCGCTGCATGGCTGCCTGAAACCCCACCTTCCTCAGCCCCACTCCACCTGACCGATTGGCAGCAGCTTTGCCCATTGGACTGCACACTGTGCTCTCAGCTCAGGCACAGGCATTCTCCTAACCCACACTGCAAGGCTGCACTGTTAGCTTGAACCATGGGGGATACTGGTCCAAACCGGGATGGTAACATTGCAAGGGGCTGTGAGTGTTTCCACCAGTGACTGCTCCATGGCCAGATTTAGCGAGGAGATTGTACAACATATGCAGTCGCCTAACTGTTCTGCCATCCACTAAAACGCTTATTAGTTTGCAGTCTGTGCCCGAGGGGTGAAAAGCTCTGGAGCACTTGGTGGCACTTTCAAGTCTCTGTGATGCTTGAGTGGGCAGATAAGCTAGAGGCCTGAATCCAATCATATCAATGTGGCTGCGCCTCATTGTCTCAGTGTCTCAGCTGCAGAGGAATGGTCACTTTATACAAGGTTTCCCTAATGTGTGGCCATTTCCCTCGCCCACAATGTTCCTCACCCCTTGTGCGCTACCTTCAACTGCAGGGCAGCCCTTCCCCCCACCCCATGCGCTTCGACCTTGAGGTCCGACAGGCGTCCCTTGTGAGCGCTCCACAACATTACTGTGCACTCACCTCCGAGACCCCTCAAAGTGCAGCCCGCCAAGTGCCCACCTTATATACGCTGTTGTGAAACATATTGGCGTACAATTACGCCAACATGGGTGGACAATTCAGCAAGGGAGGGATTGTGTCCGGCAGGCTGGCTTTATAATGATTTGCTGATGTATTACAATGTGGTTCCCGATGTCTGATGGCGGGAAATGCAGACTGCCATCAACAGGCTGAGCGGACAATCACAAACTGGTTTCACGATGTGGTGAAACTGATCTTTGCCCTTCTCACCATAATGTCCGCTCATGCCAGCGAACACACCCGATGCCAGTGGGCACGGATGATTCCTATGAAAGATACTTGTTTGAATTTCCAATAATAGGGAACATATTCTCCCTTTCATTGGTTAATCTAGTGTCCTGACAAGGTGACTGTTTTATTTTAGTCACTTTTTTCACACTGCTACTAGCCATTCATGACACTCTTTAGGGAGGTCATATCTACATGCAGACCCATGACTCAGCTTCTTTGGGAAAAGCCATCTGGAGTTCTCTTGCAATATGACCAATTCTGTTAAGCCCACTTGCTCCCATTAGCCCAGATGGTAGTTTCATATTGAGAAATTAAAAATGAGGGGGTGTTGGGAGGAGGAAAGGAAAGCAAGTAAAAACAGCATTGTGGTAGCAAACCCCATTTACTTCAAGAAGAAAGTGTCAGATTTCTGGTATTAATTTCTTCTGTGTAATGAAAAAATATACTTCAATGCATCAGTGCACCGATCAGAAAGAGTGCTCAGCTGCTAAACTGCATTGTTTTTGGTTGGTTAAACACAAATTGGAGCCTTCATGTCTTCAGTAAATGGGCATGCACTCCACATTGGATGAATAGGAATGTGGGAATGATGGTGTTGTGGTAATGTCACTGGACTAGTAATCCAGAGGCCCAACAGCCTAATGATCTGGGGACATGGGTTTAAGTCCCACCACAGCAGCTGGTGAAATTTAAATTCAATTAATAAGTCTAGAATTGAAAGCTAGTCTCAGTAATGGTGACCACAAAACTATCATCATGTTGTAAAAACCCATCTGGTGCAATAATGCCCTTTATGGAAGGAAATCTGCTGTCCTTATCTGGTCTGGCCTACATGTGACTCCAGAGCCACAGCAATGTGGTTGATTCTTAACTGCCCTCTGAAATTGTCCAGCAAGCTACTCAGTTCTAGGGCAATTAGAGATGGTCAACAACTTCTGGCCTTGCCAATGACGCCCACATCCTGTGAAAGAATAAATTATTCTAACTCTATCGAACTTGCACTAGTCTGGTGTGCAGACTCTAATATGCTGCTGGATTTCCCTGTGTCAGACACCCAAATCGGTCAAAAAATATGAAATGTTAGTGAGAATAAAATTACTTAATAACTTTGTGAAAAATATTTTAAAATACCAAAAGATGTCTGTCAGCAACTTTGTACTTCTGCAAACATTCACAGGAAGTTCTGCTATTCATAGCATTGCAGCAGTTCCATGTCAGTTTGAGCAACCATCTGGCACAAAATACTTACTCGTGTAGAGTTGTAAACTCGCCTTCCATGACCACTCAGTCGAAACCTTTTAGCATAGTAGTACAAAAGAACAAAAATTCACCAGTTTAAAATTCAGACATTTAGTGTTG
Organism: Cetorhinus maximus; assembly: GCF_964194155.1. NCBI lineage: Eukaryota > Metazoa > Chordata > Chondrichthyes > Lamniformes > Cetorhinidae > Cetorhinus > Cetorhinus maximus. The sequence goes on from NC_135887.1 coordinate 144,530,414, forward strand.
CTTTCACCTCAGTAACACAGCTGAACCCAGTAAATATTAGAACCACAAACCTTCAAGTGTTTTTACATTTGAAACTACACATTTTATGACCAATACAATACAGATAAGACAAAATAAGTTTGACATGCTATTTTTTCCAGTGTTGTGAGGCTCAAGAAAATGTAGACTTCTTGGTATTTTAACTCCTTCCTCCACTTTCCATTCTCCACTCACACCTCAGTGTTGGATCACAATTGATTCTTCCTCCAGCCAGGATCAGTTCCCTTTGGGGCTGTAGATTTCTTTGTTAGAAGTTGTCTCCTCAGGCTGCACTTCTATTAAAGAAGCAATTTCATTAATTAAAAGGGTAAATTCAGGAGCAAAAACAGAATTACCTGGAAAAACTCAGCAGGTCTGGCAGCATCGGCGGAGAAGAAAAGAGTTGACGTTTCGAGTCCTCAATCGTTTCGAGTAAATTCAGGAGCTCCTCATAAGGAAGAACAACGTCTGCACTAAAATTCTTTACAAACAAAGCAACAATGGAGCTACAAACACTGTATATAAATAGAGCAAAGCAGTGACTATACTTTTCAATCTAATTATTAAACACATGCATCCCATTTATAATTAAATCTATATTATTCACTTAATTGATTACAAAGGAAAATCCTCAATTATACACAACCCATCGTTTACGAGTCTGATAATTGATCACATGGTAATGTGAAACTACCATTGCCTGAAACTTTCTGTAAAAAGCTTACAACCAGTTTTCATCTACAACACAACATAGTCCTTTCTCAAACAAAAATAAAAATACCTGGAATAACTCAGCAGGTCTGGCAGCATCTGCAGAGAGGAACAGAGTTAACGTTTTGAGTCCAAATGACTCTTCAACAGAACTAAGGAAAAATAGAAAAGAGGTGAAATATAAGCTGGTTTAAGGGAGGGGGGGGGGCGGTGGGACAAGTAGAGCTGGATAGAGGGCCAGTGATAGGTGGAGATAACCAAAAGATGTCACAGACAAAAGGACAAAGAGGTGTTGAAGGCGGTGATATTATCTAAGGAATGTCCTAATAGGTGACATAGTCCTTTCTCAATCTGGTTAACTGCATGTTAGAATTGCGAGCAGCAAGGACACCAACGCTAAGCTGGCATTTTATTTATTTTTACTTTAAAAATGCAGAGTAAGCTTCAACAATGTCACTGAGGCCGAATCTGCTATTTTAACCTGAAGCCTGAGTGAAGGCCTGCTCCAGAGCAGTGATGGTTTCCCCACCAGGTCAAATCTGTCAGGAACAGCAGCTAAGATCAGAAGAGACCCAAGCAAAGTTATTTCTTAGGTTCCGTGTGGGCTAGTAGGCACTTTCTAAACCCCACAAAATTAACTTTCCTTTACAACACCAACACCTTACATTTAAATAGTGCCTTTAATGTAATCAAAGACCCCAAGGCACTTCACAGGAGCATTATAAAACAAAGTATGACATCGAGCCACATAAGGAGATATTGGGTCAGATGACCAAAAGCTTGGTCAAAGAGGTAGGCTTTAAAAAGTGCCTTAAAGGAGGAGAGCGAAGTAGAGAGGAAAATATGTGTTGGAGGGAATTCCAGAGCTTTGGGCCTAGTCATGTGAAGGCACAGGTGCAAAAAGCAGACCAATTATATTTGGGGATGAACAAGAGGCCAGAATTAGAGAAGTGTAGATATCTCAAAATGTTGTGGGGTTGGAGGAGATTACAGAGATGGAGAGGGGCAAAGCCATGGAGAGATTTGAAAACAAGGATGAGAATTTTAAAACCCAAACTTTGTTCAACCATAAGTTAGCAAGAGGAATGGGACTTGCTGTGAGTTAAGACACGGCAGCAGAGTCTTGCATGGCCTCAAGTTTACTGAGGGTAGAATGTGGGAGAGCAGCTAGGAGCACATTGGAATAGTCGAATAGACAGGAAACGATGGCATGGATTAGGAGAGCTGGGACAGGGGTGAAGTTGAGCAATGTCACGAGGGTGGAAACAGGCGGTCTGAGAGATGGTGTGAATATGAGGTTGGAAGCTCGTCTTCAGGTTACATAAGACATCAAGGTTGCAAACAGACTGACTTTATCTCAGACTGTTGCCACGGAGAGAGTCAGTAGCTAGGGACTAGAGTTTTGAGTTGGGACCGAAAACAATGTTGGATAAGCAGTCTGATAATTTACAAACAGTGGAGGAGTTCAGAGAGAAGGTGGGGTCAGTGTACATGTGACTGTGCCTTTGGATGATGTCGTTGACATCAACATGTAGATGAGAAATGGGCCCAGGATAGATCCTTGGAAGATACCACAGGGAACAGTGCAGGAGCAGGAAGAGAATTACAAGTGATTCGCTAGCTATGATTAGATAGATAAGGATGAAACCAGGTGAGAGCAACCCCACCCAGCTGGACAACAGTGGAGAGACATTGGAGGAGGATGGTATGGTTGACATGTCAAAGGTCGCCAATTGATCAACAAGAATGCAGAGGGAAAGTTTACATTATGCACAGCCACATAATCATTTATGACTTTGATAAGAGCCATTTTGATACTGTGGTAGGGGCAGAAACTTGACTGAGGGTATTCAAACATATAGTTTATCCTGGGTTTAGCCCTCTCCACCAGCTTCCCCGACCAGGAATGCCCTCAGCACTTACCTTCTCGTGGGACTGATCCAGTGGAACCCTGGTGATGGCTTCCTGCCTCCTGATTTTAACAGTTAGGGAATCACTTCCCAACAGCCTCCCAGCCATTTTGGTTGGGAAGTGAAAAGTGGCATGTTAATGAAGCCTAGCCATTAAAGTTGAGGGGGCCTGTCTGCTACTGTTCCCAGAGGTGCCAGCTCTGTCAGTTAGTGGCATATAACCGAACAATTCAGACCAGAAAGGCCCCAGTTCCCATTGGTACGTTAAAATCAAGCTCAATCACATGAACCCCACAATTCAATATCATCATGGCTGATCCTCTATCTCAATTCAATACTCCTGCTCTCTCCCCAGACTCCTTGACTCCTTAAGTGTCTAGAAATTTATCTATTTACTTCTTAAATATATTCAGTGACTTGGCCTCCAGAGCCTTCCGATGTAGAGAATTCCATGGGCAGAATTTTACGGCCCCGTTTCGGTGAGTCATTCGAAACCCCATTGACTGCAGCGGGAACGTAAAATCCCGCTGTCATAAAATTCTTCCCATTAGGTTCACCACCCTCTGAGTGAAGAAGTTTCACCTTATTTCAGTCCTAAATGGTCTACCCCGTATCCTGACGCTGAGACCCCTTGTTCTAGACACCCCCAGCCAGAGGAAACATCATCCCTGCATCCAGTCTGTCCATCTCTGTCAGAATTTTATATGTTTCAATGAGATCCTCTCTCATTCTTCTAATCTCCAGTGAATACATTCCTAGTCGGCCCAAACTCTCTTCATATGCCAATCTTGCCATCCCAGGAATCAGCCTGGTGAACCTTCACTGCACCCCCTCTATAGCAAGTATATCTTTTCTTAGGTAAGGAGATCAAAACTGCACACAATACTCCGGGGGGGGGGTCTCACCAAGGTCCTGTACAGCTGCAGTAAGACATCCTTGCTCCTGTACTCAAATCCTCTGGCAATGAAGGCCAACATAGCATTTATCTTCCTAGCTGCTTGCTGCACCTGCATGCTTGCTTTCAGTTTTTTTTATTCATTCAAGGGATGTGGGCTTCGCTAGACAGGCCAGCGTTTATTACACATCCCTAATTGTTCTTGAGAAGGTGGTGGTGAGCAGTCCATGCAGTGTGGGTACACCCACAGTGCCATTAAGGAAGGAATTCCAGGATTTTGACCCAGTGACAGTGAAGGAACGGCGATATATTTCCAAGTCAGGATGGTGAGTGACTTGGAGGGGAACTTCCAGGTGGTGGTGTTCCCAACTCTCTGCTGCCCTTGTCCTTCTAGATGGTAGTGATCGTGGGTTTGATAGGTGCTGTTGAAAGAGCCTTGCTGAGTTTCTGCAGTGCATCGTGTAGATGGTACACACTGCTGCTACTGTACGTCGGTGGCGGAGGGAATGAATGTTTGTGGATGTGGTGCCAATCAAGCGGGCTGCTTTGTCCTGGATGGTGTCAAGCTTCTTGAGTATTATTGGAGCTGCACTCATCCAGGCAAGTGGAGAGTTTTCCATCACATCCCTGACTTGTGCCTTGTAGATTGTGGACAAGCTTTGGGGAGTCAGGAAGTGAGTTACTCATGGTGGAATTCCTACCCTCTAACCTGGTCTTGTAGCCACAGTATTTATATGGCTAGTCCAGTTCAGCTTCTGATCAATGTTGATCATAGGGTTTTCAACCATGGTAATGCCATTGAACGTCATGGGCGATGGTTAGATTCTCTCTTGTTGTAGATGGTCATTGCCTGGCACTTGTGTGGCGCGAATGTTACTTGCCACTTGTCAGCCCAAGCCTGGATATTGTCCAGGTCTTGCTGCATATGAACATGGACTGCTTCAGTATCTGAGTAGTTGCGAAAGGTGCTGAACATTATGCAATGATTAGTAAACATTCCCACTTTTGACCTAATGATGGAAGGAAGGTCATTGATGAAGCAGTTGAAGATGGTTGGGCCGAGGACTCTACCCTGAGGAATACCTGCAGTGATGCCCTGGAGCTGTGATGACTGACCTCCAACAGCCACAACCATCTTCCTTTGTGCTAGGCATGACTCCACCCATCCGAGCATTTCCCCCCTGATTCCCGTTGACTCCAGTTTTGCTATGGATTCCTTGATGCTACACTTGGTCAAATGAGGCCTTGATGTCAAGGGCAGTCACTCTCACCTCACACCTCTGGAGTTTTATCCATGTTTGAACCAAGGAGCTGAGTGGCTTTGGCGGAACCCAAATTGAGCATCAGTGAGCAAGTTATTGCTAAGCAAGTGCCACTTGACAGCACTGTTGATGATCACTTCCATTACTTTACTGATGATCGAGAGTAGGCTGATGGGGCGGTAATTGACCAGGTTGGATTTGTCCTGCTTTTTGTTCAGTTTTCCACATAGCTGGGCAATTTTTTAAAAATTCATTCATGGGACGTGGGCGTCACTAGCTAGGCCAGATATTGCCCATTCCTAATTGCCAGAGGGTCTGGATTCCCATGTACCAGATAAGGACAGCAGATTTCCTTCCCTAAGGGACATTAGTGAATCAGATGGGTTTTTACAACAATCGACATGGTTGTCATCAAACTTTTAGTTCCAGATTTTTATTGAATTCAAATTCCACCATCTGCTGTGGTCTTTGGATTACTAGGCCAGCAGCAATACCACTACACCATCACCCCCTCTATGCCAGTGTTGTAGCTGTACTGGAACAGCTTGGCTAAGGGCATGGCAAATTCTGGAGCACAAGTCTTCAGTGCTATTGCCGGAATTTTGTCAGGGCCCATAGCCTTTGCAGTATCCAGTGCCTTCAGCTGTTTCTTGATATCAACTGGAGTGAATCGAATTGGCTGAAGACTGGCATCTGTGGTGCTGGAGGCCTCCGGAGGAGGCCGAGATGGATCATCCATTCGGCACTTCTGGCTGAAGATTAAAGCACATGTTTCAGCCTTATCTTTTGCACTGATGTGCTGAGCTCCCTTATCATTGAGGGTGGGGATATTTGTGGAGTCTCCTCCTCCAGTGAGTTGTTTAATTGTCCACCACCATTCACGACTGGATGTGGCAGGACCACAGAGCTTAATTCTGATCTGTTGGTTGTGGAATTTCTTAGCTCTGTCTATCACTTGCTGCTTATGGTGCTTGGCACGCAAGTAATCCTGTGTTATATCTTCACCAGGTTGACACCTCATTTTTAGATATGCCTAGTGCTGCTCCTGGCATGCCCTCCTGCACTCTTTATTGAACCAGGGTTGATCCCCTGGGCTTGATGGTAATGGTAGAGTGGGGGATATGCTGGGCCATGAGGTTACAGATTGTGTTCGAGTACAATTTCTGCTGCTGCTGATGGCCCACAGTGCCTCATGGTTACCCAGTCTTGAGTTGCTAGATCTGTTTGAAATCTATCCCATTTAGCACGGTGGTAGTGCCACACAACACGACGGAGGGTATCCTCAATGTGAAGGCGGGACTTTGCCTCCACAAGGACTGTGCAGTGGTCACTCCTACCGATCCTGTCATGGACAAATACACCTGCGGCAGGCAGGTTTTTTCTTCTTGTTCCCTCACCACATGCCGCAGACCCAGTCGAGCAGCTATGTCCTTTAGGACTCGGCCAATAGCCATGCTACCGAGCCATTCTAGGTGAGGTGCTTCATCGAAGTGGTGTTCAACATGGAGGAGTACTGTCGCTAGCTGAGGGGTACGGTACATGGTAATCAGCAGTAAGTTTCCTTGCCCATGTTTCACCCGATGCCATGAGACTTCTGGAGTCGATGTTGAGGATTCCTAGGGCCACTCCATCCTGACTGTGCACCACTGTGTCGCCATTTCTGCTGGGTCTGTCCTTCCAGTGGGACAGGATGGTGGTGTCTGGGACATTGTCTGTAAGGTATGATTCCATGAGCATACCTATGTGAGGCTGTTGCTTGACTAGTCTGTGGGACAGTTCTCCCAATTTTGGCACAAGATATTAGTAAGGAGGACTTCGCAGATTGACAGGACAACCATTGTCGTTTCCGGTGCCTAGGTCGATGTTGGGCAATCTGTCCGGTTTCATTCCTTTGAGACTATTTTTAGCGGTTTAGTGAAACAACAGAGGCTGTTTAAGACTGTGGGTCTGGAGTCACATGTAGGCCAAACCAGGTAAGGGCATTAGTGAACCAGATGGGTTTTTACGACAATCAGCAATGGTTTTAATTCCAGATTTTTATTGAATTCATATTTCACCTTCTGCCATGGTGGGATTCAAACCTGTGTCTCTGGAATACTAGGCCAGTGACAAGACCACTACGGACACCCAGCTTCCTTTGTACATCAACATTTCCCAATCTATCATGACTTAACTAATACTCTGCCATTCTGTTTGTCCAACCGAAGTGGATAATTTCACACTTATCCACGTTATACTGCATCTGCCATGTGACTGCCCACTCATTCAACTTGTCTAAATCGCCCTGAAGCCTCTTTACATCCTCCTCACCACTCACATTCCCATCTAGTTTTGTGTCGTCAGCAATTATATTACATTTGGTTCCCTCATGCAAATCATTGATATATATTGTGATATAGATTAGCCGGGACCCAAGCACTGATCCCTGTGGTACCCCACTAGTCACCACCTGCCATTCCGAAAAAAGACCCATTTATTTCTACTCTGTTTCCTGTCTGTCAACCAACTCTTGATCCATGCCAATATATTACCCCCAATCCCAAGTGCTTTAATTTTACACACTAACCTCTCATGTGGGACTTTATCAAAAGCTTTCTGACAATCCAAATACACCACATCCACTGGTTCTCCCTTATCTATTTTGCTAGTTACATCCTCAAAAAACTCCAGTAAGCTTGTCAAACATGATTTCCCTTTCATAAATCTATGTTGACTTTGTCTAATCCTATTGATATGTTCTAAGTGTCCTGCTATAACTGAAGCATAACCTCTCTACTCTAGTATTCACTTCCCCTTCCAATAAACAATAATATTCTATTGGCTTTGCTAATTACTTGCTGCATATGCACACTAACCTTTTGTGATTCATGCCCTAAGACACCCAGATCTCTCTATATTTCAGAGCTCTGCAATGTCTCATTGTATAGATAATACGTGTTTTTATTTGTTCTGCCTAAATGGACAACCTCACATTTTTTTCACAGTATACTCCATTTGCAAGATCTTTGCACACTCACCTAACCTATCTATATCCTTTTGTAGCCTTCTTCACAACTTTTTCCTACCTATCTTTGTGTCATCAGCGAATTTAGCAACCATACCATCGGTCCCAACATCAAAATCATTTATATAAATTGTAAAGAGTTGAGGCCCCAGCACTGATCCCTGTGGCACACCACTCGTCACATCTGCCAACCAGAATCAATGGTGGACCCATTTATACCTACCCTCTGTTTCCTGTTAAGTAGCCAATCTTCCATCCATGCCAATATGTTACCCCAGGCACCATGAGCTTTTTTTTCCCCACAATAACCTTTGATGAGGCACCTTAACAAATGCCTTCTGAAAATCTAAGTACAGTACATCCACCGGTTCCCCTTTATTCACAGCATAAATTGGTCAAACATGACTTCCCCTTTACAAAACCATGTTGAATCGACCTGCTTACCTTGAATTTTTCTAAGTGCCCTGTTATAACACCTTTAATAATAGCTTCTAACATTTCCCTATGACAGATATTAAGCTAACTGGCCGATAGTTTCCTGCTTTTTGTCTCCCTCCCTCCCTTTTGAATAAAAGAGTTACATTAGCTATTTTCCAATCTAATGGAACCTTCCCTGAATCCAGTGAATTTTGGAAAATTAAAATGAATGCATCAACTATCTCACTAGCCCCTTCGTTTAAGACCCCAGGATGAAGTCCATTAGGACCTGGGGACTTCTCAGCCCACAGTTCCAACAATTTGCTAAGTACTGTTCTTCTGCTGATTGTAACTTTCTTGAGTTCCCCCCTCCCTTGCAATTCCTCATTAACAGATATTTATGGGATGTTACTTGTATCCTCTATAGTGAAGATCAATGCAAAATACCTATTCAATTCATCTGCCATCTCCTTATTTTCCATTATTAACTCCCCAAATTCACTTTCTATAGGACCAATGCTCACTTTGTTAACTCTTTTCTTTTTAAAATATCTATAGAAACTCTTACTATTTGCCTTTATATTTCTAGCTAGCTTTCTCTCGTACTCTAATTTTTTTCCTCCTTATTAATCTTTTAGCCATTCTTTGCTGTTTTTTATATTCTGTCCAATCTTCTAACCTGCCACCCATCTTTGTATAGGTACATGCTTTTTCTTTTAGTTGGGAATGCATCTATTTTGTGTGTTCTGAAACATTCCCTTAAATGACTGCCATGCATCTCTATTGACCTATTCCTTAACCTAAATTGCCAGATCATTTTTGCTAGCTCTGCTTTCATACCCTTGTAATTGTCCTTATTTAAGTTTAAAATACTAGTCTTAGATCTACTCTTCTCTACCTCAAACTGAATGTAGAATTCAATCATATTATGATCACTGCTTGCTTCGGGCGCCTTCACTATGAGGTCATTAATTAATCCTATCTCATTGCACATTACCTGGTTCAGTGTAGCCTGCTCTCTGGTTGGCTCCAGAACGTGCTGATGTAAGAAATTATCCAGAAAAGCATTCTAAGAATTCATCATCTATGCTACCTTTGCCAATCTGGTTGTTCCAGTCCATATGTGGATTAAAATCCCCCATGATAATTGCTGTACTTTTCTGACAAGCTCCCACTATTTCTTCCTTTATACCCCATCCTACAGTGTGATTACTGTTAGGGGGCCTGTACACCACTCTCACAAGTGACTTCTCACCTTTATCATTCCTCATCTCTACCCAAAACGCTTCTACAGCCTGGTTTCCTGAACTTAGATCATCCCTCTCTATTGTGTTAATACCATCATTAATTAACAGAACCACCCCTCCACTTTTTTCTAGCTTTCTGTCCTTCCTAAATGTCACATACCCTTCAATATTCAGGTCCCAATCTATGTCACTTTGCAGCTATGTCTCTTTGATGGCTATTGGATCATACTTCTTTATCTCTATGTGCAGTTCATCTGTTTTGCTTCAAATGTTATGTGCAGTCAGATACAGAGCCTTAAGTTTTGCCCTTTTATTATTTTTGTCACCTCTAGCCTTATCTGTTGGCTTACTCTTAGACTTGTACTCTCTGTCCCTTCCTGTCACAGCCTGTTTATCATTTCCCATATCAATACCTCCCTCTCTCACCTTGTCTTTACTCTTTGATGCACTACATCTTCCCACATTTAATCCCTTGCCCCCACTATTTAGTTTAACACCCTCTTTATTTCCCTAGTTACACGATTCGCAAGAACACCGGTCTCAGCACAGTTCAGGTGTAAACCGTCCCAATGGTACAGCCCCAACTTTCCCCAATACTGGTGCCAGTGCCCCACAAACCGAACCCATTTCTCACACACCAGTCCTTGAGCCACACATTAATTTCTCTAATCTTATTTGCCCTATGCCAGTTTGCATGCAGCTCAGGTAATAATCCAGAGATTATTGAGGTTCTGCTTCTTAATTTGATACCTAGCTCCTCATACTGACTATGCAGAAACTCCTTCCTCATCCTGCCTATGTCGTTGGTACCTACATGGACCATGACAACTGGATCCTCCCACCACTCCTCCGACTGTAAGTTCTTCTCCAGCTCTGAGCAGATGTCCTGAACCCTGGCACCGGTCAGGCAACACAGCTATCTAGACTCTCACTCTTTGCTGCAGAGAACAGTGTCAATCCCCCTCACTATACTATCCCCTACTACCACTACATTCTTGTTTGCTCCCTCCACTTGAACGTCTTCCTGTACCACAGTGCCACGGCCAGTCTGCTCATCCACCTTGCAGACTTTGCTTTCATCTACACAGATTGTGAGCACCTCAACAAAAACAAAAATAGCTGGAAAAACTCAGCAGGTCTGGCAGCATTTGCGGAGAGGAGCACAGTTAACGTTTCGAGTCCGAATGACCCTTCAACAGAACTAAGTAAAAATAGAAGAGAGGTGAAATATGAGCACCTCAAACCTGTTTGACAATTGCAAAGCCTGAGGCTCCTCCACTACTGCCTGCTCAGTCCAATTACCTGCCTCACTGACAGTCACATCCCCCTGTCCCTCACTGCCGACCAAAACAGATGACCCTATTCTAAGAGGTGTGACTATCTTCTGGAACAAAATATCCAGGTATTTCTCCCCCTCCCTTATGTTGCGTAGTATCTGCATTTCAGCTTCCAGATCAATAATCCTGATCCAGAATACCTCTCACTGCTTACAATTTCTGCAGATGTGTTTGTCATGGATCCCCTTTGGAGTCCAAAAGCTCCCACGTTCCACAGCTGCAACATAACATCTGTTCTGCCATTGTTACTTATGGAATTTAGTTCACAGTATCACAGAATCACAGTATCTTTCCAGTGCAGAAGGAGGCCATTCGGCCCATCGAGTGTGCACTGGCTCTCTGAAAAAGCATTCCACCTAGTCCCACTCCCCTGCCTTATCCCTGTAACCTTGCACATTCTCTCTTTTCAGATAGCAATCCAATTCCCTTTTGGGGACCGAATCTGCCTCCACCCCCCTTTTAGGAAGTTTGTTCCAGACTTCAACCACTCTCTGGGTGAAAACATCACATTTGCTCCTTTTGCCAATTATTTTGAATCTGTGCCCTCTAGTTCTTGATGCTCCCTTGAGTGGGAACAGTTTCTCACTATTTACCCTGTCCATACCCATCAGGATCTTGAATACCTCCATCAAATCTCCTCTCAACCTTCTTTTCTCCAAGGAAATCAGTCCCAACCTCTCCAATCCATCCCCATAGCTACAGTTCTTTATCACTGGAATCATTCTTGTGAATCTCCTCTGTACTCTTATAGAATCATAGAGTCATAGAGGTCTACAGCACAGAAAAAGGCCCTTCGGCCCATCGAATCTGCACCAGTCAAACAAGTACCTAACTATTCTAATCCCATTTTCCAGCACTAGGCCCATAGCCTTGTATGCCATGGCATCGCAAGTGCACATCCAAATACTTCTTAAATGTTATGAGGGTTTCTGCCTCTACCACCCTTTCAGGCAGTGAGTTCCAGATTCCCACTACCGTCTGGGTGAAAACATTCTTCCTCACATTCCCTTACCTTAAATCTATGCCCCCTGGTTATTGATCCCCCCACCAAGGGGAAAAGTCCCTTCTTTTCTACCCTACCTATGCCCCTCATAATTTTATACACCTCAATAATGTCCCCCCTCAATCTCCTCTGCTCCAAGGAAAATAACCCCAGTCTATCCAATCTCTCCTCATAGCTAAAACTCTCCAGCCCAGGCAACATCCTGGTAAATCTCCTCTGCACTCTCTCTAGTGCAGTCACATCCTTCCTATAATGCGGATTCCAGAACTGCACTAGCTGTGGCCTAACCAACGTTTTATACAGTTCCAGCATAATGTCCCTGCTCTTATATTCTATACCTCAGCTAATAAAGGCAGGTATCCCATATGCCTTCTTAAGCACCTTATCTACCTGTCCTGCTACCTTAAGGGACCGGTGGACATGCACACCAAGGTCCCTCTGATCCTCGGTACTTCCCAGGGTCCTACCATTCATCGTGTATTCCCATGCCTTGTTTGTCCTGCCTAAGTGCATCACCTCACACTTATCCGGATTAAATTCCATTTGCCACTGATCAGCCCATCTGACCAGCCCTTCTATATCGTCCTGCAATCTAAGGCTATCCTCCTCACCATTTACCACTCCACCAATTTTCATCTCATCCGCGAACTTACTGATCAACCCTCCTACATTCAAGTCTAAATCGTTTATATATACCACAAACAGCAAGGGACCCAACACCGATCCCTATGGAACCCCACTGGACACAGGCATCCAGTCACAAAAAAACCCTTCGACCATTACCCTCTGCTTCCTGCCACTCAGCCAATTCTGGATCCCATGGGCTCTTACCTTCATTATCAGTCTCCCATGTGGGACCTTATCAAAAGCCTTGCTGAAGTCCAAGTAGACTACGTCAAATGCATTGCCCTCATCTACACACCTGGTCACCTCTTCCAAAAATTCAATCATATTGGTCAGACATAACAAAACCATGCTGACAGTCCTTGATTAATTCCTGCCTCTCCAAATGTAGATTAATTCTGTCTCTCAGAATTGCTCCCAATAGTTTCCCCACCACTGAGGTTAGACTAACTGGCCTGTAGTTCCCTGGTTTATCCCTTCCTCCCTTCTTGAATAACGGTACCACATTGGCTGCCCTCCAGTCCTCTGGCACCTCTCCTGTGGCCAGAGAGTTATTGAAAATTATTGCCAGCACCCCTGCCTCACTCAACAGCCTAGGATACATTTCATCCGGGCCTGCAGATTTATCTACTTTTAAGTCTGCCAGATCACTTAGAACCTCATCCCTTTCTATGCTAATTTCTTCAATTATATCACAGTCCTTCTGCCTGATTTCCATACCCATGTCGTCTCTCTCACTTGTGAACACCGACACAAAGTATTCACTTAAAACCCTACCTACGTCTTCCGGCTCCACACACAAATTACCACTATGGCCCTTAATGGGCCCTACTCTTTCCCTGGTTATCCTCTTACTCTTAATGTACTTGTAAAATAACTTTGGATTTTCCTTTATTTTACCTGCCAGTGTTTTTTTCGTGCCCCCTTTTTGCTCTCCTAATTTCCATTTTAAGATCCCCCCTACACATTCTATACTCCTCTAGGGCTTCCACTGTTTTGAGCCCTTGGTATCTGCCATAAGCCTCCCTTTTTCTCTTTATCCAATCCTGTACACCTCTCAACATCCAGGGTTCCCTGGATTTGTTGGTCCCACCCTTTGTCTTTACTGGAATATGTTGGCCCTGTACTCTCCCTATTTCTTTCTTGAATGAGTCCCACTGCTCTGACGCAGATTTACCTGAAAGTAGCTGCTTCCAATCCACTCTGGCCAAATCATATCTGATCTTATTAAAATCAGCCTTCCCCCAATTTATAACTCTGATTTCCGGCCCATCTTTGTCCTTTTCCATAATAACCTTGAATCCAACCGAGTTATGATCACTATCTGAAAAAGCTCCCCCTTTGATACCTCTACCACTTGCCTGGCTTCATTCCCAAAATTAAGTCCAGGACCACCCCCTCTCTTGTAGGACCTCCTACGTATTGGCTTAAAACACTCTCCTGGATGAATTTTAAGAAGTCTGCTCCCTCTAGACATATCACACTATGACTAACCCAGTTAATGATGGGGAAGTTGAAATCCCCCACTATTACTACTATATATTTTTTCCAATGCCTTCATATCCTTCCTCAAGTATGGCGCCCAGAACTGGACACAGTACTCCAGATGAGACCTAACAAATGTCTTACTCAAGTTTAACATGACCTCCTTATTCTTGCACTCAATGCCTCTATTAATAACGCCAAAGACACTATATATTTTATTAACTGATCTCTCAACATGCTCTGCTTTCTTCAATGATCTAAGTACATATACACTGAGATCCCCCTATTCCTGCACCTCCTTTAGAGGGTCTCCCTTTATTTTATACTGTCTCACCTCATCTTTCCTGTCAAAATGAATCACCTCACACTTCTCTGCATTGAACTTCATCTACCACTTGTCTGCCCAATCCACCAACATGTCTATGTCCTTTTGAAGTTCAAGACTATACCCAACACAATTGACCACATTTCCAATCTTTGTATTATCTGTAAATTTTGAAATCATGCCCTACACACCACAGTCTAGCTCTATAATACATATAAGGAAGAGCAAGAGTCCCAACACTGACCCCTGAGGAACTCCACTACAAACCTTCCTCCAATCTGGAAAACAACCATTTATCATTACTCTCTGTTTCCTGTCATTCAGCCAATTTCTTATCCAAGTGCCTACTTTCCCTTCTATTCCATGACCTAGAATTTTGCTCACAAGTCTGTTGTGTGGCTCTGTATCAAATACCTTTTGAAAATCCATGTATACCACATCAACAGCATTTCCTTTATCAATCTTCTCTGTTACCTCCTCAAAAAAACTCCAGCAAATTAGTTAAACATGATTTTCCTTTGATGAACCAATCCTGGCTTTCCTTAATTATCCTGCACTTGTCTAAGTGATTACTGATTTTATCCCATACTATAGTTTTCAGAAGTTTCCCTACCACTGAAGTCAAACTGACTGGCCTGTAGTTGTCAGCTTTATCCTTGCAGCCCTTTTTGAACAAGGGTGTAACATTCGCAATTCTCCAGTCCTCTGGCACCTCTCTTGTGAGAGTGGAATTTGCAGAGGCACTAGTGATAATCTTCCAGTCTTCCTTAGACACAGGGGAATGTGTGAGTTGAGAGTGATGAGACTTACCCTGGCAGAACGAAGGAGATCATTCATCCTCTTGTGGCACTGGGTGGCGGTGCTCTTTTGCAGGGCGTTGGCGCCGACCAGTGCTGTCACTGCCACCCAAACCGGATTAGTGAGGTTGCTGCCCACCCTATGCCCAGAGCCAGGGTAGAAGACATCACAGCGAGCCTCCACTGCATCCCAAAAGCACTCGAGAGACATGTAATTGAATCTGAGGGCTGCACTTTTTTTACCTTTTAGGGCCATGTCTTCTTTGCAGTGAGAGGTGCGCGCGGCTGCACTTTAAATATGGCATCCAACATGATGAAGCAGCGAGGTGATGGTGTGGCTGGCGAATGAGAGCCCACTCACCATGGAAACAGGAAGCATCATTAATGCAGTGGGTTTGGAACAATACGGCGTGAAAAGCCGTAATTTTGGCTGGCGGGTAAGATGTTTTACCCTCCTGCTACCTCACTTAGTGCAAATCTGGAACGATTCCGCCCTTTGCATCCTCCTCACAACTTGCTTTCCTACCTACCTTTGTATCATTTGCAAATTCAGTGACAATACAGTCGTTTCCTTCATCCAAGTCATTAATATGGATTGTAAATAGTTGAAGCCCCAACATTGATCCCTGTTGTACTCCACTAGTTCCAGTTTGCCAACCTGAAAATGACCCTTTTATCCTGGCTCTGTTTCCTGTTAGTTAATCAATCCTCTATCCATCTAATATATCACCCCCAACACCATGAGCTCTTATCTTGTGCAGTAACCTTTTATGTGGAATCTTATCAATGCCTTTTGGAAATCCAAATACACCATATCTACTGGTTTCCCTTTATCCACCTGCTTGTTACATCCACAAGGAACTCTAACAAATTTGTTAAACACCCTTTCCCTTTCACAAAACCATGTTGCCTCCACCTGATTGTATTATGATTTTCTAAATGTCCTGCTATTACCCCCTTCATAATGTCTGGCTACTGCCTCTTTAATAATGGATTCTAGCATTTTCTGAATGACAGATGTTAGGCTAACTGGCCTGTAGTTTTCTGCTAAGATAAAAGCAAAATACCTGCAGATGCTGGAAATCTGAAACAAAAACAGAAAATGCTGGAAAAACTCAGCAGGTCTGGCAGCATCTGTGGAGAGAAATAAAATTAACGTTTCGAGTCTGTAGCCATATGGGCTCGAAAGGTTAATTCTGTTTCTCTCTCCACAGGTACTGCTCAACCTGCTGAGTTTTTCCAGCATTTTCTCTTTCTGTTTGTGCTGCAGTTTCCTGCTTTCTGTCTGCCTCTTTCTTGAATAGAGGTTTTACATTTGCAACTTTCCAACTGCTGGGACCTTTCCAGAACCTAGGGAATTTTGGGAGATCACAACCAGTGAATCTACTATCACTGCAGCCACTTCTTTTAAGACCCTGGGATGCAGGCCTTCAGGTCCAGGGGATATGTCAACCTTTAGTTCTAATACTTTTCCCAGTACCTTTTGATTGTGGCTGTTTTAAGTTCCTCCCTCCCTTTTACCTCTTGATTTTCAAGTACTCTTGGGATTTTTTTTGGGTCGTTTGCAGTGAAGATGGAGACAAGATACCTGTTCAACACTTCTACCATTTCCCTGTTACTCATTATTAATTCCCAGTCTCACTCTCTAAGGGATAAGCATTCACTTCAGAGACTTCGCCTTTTAAATACTTGTAGAAACTCTTACAGTGGGATTTTCTGGTCTTGCCCATGGCGGGCGCCATGGCGAGTGGGAGCGGAAAATATCGCGAGATCGGAAAAATCAGTTGATGCTGTCGTAAGCTTGGTGACACTTTGATGCCTCTGAATTGCTTGAGCGGGCAGATAAGCTAGGAGCCTGACCCCAATCATATCAATGTGGCTGTGCCTGAACTGTCTCAGTTGCAGAGGAATGGTCACTTTCTACAGGTTTCCTGAAAGCGTGGCCAATTCCCTTGCCCACCCTACCATCCCCCACCTCGAATGCCTGTGCGTTATATTCAACAGCAGGGCTGCCCTTGCCACCATCCTTCACCCCCCGACACCAGTCACCTCAATGGCAAGGCTGCACTTGGCCCCCGCCACCCCCCCTCACCCTCAAAAGTTACCTCCGAGGCAAGGTGGCACTTAACCCTGACCCCCTGGTGCCCTTGAAGCCTGCAAAGCAACAGGCGACCCTGGCAAGCTCTGCAGAACGTTGCTGTGCACCCACCTCCAGTTCACCCAAAGTGCAGGACGCCAAGTGCACGTCACCTCTGTGCTGTTGTGAAAGATGTTGGCGTGCTTTCCCACCGACAGGGATGGACGATCCAGCGGGGAGCAAGAGCCTGGCGGGATGGCCTGATAATGATATGCTGATGTATTACAATGAGGTTCCCGGTGACCAATGGTGGGAAATGCAGCAGACAATCGCGACCTGCCTTCCCAACGTCGTGAAACTGATCATGCCATATTGTCCGCTCACGCCACCTATTACACCCACCGTCAGCGGACATGGAAAATTCCACTCATCGATTTTAAAAGACCAGGCAAAAAAACACAATCCCCGGAACACGTTGAATTCGAAGTGAACTTTCTTAACTTCAGTCCTTTGAAGACAGCAGCTTGAGGCATAGATGCTGAAGGCTTTTTCACACTTGTAAGATCTTAAAATACCTACCCTTACACACAGCCTTTGCTCCTTTATACATATTTTCCCCTTTGAATGCAAATTCCCATTGTTTCACTAGGTCTTTGGACTTTATCTTTCTGATAATAAAAACCTCTCATAGCACTAAGTTTTACCAGTAATATTGTGAAAAATAAACACACTGTTTCTAAACTTCACCTGGCTAGGTGACACATTTCACCCCTCCTTTGAAAACAATCTAATCATTATTTAAAAATGCAAATATCCTTTTACCTTACATTCTAAACTTCCCACATGTTTACATCAAAGCCTTCAGACCAGCTGCCTTTAATCCAATTAAGTCTCACACATACATACACAGAGACACATCCCACTATTACTCTATTTTACAATAAATTCCAATAACATTATGAGAATCATTATATCTTCCTGACAGTGTTTCATTAAAATACTCTTAACACACTATTCAAGAAAGGAGGCAGACTGAAAGCAGGAAACTATAGGCCAGTTAGCCGAACATCTGTCATTCAGAAAATGCTAGAATCCATTATTAAAGAGGTAGTAGTCGGACATTTAGAAAATCAGAATACAATCAGGTAGAGTCTACGTGGATTTGTGAAAGGGAAATCGCGTTTGACAAATTTATTAGAGTTCTTTTCTGACATAAAAAGCAGGAAGGATAAAGAGGAACCAGTAGATGTAGTGTTGTTGTTGGCTGTCTCTCGATTCAAGGATGATGTCTACTCAGGGTTGTGAGTTTCTGCCATGGGTCTTCATGTGACTGAACAGGCTGATTCTCAACCCACAGATCTTTGGGCACATGGGGCAGGACATCACATGAGGTAATGGGATCCAAAGGACTTGTTTCAATTTTCTTTCCTCCTCTACCACCTCATTGCCTCAACCTGAAAGCATTGGGACTGAAAGTATGATGCAGCTTGATGGACAATTTTGAACAATTGGTAGCGAACTCCTCCCGGTCATTAGTGTCAATGCTGCCGCGCTTCAATGGGAGCTTCAGAGTGTCTTTGAAGAGTTTTCTTTGTCCTCCCCTGGAACGCTGGCCTTTTGAGAGTTGAGATAACAGGACCTGGTGGGGGGGACACTTTTCAGCCATCTGGACATTGTATCCAGTCCATTGTAGTTGATTTTGCGGGAGTTTAGCCTGAATGCTTGTGGAGCTGGATTCAAGAAGGACACGAGTGTTTACTCGATGGCTCTCCCATTGAATCTGGGGGATGTGGCAGAGGCATTGCTGATGGAATTTCTCTAGCACTGTGTGTGTTGCTCATACTCAGCCCAGGTCTCACTGCAGTACAGGAGTGTGGTGACGGCAACTGCTCTGCACACAAGGATTTTTGATGACTTGTGGAGTTCTTTGTTGTCAAATACTCACTGCCGTAGTTTATAGACTGAGCTGCCGCAGATGATCCAGTGTTGGATCTCCTTGTCAATGAAGGCCTTTTGAGGGAGGTGGCTGCCAAGATATGGGAAGTGCTTAACATATTCCAGAGCCTTTCCTTCAACATATATGGGAGTGGAATATTTCGCTGAGCAGGTGTGGGTTGATATATGACTTTTGGCAATATTCAAGGACAGGTTGAGTTTCTTGTTTGCAGAATTGAAGAGCTTGAGAAGGCTTGTGAATCTGGTGTAGAGTGGCAATGGCACAGCAGTCATCCACAAACTGTAGATCATGTATGTCTATGGTGGTCAGTTTAGTGTTGGCACGGAGGTGACTGAGGTTAAAGAGTTCTCCATCTAGGTAGCATTTAATACTCACACCAGACAGCAGTTGATCTTTGATGAGGTGAATAGCCACTGTCAGGTGGATTGTAAATAGTAAGGGATATCACATAGACCCTGGTCCAGATTTTGAAAGCATCTGTTCCCGATCTCCCACTAAAGACAGTTGCAGTCATATCATCATGAAATAGTTGCAGGATTGTAATGAAGTTTCTTGGACATCCAAACCTCTAGAGCACAATCCACAGAGCCTCACAATTTACTGAGTCAAATGTTTTGGTCAGGTCGATGAATGCAAAGAAGAATTCCTGGTGTTATTCTCAACATTTTTCTTGGATTTATCCGGCAACAAGACCTTGGGCGGGGTTTTGCTGCCCCTCCCACTGGCGGGAACTTCCAGTCCCGCCAAAGTCAGCAGGGATTTGAATGGCCCACTGCATCCTTTGTGGGGCCACTCACAGTGGTGGAGCTGGAAAATCCTGACCCATGTCAGAGGTTCCTCTGAAAGGTCTAAAACCACATGGTGTCACTGGGAGGATTTCCTCAGCCACTGGAAGTAGTAAATTCAGGAGAATGTGTGACAGGAGTTTCCCTGCTGTGGACGAGAGGGAAGCACCTCGATATTTTCCACAGCATGATGTATCTCCCTCCTTGAAGATAGTTACAATTGTCACATTCCTGAGGTTGTGTATGGGTTGGGGGAGGCGTGGGCAGTGGGTGGAGGTTTTGGACTTCTTTGTCCTCTCAAAGCCGTAGGATGAGTCCATGGAGCCTTGCACTGGAGGGGGTGCAGAGGAGATTCACCACGATGTTGCCTGAAATGAAACATTTTAAGTTATGAAGAGACTTGGGTTGCTTTCGTTGGAGCAGAGAAGACTGAGGGGTGACCTGATCGAGGTGTACAAGATTATGAGGGGCATGGACAGGGTGGTTAGGGAGTAGCTGTTCCCCTTAGTTGAAGGGTCAGTCACAAGGGGACATAAGTTCAAGGTGAGGGGCAGGAGGTTTAGGGGGGATGCGAGGAAAAACTTTTTTACCCAGAGGGTGGTGATGGTCTGGAATGTGCTGCCTGGGAGGGTGGTGGAGGCGGGTTGCCTCACATCCTTTAAAAAGTACCTGGATGAGCACTTGGCACGTCATAACATTCAAGGCTATGGGCCAAGTGCTGGTAAATGGGATTAGGTAGGTAGGTCAGGTGTTTCTCACATGTCGGTGCAGACTCGATGGGCCAAAGGGCCTCTTCTGCACTGTGTGATTCTGTGATTCTGTAAACAAAAGCCCACCAGCTTTGAAGAGCTCAGCTGGAATACCATCTGGGCCACAGGCTTTGTTTTTTTTATCCATTTGATTGCTTGTTGCAGTTCTCCCATCGATGGTGGTTCACCCATGGATTCTACCACAGGGAACTAACTGGGGGATAGCCTGGAGAATATCAGCTGTCACTGTGAATTCATGGTTGAGGAGTTGTTGAAAATGTTCTTTCCAGTTTTGATGGACGGCATTGTCATCCTTAAGAAGAGAAACACCATCCTGTGAGCAAAGGGGGTTTTGTCCATTTAACCTTGGCCTAGAGATGGCCCTGGTGGCTTCAAAAAAACTTCTCATGTCATGATGGTCATGGTCATCTCTCAGGCTTTCCCTTCTCAGCACATCCCTTATCATCTGGATTTGTCTTTGGGTGTCAGCCTTGAGCTGTTGGAATGCTGCCTTCTTGACTTGTGACCTTGGTTTGTTCTGCTAAGCAATGAAAGCTGCTCATTGTTGTTCCAGGAGGTCACATATTTCAGCATTGTTTTCATTGAACCAGTCCTGAAGACAATGATGCTCAAAGGCAATGGTATCAAGATAGGAGCCTGGTACAGCTGACTTTATTTGATCTCACTGTTCTGGAATTGAGTTGGATGAATTAAGATTTTCCAGAGATGTCATGAGCTACAGTGGAATCCCTCTCTTCGGTTGGGCTGCTTTCGAGTTGAGACATTGATCTTCTTCCTCCTGGACTTTTGGGCCTTGTGATGTTTTGGCACTGGGTGGATGTTCATCAGGGATTGTACAAGCCAATGATCTGTTCAACAGGCATCAGTTCCCTGCATGGATCGAGAGATGGAGCCGGTGGTCTGGTGGTGATGTCATCGGATTAGTAACCCAGAGACCCAGGATAATGTTCCAGGAATATGGGCTCAAATCGCACCACGGCAGTTGGTGGAATCTAAGTTCAATTAATAAATCTGGACTATAAAACTAGTCTCAGCAATAGTGACCATGAAACTGTCATTGATGATCATAAAAACCCATCTGCTTCACTAATGTCTTTTAGGGAAGGAAATCTACTGTCCTTACCTGACCTGGCCTACATATGGCTCCAGATCTATATGTGGTTGACTCTTAAATGCCATCTGAAATGTCTCAGTAAGTCACTCAATTCAAGGGCAATTAGGGATGGGCAACAAATGCTGGCGTTGCCAGCAGCGCCCACATCCCATAAAAGAATGACAAAAATATAAACATCACCTCGATCTTTGACCCGAACAATGACACAATCCATGAGTGCCAATGCTTTAATCCAGGATAAAAGCAAAATACTGCAGATGCTGAAGATTTGAAACAAAAACAGAAAGTGTTGGAAAAACCCAGAAAAATCTGATAACATCTGTGGAGAGAGAAACAGAGTTAATGTTTCAAGTCCAATATGACTCTTCTTCGGAATTGAAGAGAGGTAGAAATGTGATAAATTTTATGCTGTTGAAGAAAGGGGAGGGGCAGGTGGAGCAAAAGCGGAAGTCAGGGATAAGTTAGAGGGAAGGAGAGATTAAATGACAAAGTTGTCATGGAACATAAGGCAAAGGGAGTGGTAATTATAGCAATAAAGACACAAAAATGGTCTAGAATAGGTGTTAATAACAGAATAAAGGTCAACACTGTCTGAAAGCAAAAACATGAGAACAAGATACAGACTGGCACCTGGGGGGAAAAAGCAAATGGAGGATTAAATTCAACAACTGAAGTTGTCGAGTCCAGAGGACTGTAAAGTGCCTGAGTGGAAGTTGAGGTGCTGTTCCTCCAGTTTGCGTTGGGCTTCACTGGAACTTTCTAGCAGACCGAGGACAGAAATTTGAGCATAAGAGCAAGATGGAGAATTGAAATGGCAAGTTTGTTTTTTTTAATTCATTCATGGGATGTGGGCATCACTGGCTGGGCCAGCATTTATTGCCTACCCCTAACTGCCCTTGTTCAGAGGGCATTTAAGAGCCAACCACATTGCTGTGGGTCTGGAGTCACATGTAGGCCAGAATGGCAGATTTCCTTCCCTAAAGGACATTAGTGAATCAGATGGGTTGCTTGCAACAATTGACAATGGTTTCATGGTCATTGTTAGACTTTTAATTCCAGATTTTTATTGAATTCAAATTTCACCTTCTGCCATGGTGGGATTTGAACCCAGGTCCCCAGAGAATTACCCTGGGTCTCTCGAATATTAGTCCAGTGACAACACCACTATGCCACCACCTCCCCTTATGACTGGAAGGCCGACGTCATGCTTGTGGACTGAGCAGAGGTGTTCTGCAAAGATGTCATCAAGTCTGTGTTTGGTCACCCCAGTGTAGAGCAGTGAATACATGAGACTAAATTAAAAGAAGTACAAGTGAATCACTGCTTCACCAGGAAGGAGTGTTTGGGGGGCTTGGACAGTGAGGAGGGTGGAGGTAAAGGGGCAGGTGTGACACTTCCTGCAATTGCATGGGAAGGTGCCATGAGAAGGGGATGAGGCATTGGTGACATAGAGGAGTGGACCAGAGTGTCACAGAGGGAATGGTCCCTTTGGAATGCTGACATGGGAGGTGAGGGGTAGATGCGTTTGGTAGTGACATCATGCTGGATTGGCGAAAATGGTAGAGGGTGACCTTTTGAACACGGAGGCTGGTGGGGCGGAAGGTGAGGGCAAGGGGAACCCCATCTTGATTCTGAGAGGGACAGGAAAGGGTGAGGGCAGAAGTGTTGGAAATGGGTCAGACACGGTTGAGGGCCCTGTCAACCACAGTCAGGGGGATATCCTCGGTTGAAGAAAAAGAAAGACATGTCAGAAGTGCCATTGTGGAAGGTAGCATCATCAGAACAGATGCAATGGACACAGAGAAACTGGGAGAATGGAATGGAGTCCTGACGGGAAGCAGGGTGCGAGGAGGTATAGTCAAGGTATCTGTGGCAGTCGGTGGGCTTGTTATGAATATTGGTAGGCAGTCTATCCCCAGGGTGCCTCCATGTGGTTTTGTATTTGTCTGTGTGGTGAGACCATGCTGAGCACACTTTGTCAGCAGGATTTACCAATGTACATTGGCTTTTCCCATGACATTTTTCCCAATTGGTTCCTCTCCAGACATTGGAGTCAGAGCCAACCTCAGTATTAAAGTCCCCAGATCTTTTCTTCTTTTAGGATAGCAGTGAGGATAGAACTTTACCTTAACATCTTCATTGGAGTCAAGGATCAGGACATAGCACTGCTGATGATGTCACATTGATTGTGGTTCAGCTGTAGGTGAACTGTCATGAACTTTACATTTAGTGGGGGAGATCTGGCAGAGCATCCAAGATCCTCTTTCGGATGGCAAAACCAATTCCGTGTACACGAGCGTCGCTGTCAGTCTTTCCTTTCCAGTAGAAGGTGTATCCCCTGCTCATTCCTTCAGTTGCCCTTCCCCAGGAAAGGGCAGCAATGCCAATTTGGAGTTTTAATAGTTCACGTGGTCTGATTGCGGTTCTTCTTTCTGAACAGTTCCTCTTGAAATTATTGATGAGTGTTTGAACATTCCAAGTTGTAAAATGTAAAGTTTTCTTTAGAAGAAAGATGCATTGCATTTGGATTTCCAAAAGGCATTCAATCAGGTGCCACATAAAAGGTTACTGCACAAGATAAGAGCTCATGGTGTTGGCGGTGATATATTAGATGGATAGAGGATTGGATAATTAACAGGAAACAGAGTCAGGATAAATGGGTCATTTTCAGGTTGGCAAACTGGAACTAGTGCAGTGCCACTGGATCAGTTCTGGGACCTCAACTATTTATGATCTATATTAATCATGTGGATGAAGGGACTGACTGTATTGGAGCCAAATTTTCAGATGACACAAAGGTGGTGGGGAAACAAGTTGTGAGGAGCTTACAAAGAGTCTGCAAAGGGATGTAGATAGGTTAAGCGACAGGGCAAAAATTTGGCGGTTGGAGAATAATATGGAAAATGTAAGGTTATCCAATTTGGCAGAAAGAATAGAAAAGCAGAACATTATTAAAATGGAGAGAGACTGCAGAATGTTAAGGTGCAGAGGGATCTGGGTGTCCTTGTACATGAATCACAAAAAGTTAGCATGTCGATGCAGAAAGTAATTAAGGAAATGGAATGTTAGCCTCCATCACAAGAAGGGTGGAGTTGAAAAGTAGGAAAGTCTTGCTACAACTCTACAGGGCACTAGCGAGACTGCACCTAGACCACCGGGTATGGTTTTGGTCTCCTTTCTTAAGGAGGATATACCTGCATAAGAATCAATTTAGAAAAGGATCAGCAGGCTGATTCCTGGGATGAAGAGATTGTCTTATGAGGCAAAGTTGAGCAGGTTGCTTTACTCAGTCACAGCATCATAGAGTTATACAGCACAGAACAGGCCCTTTGGCCCATTGTGTCCATGCTGACCATCAAGCACCTATCTATTCTAATCCCATTTTCCAGCACTTGGATCGTAGCCCTATATGTTATGGCGTTTCAAGTGCTTATCTAAATAATTCTTAAATGTTGTGAGGTACTGCGTGCAATTCTGGGCACCACATTACCAGAAGGATATGGAGGCGTTGGAGAGGGTGCAGAGGAGGTTTACCAGGATGCTGCCTGGTCTGGAGGTTATTAGCTATGAGGAGAGGCTGGAGAAACTCGGATTGTTCTCACTAGAGCGACAGAGTTTGAGGGGCGACTTGATAGAAGTTTACAAAATTATGAGTGGCATGGACAGAGTAGATAGTCAGAAACTTTTTCCCAGGGTGGAAGAGTCAATTACTAGGGGACATAGATTTAAGGTGAGAGGAGAAAACTATAAAGGAGATGTGCGGGGCAAGTTTTTTACGCAGAGGGTAGTGAGTGTCTGGAATTCGCTGCCAGAGGAGGTGGTGGAAGCAGGTACGATAGTGGTGTTTAAGAGGCAGCTTGACAAATACATGAATAGGATGGGAATAGAGGGATACGGATCCTGGAAGTGCAAAATGTTTTAATTTGAAGGGCAATATGATCGGCGTAGGCTTGGAGGGCCGAAGGGCCTGTTCCTGTGCTGTACTTTTCTTTGTTCTTTGTTCTTTGTACTCATTGAAGTTTAGGAAAATGAGATGTGATCTTATGGAAAAATATAAGATACTGAGGTGGGGTGGGGGGGTGGGTGGGGGTTGGTGGGGGGGTGGTGAAATATCCTTCACTTGCCTGGATGAGTGCAGCTCCCACAACACTCAAGAAGCTTGACACCATCCAGGCCAAAGCAGCCCGCTTGATTGGCATCACATTCCACAAACATTCACTCCCTCCACCACCGATGCACAGTAGCAGCAGTGTGTACCATCTACAGGGTTCACTGCTGGAATTCATCAAGGCTCCTTCGACAGCGCCTTCCAAACCCACGACCACCACCATCCAGAAGGCCAAAGGCAGCAGATAGATGGGAACACCACCACTTGGAAGCTCCCCTCCAAGTCTCTCACCATCCTGACTTGGAAATATATTGCTGTTCTTTCATTGTCGCTGGGTCAAAATCCTGGAAGTCCCTCCCTAACAGCACTGCGGGTGTACCTACACCACATGGACTGCAGTGGTTCAAGAAGGCAGCTCACCACCACCTTGTCAAGGGCAACTATGGATGGGCAATAAATGCTGGCCCAGCCAGCAAAGCCCACATCCCACGAACGAATAATAAAAAAAATCAATGGCATTATCATCGCTGAATCCCCTAGTCTCAACATCCTGAGCGTTATCATTGATTAGAAACCTAACTGGACTAGCCATATCAATACTGTGGCTACAACAGTAGGTCAGACGCTAGGAATCCTGCAGTGAGTAACTCACCTCCTGAGTCCCCAAAGCCTGTCCACCATCTGCAAGGCACAAGTGAGAAGTGTGATGGAATACTCTCCACTTGCCTGGATGAGTGCAGCTCCCACAACATCAAGAAGCTTGACACCATCCAGGACAAAGCAGCCTGGTTGATTGGCACCCCATCCACAAACATTCACTCCCTCCACCACCGACACACAGTAGCAGCAGTGTGTACCATCTACTTGATGCACTGCAGGAATTCACCAAGGCTCCTTCGACAGCACCTTCCAAACCCACGACCACCACCACAAGGGCAAATGCAGCAGATAGATGGGAACACCACTGCCTGGAAGTTTTCCTCCAAGTCACTCACCATCCTGACTTGGAAATATATTGTCGTTCCTTCATTGTCAAAATCCTGGGACTTGCTCCCTAACAGCACTGTGGGTGTACCGACACTACATGGACTGCAGAGGTTCAAGAAGGCAGCTCAACACCACCTTTTCACAGAATCAAAGAATCACACAGTGCAGAAGAGGCCCTTTGGGGCGACACGTGAGAAACACCTGGCCCACCTACCTAATCCCATTTACCAACACTTGTCCCATAATCTTCTCAAGGGCAATTAGGGATGGGCAATAAATGCTGGCCCAGCCAGCGATGCCCACATTCCACGAACAAATAATCATCCAATGCCCTCTTGAATTCCTTGATTGAACCTGTCCCCACTACATTTCCAGCCAGTGCATTCCTGAACCAAAGCACCCGCTGTGTGGAAAAGTTTTTACTCACATCGCATTTCCATCTTTTGGAAATCACTTGATTGATCTGATAAAATGCCGTGTTGAAAAATATCAGTTTAAATTCTAACAATTTAATTCTGCTCTGTACTTTCTGCACCTGACTGGAATATACTAGAGTTGCAGGGTATATCCAAACAGAATTGCAGAACATGGATGAACTGAAAAATTTATGTTTGGCCAAAATGAGTACCGAAACCACAGATTCCTCAGTACAATATTTGAAATCACTTTTAGCTCAGCTTCTGATCTTGTAATTATGGCACAGAAGCCCTTTTAAAATCTTGACAGCATTCATTACACTGTAACTATCTCATTTGGGGAGCACAGTTTTTTCAGAGATTTTAGTTACCAGTTAATCATTTTGAAGCCTTATGACTTTCTGTGGGAAGGAATTTTTTTACTTTTTATTTTGTTGCTTTTACAAGTTTGCCTTATCTGTAAAGGACGGTGTTTATGGTTTATTGTTCTGAGAGCCAAAGCTTAAGATTTTTATATAGCCTTTCACTGCCTTCCTGACTCCATCATTCTTCAATCATGAAGACAGCATTGTCTGGTAGAAATTTTCCAACTGTTGTTAATGCCACTTTTTATTGGCTAACACAGGATGGGAACATTTAATAAAGTGGTACAAGTGCCTTTGCAGAGTTTGGCCTTGTTAAATACAGCATCTTTTTTTTTGCAATTTCACTCCTGCAATAGGATCACCATTAAAATGACAAACTTAGTTCGAATAGTGTAGCAGGCTTGCCTCGTCATTCGCCAGCTCCCCTCCCAAAATAACACATTGTCAAAACCTGCATATATTTTATCGGAGGGCACAGCTTGCCCTCTTTGTTTTAGTTCGTGGAACTTTCAGGAGCTAATTGGTAGGAGTTCAGATAAACAGATTGCATTCTAACAGCCACAGCAGGACAGGATCCAAGTGTGCTGAGAACTAAAGTGATAATTTCCCTGTCAGGGAAAGAAGGGAAAATGGTTAACTCCTCGAGGGCTGCAATAGGAGATTCAATATCATTTTGAATGCAACATCAGCCATGCCTTTCTCCCCTTCAGTGTCTTAAAATGTAGAGTGTTTATTTAAATCCATCATGCTTGATTGGGATGATCTTTAATTCTTTCCTGTCGATAATCTAAATTTACAGGATTTCAAGCACATTAATTGTTTCTTTGAGGTTTGAAGTTGACATTGCAGATTTGTACCTGTTATTTTCCACTTTCTCCTTAATTTTGTTCACTGTTACAAAGGGGCACATTCATTTTCAGTTTCCAGTTCTGACAAAAGGAACAATTTTCAAGGAGCACCCGGTCAGTGGAGCTGCTTCTGTCAGTGTTTGTCAGTCCTGAGCCTCATGGCCCATGCGGGAGCCCTGCTTAAACATGTTATTACTGGGAGAAATTTAACAGCTTCACTGCTGGGCCAGCCAGTGAGTCAGGCCTGGAGAAGGAGAGGGAAATCAATCCCCAAAAACAATACTTGGCTGGAGATAGTTTGGAGAACCCAGGAAAAGCATGAGTGCACTTCCTGGACCCACCAAAACAAATTAAAAACTTCCTGGGCTATTTTTTTGAGTGACTTTTTAAGGACAAAGAATGCTACAAAATGGTGGATTGAGCCAGCTGTGACTCAGTGAAGCATTTTGCCTCTGAGTCAGAATGTTGTGCGTTCAAATCCCATTCCATAGGTTGTATAAATTACTGAAGGAGTGCTGCACTGTCAGAGGGTCAGGACTGAGGGAGTTTTAAAAATTAATTCATGGGACGTGGGCTTTGCTGGCTGGGCCAGCATTTATTTCCCATTGCTAGTTGCCCTTGGGAAGGTGGTGGTGAGCTGCCTTCTTGAACCGCTGCAGTCCATGTGGTGTAGGTACACCCATAGTGCTGTTAGGAAGGGAGTACCAGGATTTTGACCCAGCGACAGTGAAGGAACGGTGATATATTTCCAAATCAGGGTGGTGACTGATTTGTAGGGGAACTTCCAGGTGGTGGTGTTCCCGTCTATCTGCTGCCTTTGTCCTTCTAGATGGTGGTGGTCGAGGGTTTGGAAGGTGCTATCTAAGGAGCCTTGGTGAATTCCTGCAGCGCATCTTGTAGATGGTACACACTGCTGCGACTGTGCGTCAGTGATGGAGGGAGTAAATTTTTGTGGAAGGGGTGCCAATCAAGTAGGCTACTTTGTCCTGGACGGTGTCAAGTTTCTTGAGTGTTGTAGAAGCTGCACTCATCCAGGCAAGTGGAGAATATTCCATCACACTCCTGACTTGTGCCTTGTAGATGTTGGACAGGCATTGGGGAGTCAGGGGGTGAGTTACTCATTGCAGGATTCCTAGCCTCTGACCTGCTTTTGCAGCCACAGTATTTATATGGCTACTGCAGTTCAGTTTCTGGTCAATGTTAACACCCAGGTTGTTGATAGTGGGGGGTTCAGTGATGGTAATGCCACTGAACATCAAGGGGTGATGGTTGGATTCTCTCTTGTTGGAGATGGTTATTGCCTGGCACTTGTGTGGTGCAAATGTTACTTGCCACTTGTCATCTCAAGCCTGGATATTGTCCAGGTCTTACTGCATTTGGACATGGACTACTTCAGTATCTGAGGAGTCGCGAATGGTGCTGAACATTGTGCAATCATCAGCGAACATCCCTACTTCTGACCTTGTGATGGAAGGAAAGTTATTGATGAAGCAGCTGAAGATGGTTGGGCCAAGGACACTACCCTGAGGAACTCCTGCAGCGATGTCCTGGAGCTGAGATGACCAACCTCCAACAATTACAACCATCTTCCTTTGTGCTACGTATGACTCCAACCAGTGGAGAGATTTCCCCTTATTCCCATTGACTCCAGTTTTGCTACAGCTCCTTGGTGCCGTACTGGGTCAAACGCAGCCTTGATGTCAAGGGCAGTCACTCTTACCTCACCTCGGGAGTTCAGCTCTTATGTCCATTTTTGAACCAAGGTTGTAATGAGGTTAGGAGCTGAGTGTCCCTGATGGAACCCAAACTGGGCCTCAGCGAGCAGGTTATTGCTAAGCAAGTGCCGCTTGATAGCTTTGTTGATGACACCTTCCATTACTTTACTGATGATCGAGAGTAGACTGATGGGGCGGTAATTGGCCAGGGTGGATTTGTCCTGCTTTTTGTGTACAGGACATACCTGGGCGATTTTCCAAATTGCCGGGTAGATGCCAGTGTCGTAGCTGCATTGGAACAGCTTGGCTAGGGGCACGGCAAGTTCTGGAGCACAAGTCTGCAGTACTATTGTTGGAGTATTGTCAGGGCCCATAGTCTTTGCAGTATTCATGTGGAGTGAATTGAATTGGCTGAAGACTGTCATCTGTGATGCTGGGGACTTCCGGAGGAGGCCGAGATGGATCATCCACTCAGCACTTCCGGCTGAAGATTGTAACAAATGCTTCAGCCTTATCTTTTGCACTGATGTGCTGGGCTCCTCCATCATTGAGTATGGGGATATTTGTGGAGCCTCCTCCTCCAGTGAGTTGTTTAATTGTCCACCAGCATTCACGACTGGATGTGGCAGGACTGCAGAGCTTAGATCTGATCCGTTGGTTGTGGGATCACTTAGCTCTGTCTATCACTTGCTGCTTATGCTGTTTGGCTCGCAAGTAGCCCTATGTTATAGCTTCACCTGGTTGAAACCTCATTTTTAGATATGCCTGGTGCTGCTCCTGGCATACCCTCCTGCACTCTTCATTGAACTAGGGTTGATCGCCTGGTTTGATGGTAATGGTAGAGTGGGGGATATGCTGGGCCATGAGGTGACAGGTTGTGTTCGAGAACAATTCTGCTGCTGCTGATGGCCCACAGAGCCTCATGGATGCCCAGTCTTGAGTTGCTAGACCTGTTTGAAATCTATCCCATTTAGCACAGTGGTAGGTGCCACATAACACGATGGAGGGTATCCTCAATGTGAAGGTGGGATTTCGTCTCCAGAATGACTGTGCGGTGGTCACTCCTACTGATACTGTCATGGACAGATGCATCTGCAGCAGGTAGATTGGTGAGGATGAGGTCAAGTATATTTTTCCCTCTTGTTGGCTCCCTCACCACCTGCCGCAGACCCAGTCTAGCAGCTATGTCATTTAGGACTCGGCCAGCTCGATCAGTAATGGTGCTACTGAGCCACTCTTGGTGATGGACATTGAAGCTCCCCACCCAGTGCTGCACTGTCAAAGGGTCAGGACTCAGGGAGTGCTGCACTGTTGGAAGGTCAGGACTGAGGGAGTGCTGCACTGTCAGAGAGTTAGTACTGAGGGAGTGCTGCACTGTTGGAGGGTCAGTACTGAGGGAGTGCTGCATTGTCGGAAGGTCAGTACTGAGGGAGTGCTGCACTGTCGGAGGGTCAGTACTGAGGGAGTGCTGCATTGTTGGAAGGTCAGTACTGAGGGAGTGCTGCATTGTTGGAAGGTCAGTACTGAAGGAGAGCTCCACTGTCAGGGGGTCAGGACTGGAGGGAGTGCTGCACTGTTGGAGATGTCATCTTTTGGAATAGACATGGAACCGAGGCCTTGTCTGCCCTCTCAGGAATGAAAAGGGTCCTCAAGGTGTAATTTTGACGAAGAGCAGGGGAGTTCTCCCTGAGTCCTGGCCAATATTTATCCCTCAATCAACGTCAACAAAAGAGATCATCTGCTCATTATCACAGAATCACAGAATAGTTGCATTGCAGAAGGAGGCCATTCAGCCCATCGTATCTGCACCGGCTCTGTTAAACTACCTGTCCGCTAGTTGCTGGGCTTATCTTTACACACTCTTTTGAACAAGGGTGCAATGTTTGAAATTCTCCAGACCTCTGGCATCACACCTGAATCTAAAGGAGACTGAAAAATTATGGCTAGTGCCTCTGCAATCTCCGCTCTCATTTCCCTCATTATCCTTGATCCTTGGGGAGGTGGTGGTGTGTTGGTAATGTCACTGGACTAGTAATCTAGAGGCCTGAGGTAATGATCTGGGGGCACAGATTCAAGTCCCACCATGGTAGCTGGTGGAATTTAAATTCAATTAATTAATCAAAAAGGCCTGGAATGAAAACTAGTCTCAGTATTGGTGACCATGAAACTATCATCGATTGTTCACTAATGTTCTTTGGGGAAGGAGATCTGCCATCCTTACCTGGTCTGACCTAAATGTGACTCCAGACCTATAGTAACGTGGTTGACTCTTAACTGTGTTCTGAAATGTTCTAGCAATCCACTCAGTTCAAGGGCAATTAGGGATGGGCAATAAATGCTGGCCTTGCCAGCGAGGCCCACATCCTATGAATGAATAAAAAATAAATCTCATCTGGTCCTTGTGTCTTATCAATTTTAAGTAAAGGCAGCTGATCCAATACCGCCTCTTTATCAGTTGTAGACCCTTAGAACCATAGAACCATAGAAAAGTTACAGCACAGAAGGAGGCCATTCAGTCCATCTTGTCCATGCCAACCCGAGGACACCCAGGTGCCCTTTCTAATCCCACCTTCCTGCACCCGGCCCATAGCCCTGCAGCTTACAGCACTTAAGCTGCAGATCCAGGTACTTTTTAAAGAGTTTAGAGTTTCTGCCTCCACCACCAACTTGGGCAGTGAATTCCAGACACCCACTACCCTCTGCACAAAAAAGTTCTTCCTCATGTCCC
The DNA here is from genome assembly GCF_964194155.1 of Cetorhinus maximus. Classification (NCBI taxonomy): domain Eukaryota; kingdom Metazoa; phylum Chordata; class Chondrichthyes; order Lamniformes; family Cetorhinidae; genus Cetorhinus; species Cetorhinus maximus. Next base: position 144,563,319 of record NC_135887.1, read on the forward strand.
CCCTGCACCTTCTGCCACTTATCTTGAATCTATGTCCTCTGGTTCTAAAATTCTCCACCAAGGGAAACAATTTTATCCTGTCCACTCTATCTATTCCCCTCATAATTTTGTACACCTCAATCAAGTCACCTCTCAGCTTTCTTTGTTCTGAGGAAAATAACCCCAACCTATCCAACCTCTCCTCGTAGCTATACTTTTATAACCCTGGCAACATTCTTGTAAACCTCCTCTGCACTCTCTCCAGAGCTATTACATCCTTCCTGTAATGTGGTGACCAGAACTGCACACAACACTCCAGTTGTGGCCTCACCAGTGTTTTAAACAATTCCAACATTATATCCTTACTTTTATATTCTATACCTCTGCCAATGAAGGAGAGCATTCCATATGCCTTCTTTACAGCCTTGTCTACTTGAACTGCTGCCTTCAGGGACCTGTGTACTTGTACGCCAAGATCTCTCACTTCATCTACCCCTCTTAGTATATTCCCATTTATTGTGTAATCCCTGTAACTGTTTGACCTCCCTAAATGTATGACCTCATACTTCTCTATGTTAAAATCCATCTGCCACTTTACCACCCACTCCACCAACCCATCTATATTGTTTTGGAGATTATGACTATCCTCTACACTATCCACTACTCGGACAATCTTTGTGTCATCTGCAAATTTCCCAATCGTGCCCCACACATTCACGTCCAAAGTGTCTGAATTTCCTCCTCTTTCACCATAGCCTGGGTAGCATCTTCTAAAGACAGATGCAAAGTATTAATTTAATACCCCAGCCATTCCTCCTGCCTCCATCTGTACATCCCTCTTTTGGTCCCTAATTGGCCCTACTCCTCCTTTTACCACCATTTTACTATTTATATGTCGGTAGAAAACATTGGGATTCCTTTTTATGTTAGCTGCCAGTCTCTTTTCATGCTTTTTCTTTTCTTCTCTTATTTACTTTCTCACCTCCCTCTGAACCTTCTATATTCAGTCTGGTTCTCAATTGTATTTTCGACCTAACATCTGTCATAAGCACCCTTTTCCTTCTTTATCTTAATTTCTACCTCCTTTGTCATCCAGGAATTCCTGTATTTATTTGCCCTACCTTTTCCTTTTGAGGGAATATACCTTGACTGTTCCTGAACTAGCTCTTTAATGGTAGCCCATTTTCAGTTACCATTTTTCATGCCAACCTTGACTCCAATTTATTTGGCCCAGATCTGTTCTTACCCTATGGAATTTGGCTTTTTTCCAGTTAATTTTTCTTACTCTGGATTTTTCATTATCCTTTTCCATAGTCATCTTAAACCTTATGATACAATGATCACTGTTCCTTAAATGTTTTCCCACTGACACTTGGGGCAGGATTTTATGGCCGTGTCGTGGTGGCAGTGGGGCCGGAAAATGTGGTGAGACATTCAAAGCTCCATTGACTTTGGCAGAACAGGAAACTCCTGCCAACTGGAGGGACTGTAAAATTCTGCCCTTGGTCTACTTGGCCTACCTTATTCTCATTCCCAGATACCAGGTCTAGCAGTACCTCCTTTCTCATTGGACTAGAAACAGTCTGCTGTAGAAAATTTTCCTGAACACACTGTAGAAACTCTTGCCCCTCTCTGCCCTTAACACTACTATCTCGGTCTATGTTTGGAGGCTATTACATTAATTTTATCACATAGCAATTTGTGGGAGTTTGGGTTCTCCTGGACTACAAAAGTGACTATGCTTCAAAAAGCTGATTCGAAAGTGTTTTCAGATGTGCGGAGTTTGTGAAAGACACAATATAATTTCAAGTTTTTCTTTCTTACTGGAAAATTGTAGTTGAGTTCCTATAGCCAGCATTGCTCTCCAGCTTGTATGTTTCAGGGGCCTCTGGCCTATGCAGAGCAGGACTGCTCACCCATTTACAGGCCCCCCTCAAAATCGCATTGGGTGGGCATTGGGCATTAATGGGGTAACAAAAATACACCCCCTCCCCCCACCCTGATTTTTAATTTCTGGCCACCCATTTTTCAGGTAATGTGCAGATGGCTGGCAGTTGAAAAATGCTCAAGATGTCTACATCTGAAATATTTTACTGTCTTTTCTATTTATCAGATATTGATCAACTTGTGTAATTCAGCATTTTCTATGTGTTCACATTAAAAGTTAAACACTGAACTCACAGAAGCTAAACTGCACCCAGTTATGCATATTTCCTGTTATTATACTTTTCTGTTGGAAACAGTGTGAGCTGTTTTGGCTAATTGCTACAGTCACATTCAGCACAGTGTGAACATGAACATATAATCATTTGACTCTTGGTCAATTCTGCATACAATTATCTTGTAAGTAGTTTGGTTTTTATCCTCTTAAGTGACTCTTTTCCTCAGAAAAGCAATGTGGACAATTCCTTTATTAAACTGCACACAGTTTTGATGACTTCACAGTCATATTTAAAATAATATAGGGAACAGCATTTTTAAGTTCTACCCAGTGTTTTCAAAATCTATGAATAGACTTCATAGAACTGTCTCTTTACAAAAGTAATTAGTTGATTTGAACCCTTGACTCTATTTATTCTTTCTGCCCCGCTTTGCTCTTTTAGTTCTGTTCTAATTTATCTTTTCCAATCCTATACAAAAAAAGGCTTCTCTGATGTGGTCAACTCAATTCTGTTGAAGCATCACATGTTAACCTATCTTTTCTTTCAAGCTCTGCTTGCACATTTTCTGCTTTTATCTAAAATAGTGTGTTATCCACTAGCCCCAGAGTCATTTGGTGAACAACACAAAGAGACAATTACAAGCATTTACTGACCCTGAATGTAATGAACTATGGGTGGAATTGTTCCAGGTTTGCACTAAGTGCAGTTGCGGGTGGGTAAAATGATGTTTTACCCGCCGGACACAATGGCAGCTTTTCATTCCGTGTCAGCCCAAACCCGATGCATTGATTATGCATTCCCGGGAAATGCACCGTTTCCATGGTGGGTGGGTTCTCATTAGCTCGCCACGCCATCACCTCGCGCACTTCATCATGATGGGCACCATATTTAAAGTCCAGTCACGCGGACACCTCTCAATGCTCCCAGCCCACAACTGCTGCATGAAGACATGGCTCTGAAAGGCAAAAAGTCTGCAGCCCCCAGGTTTAATGATGCATCTCTTGAGCACCTTTTGAACATTGTGGAGACCCCCTGTGATGTCCTCTTCCCCCCCTTTGGATGTAGGATGGGCAGCTGCATCACCAATCCAATATGGGAGGCGGTGGTCAGCGCCAATGCCCTGCAAAAGAAAACAGCCACCCAGTGCCACGACAGGATGACTGGTCTCCTCCATTCCACCAGGGTTAGTCACTCTTCTCATCACTCTCAACTCACACACTCACAAACCCATCACACATCCACAGGGATCTCACATCTCAAGGGACAACACCGCTAACTCTCACACACACCCTCACATCTCCATCAGGCTCATATCCTCTCGAGCTCACATCCTCATCCCATCCATGGCTCCGCTCACCACACAAACATTCCACCCAGTGCCATGTGTCCTGCTCACACTCTCTCCATCTGTTTCCAAGCAGGAGAAGCCTGCTCATAATAGCAGGGGGATGTCCCAGACCAGGAGTGGAGTGGCCCACATTAGGCCCCTCACTCGCTTTGAGGAGTGTCCCATTGTGCTGACTGGTGAGGACGTGGACCCTGCCTGTGGTGACAGTGAGGTTGTCAGCGAACACCCATGTGAGGATCCCGCATCATATCATCCCTCTCTCAACACAACTGTGAGCCCTCTCTCTCCTGCTTTTGACTCTGCTGCCATGCACTAATTATCTCTACTTTGGTTCACAGGGAGCTCTGCCAAGTGACCGACACCCTCAGACAGCCAGTCCCTCAGCTCCATCCAGATCCTCACCTCCAGCCAAGAGGACACCTTCTCCATTGAAGAGCTGGAAATAAGCAGCCTGGAAGACCCATCACAGCGCTTACCCACACCCTGCACCAGCGCAGAGACACACACCTCGGTGGGACCTAGATCTAGAGCAGGCTCAGGTTCACAATCTGGTGGTCACCACACGGACACGTGTCCACAGCAGGAGGAGGCAGGTTCAGCCGAGCTCCCCGGCACTCAGAGGGCTGCTGGGCAAGAGGCATCTGTGAGGCCCAAGTCAGATGACAAGTCTCTGGATTCAGCCTTCCAACTCATCCTGGAGAGTCAGCAGAAGGCGGGGAACATCATGCAGAGCTGTTGGAAGCCCTCAGCAGAGCGGCATGCGAGTCGGAGGAGTGCGTCTGCCTGCTCTCTGATGAAGTGGTGCCCACATGTGTGTGTGTGGAGATCTCCATGGGGAGTATGGCGGACACTATGGAGACCCTGGTCCAGCAGAACGCGGAGAAGCGTGCAGACCTGCAGTCCATCATGGGAGCCATGGGTGAGTTCCTGCGAGATCCACACACGTGGACCCTTCCTGTATCGCACTCAACTCAATGTCCTGAGCTTTGCCACCTGAGTCGACCCTCATCTTCACCCATCCACTGATCACACTCCCATGCAGCACCTGACCTTGCACACCACAACTCCCGGTTCACTTTTGATTTGGGCAGCATGGTGCTAATTCGGTTTTACTTTTGCTCCCCCATCCTTTACCCTCCCTCAGTTACCCATTTCCTTTCCCCCAACAGAGTTGACCCCGCCAGCATCACTTTCCATCTCCCCTCTGTGACCTACCAGCCACAACCCTTTTCCTTCGGGGATGTCCTGGTCAATGTGCACATTCCCTTCCTTCCTGAAAATCCCACCCCCATCCACATTAACCTCCCTGACCTCTGCCTTCCCACCCCAGGGCCCGTGTCTGCTTCCAAGTCTCCAGAAACCACCCTCGCCATCTCTTCTACCACCAGCATTGAACCTTCACCCTCCCGCCCTACCGTCTCACTCTGCCCTCGGTCATTCTCACCATTTCCTCATACTCACGCCCACCCTCAGTTCGCTCTCCAGGAGGCAGTCATGGATGCATCAGCTCTCTCTCTTGCACGTTCACCTGGACATTCCCCCCTCCGGACCCTTCCCCCCTCCTGACTTCTTCCCCCCCCCCCAGCCGAACCCCTTCATCCCCCTTTGTCTTCCCAACCCCCCACCTGGACTCCCCCCACCCCACTTAGTCCTTCCTCCCTCCTGACTCCTTCCTCCACCCTTACCTCTTCCTCCAGCCTCACTTCTTTCCCCAACCTTACTCCCTCCCCCTTCCTGACTCCTTCCTCCACCCTTACTCCCCTCCCCTCTCTGCACTCCTTCCTCCCCCTAGACTCCCTTCCCTTCTCTACATTCTTTCCTCCCCCAGACTCCTTCCTTCCTCCGCACTCCCTCCCCCCTCTGAACTCTTTCCCTTACACCTTCCACCCCCTTACACATACCTCCCCAGTTGCCATCTTCTCCCTTGTTACCCCCTCCTCCCCCCATATTCCCTCCCCCACTAACTTCCCCCACTTCACCTTCATTCCACTCCAACCTCAACCCCTAACACCTTCATTCCCTCCCAACAACCTCAACCTCCCAACACCTTCATTCCTCCACTCCCAACCTCACCCCCCTGACATCTCTTCCCCTCCCAATCGATCCTAGACCTTCCTCTCCCACCCCCTCGACCATCATCCGTTGTGAGCATCAACAGTGACTTTCCACCTTCCATGAGCTGCTTCGCAGCAGAGCCATGTCCGTGAGAATCCATCCAGCAGGCTATGGACGTTCCTCCCATGTGCCGTTGCTGTTGGGCTCCAGCATCTTCTGCTCCTCGGATGTCCGTGATGTGAGCAAGGCCATGGACGTCACAGTTGTCAAGACGTGTTTTACACCGGCGTGTTTTCCCGCTAACGTGGGCAGACGATCCAGCAGGGTGGTGTGGTGGAGGGGGATGTGTCCGGCGGGCTGGCCTTATAATGATTTGCTGATGGTTGGGAACGCAGCTTGCCATTGGTGGGCGGAGTGGATGATCACAAACTGGTTTCACAATGTTGTGAAACCGATTTTTGGCCTTCTTGCCATACTGTCCACTCACACCACCAAACATGACCAACACCAGCGGGCACAGAAAATTCAGCCCTAAATCTGTGACATAACACAGGACTGAGAACATCTTCCAATGGAAGGATTCACCTTGTAGTTTCAGATTTGTCTGTCCTCCATTTATTAGTACAGTAGACTTACTGATTTTTTAATACATATTCATTAACCATATTGTGCTGCAATATCCTGACAGGTTCAGCTGTCCCTGTTCTTTCTGGACCTTTCCCTTCCCTAACACACCAAACCAGTATCCCACACACCCTAGTCCTGAACCTGGGCCTCTCTCTCGTTTCTCTTTTATCTTCCCATATAATCTTTCAGCTCATCCATAAGATCCATCTCTCATCCCCTTTACCCTACTCAGAAGAAATTGCTGACCAGCCAATTTCCCATCCTGCCTTTCTGGCCTTCATGCTAGGTTGTAAATATATCCTACTCCTTAGCTACAGTCCTCTTCCCTTTCAAAATTATTCTGATCTCCTAAAAAACACCAACAACCACACTATCCTTGCACACTTCCACCCCAACTCCAATTACTCTGGCCTCTTTCAGGTGATGTCATCTCTCAAATCCATGCCCTTCTTTCCCAGCACTCCATGTTTGAATCTCGCCAATCAGGTTACAATACCAAAATAGTCCTAACCAACTTAACAAATGACAGCCTCTCTGACTGACGGTGGTGCACTATCCTTCTTTGCTCTCTTTAACCGCTCTGCAACCTGAGACACAATTAACCAGACTCCTTCTCCAATACCTTTCCATCACTTCCATCTCAGGGAACTAGTCTCCGCTCATTCCACTCTTAGCAATCCAATCATGGCCATTGCAACTTGAACAATGGCTTCTGCTCCCACATATGCACATTGGAGTACCTCAAAGATCTGTCCTTGGCCCCCTCCAATTCTTCTTCTACATGCTACTCTTTGGCCACATTTTTCAGAACATGGGATCAGATTCCACATGTCAGCAGCCAACATCCAGCTCTATTTATCTACCATCTCTCGCAACCCCTCTACTCCCTCTGTGCTGTCTGAGTGTTTCTTCAACATCTACAATTTCCCCCATATCAAAACAGGGAAAACTGAAGCCATTGTCTTTGGCCTTTGCCACAAACTTTGTTTTTGCCATGATTCCATCCCTTGCCCTCGAAAAGAGACTCCACATTTCCACATGATATTCAACTTCAAACCCTCTCAATCATAAAGAACATATAATTCCACCTTCAACACATTTCTCATCTTTGCCCATACCTTAGCCCAGCCTTTGCTGAAATTCTCAGCTGTGCTTTTGTCATCTCTGGATTCAATGATTCCTGCAATCTCCAGGCTGGTCTTACATCTACCACCTTCTGTAAACATCAACTCATCCAAAGGTTTGCTGTGCATATCTTTTTATTCTTTGACAGGGTGAGGGCATAGCTGGCTAGGCCAGCATTTATTGCCCATCCCTAATTGCCCTTGAGAAGGTGGTGGAGAGCTGCCTTCTTGAACCGCTGCAGTCCATATGGTGTAGGTACACCCACAGTGCTGTTAGAAAGGGAGTTCCAGGATTTTGACCCAGTGACAGTGAAGGAACGGCGATATATTTCCAAGTCAGGATGGTGAGTGACTTGGAGGGGAACTTCCAGGTGGTGGTGTTCCCATCTGTCTGCTGCCCTTGTCCTCCTAGATGGTAGTGGGCATGGGTTTGGAAGGTGCTGTCTAAGGAGCTTTGGTGAATTACTACATTGCATCTTATAGATGGTACACACTGCTGCTACTGTATGTCAGTGGTGGAGGGAGTGAATGTTTGTGGATGTGGTGCCAATCAAGTGGGCTGCTTTGTCCTGGATGGTGTTGAGCTTCTTGAGTGTTGTGGGAGCTGCACTCATCCAGGCAAGTGGGGAGTGTTTCATCACACTCCTGACTTGTGCCTTGTAGATGGTGGACAGTCTTTGGGGAGGCAAGAGATGAGTTACTCACTGCAGGATTCCTAGCCTCTGACCTGCTCTTGTAGCCACAGTATTTATATGGCTACTGCAGTTCAGTTTCTGGTCAATGGTAACCCACAAGACATTGATAGAGGGGGGTTCAGTGATGGTAATGCCATTGAATGTCAAGGGGTGATGGTTAGATTCTCTTTTGTCGGAGATGGTCATTGTCTGGTACTTGTGTGGCGCGAATGTTGCTTGCCACTTGTCAGCCCAAGCCTGGATATTGTCTGGGTCTTGCTACATTTGGACATGGACTGCTTCAGTATCTGAGGAGTCGTGAATGGTGCTGAACATTGTGCAATCATCAGTGAACATCCCTACTTCTGACCTTGTGATGGAAGGAAGGTCATTGATGAAGCAGCTGAAGATGGTTGTGTCGAGGACACTACCCTGAGGAACTCCTGCAGTGATGTACTGGAGCTGAGATGATTGGCTCCTGAGGCAGCATGTTCCAAACCCACGACCACTACCATCTAGAAGGACAAGAGCAGCAGACACATGGGAACACCACCACCTGGAAGTTCCCCTCCAAGCCACTCACCATCCTGACTTGCAAATATATCGCCATTCCTTCACTGTCGCTGGGTCAAAATCCTGGAGCTCCCTCCCTAACAACATTGTGGGTGTACCTACACCACAGGGACTGCAGCGGTTCAAGAAGGCAGCTCTCCACCATCTTCTCAAGGGCAATTAGCGATGGGCAATAAACGCTGACCTAGCCAGTGAATTCATCATCTCATAAATGAATATAAAAGCCCTCCAACAACCACAACCATCTTCCTTTGTAATAAAAGCAAAACACTGCAGATGCTGGAAATATGAACTAGAAACAGAAAATGCTGGAAAAACTCAGCAGGTCTGGCAGCATCCGTGGAGAGAGAAACAGAATTAATATTTCGAGTCCAATATCTCTCCTCTTCAGAATTGAAGAGATGGAGGAATATGATGGGTTTTATGTTGAAACAGGGGGTGGGAGGGTCAGGTGGAGCAAAATAAAATTTTAGGGATAGGTTAGAGGTCAGCGGAGATTACATGACAAAGGTGTCATGGTGGATGGTGGACCCAAGACAACGCCTGAGCGAGACATCGATTGAGCGAGGAGTTGGGAATGTGGCTCCGGTAGGAATTAGGGGCAGAGGGGCAAAGAGGGGCTCCTTTTTCTATTTTTTTCAGCCTCCAGTGGTTGGTGAATTTTCTTCCTCGTGCCCAAGCTCAGTGAGGGCAACTTTTTATTACTTTATTTGTGTAAGTTATTAACTAATTGACTAATTAAATAAATAAGGTTGGACAGAGGTGGCAGGGCTGGTGGTTGTGACTGTGGCATGTGGGAATCTGTGGAATGCACTGCAATCCCAGACAACCAGACCTGCAGAAAGTGTCTGCAGCTTAGGCAACTTCGGCTCCAAGTTGCTGAGCTGGTGTCTGAGTTGCAGACATTGTGGGGCACCAGGGAGGGGGAGGGTTACCTAGACACTTTGTTCCAGGAGGCAGTAGGTTAGGCAGAACCTTAGCGCTGGTCAATAGTCAGGGGCAGGAGGGTGTGACTGCGGGTCAGGAAGGTAAGGGGAATTAACATGTAGTGATGGAGGAACTTCAGCCCCTGATCTTGTTCAACAGGTACGAGGTGCTTGCAACCTGTGTGGATGAGGAGAAGGACTACAAGGTGGATGAGTGGACTGGCCATTCAAGTGGGGGAGTGAAGAGGAATGTGGTAGCGATTAGAGCCAAAATATTCAGGGGGACAGACACTGTACTCTGTAGTTGAGAGTGTGAGGGCAGACGGCTGTGTTGCCTGCCCTTTGTCAGGGTTCAGGACCTCTGCTCTGGGCTGGAGAGGAACATGCAGTGGGAGAGGGAGAATCCAGTGGTCATGGTCCATGTAGGTACCAAAGACATAGATAGGAGTAGGAAAGAGGTTCTGCATAGGGAGCGTGAACAATTAGGGGCTAAATTAAGGATCAGAACCTCAAGGGTAATAATCCCTATTACCTGAGCCAGGAGCAAATTGGTGTACAGTCCTAGTCCTATCTATGTCTTTGCTACCTACATGGACCATGACCATTGGATCCTCCCTCTCCCACTGCAAGTTCCCCTTAAATCCAGAGCAGATGTCCTTAACCCTGACACCGGGCAGGCAACACAGCCATCTGCACTCACTCTCTTTGGTGTACACTAAATACGAACATAGGAACAGGATTGGGCCATTCAGCTCATCGAGCCTGCTCACATTCAACTAGATTATGGCTGATCGCCTACCTCAATACCACTCTCCCACACTATCTCCATACCTGTAATCCCACATGTCTGTTCCTGGCCTGCTGCAAAGTTTCAGTTGCAGTGTCAGACTTTTAAGGAGATATTTAATAACGCTCAGAAAAGATTTATCCCAGTTAGAAAGAAAGACTCTTGAGAAGGATGAAACATCTGTGGCTAAACAAGGACGTTAAGGGCAGCATTAAATTGAAAGAAACACTGTACAAATCTGCAAAGATATGTGATGGGTCAGAGGATTGGACAGATTTAAAGAACCAGCAATGAATGATTAAAAAGATAGCAAAGAGGCATAAAGCAGAGTAAGAGAGAACGCTAACCAGTAATATAAAAACAGATAGTAAAAGTTTCTACAAGCATTTGAATAGGAAAAGAATAACTAAACTAGTGTTGGTTCTCTAAAGAGTGAGTCTGTGGAATTAACAATGGAAAACAAAGAAATGGATAAGGTGTTGAACAGATATTTTGTGTCTGTCTTCATGGTAGAGGACTTAGAAAACTTCCCAAAGATTTTTGAAAATCAAGAGGTGATGGGGACGGTTGAACTTAATACAATCACCATCACCAGGGAAAGGATACCAAGAAAACCATTAGACCTAAAGGCTAACAAGCCCTCAGGACCAGATGGCCTGCATCCTAGGGTCTTAAAAGAAATGGCGGCACAGATAACAGATACATTTTTTACAACTTTCCAAAATTCCTTAAGCACTGGAAAAGTTCCAGTGGATTGGAAAATAGCCAGTATAGCACCTTTATTCAGGAAATAAGGAAAGCAGGAAGCAGGAAACTGTAGACTGGGTAGCTGAAGCATTGACAAGGAAGTATTCAATGAATGGCATGACGCTAGGAAGTTCTGAGGAACAAAGGGACCTTGGCGTGTGTATCCATAGATCTCTGAAGGCAGAGCGGCATGTTAGTGGGGTGGTGAAAAGACATATGGGACACTTGCCTTTATTAATTGAGGCATAGATTACAAAAGTAGGGAGGTCATGTTGGAGTTGTATAGAACCTTGGTGAGGCCACAGCTGGAGTACTCTGTGCAGTTCTGGTCGCCACATTATAGGAAGGATGTGATTGCACTGGAGGGGGTGCAGAGGAGATTCACCAGGATGTTGCCTGGGATGAAACATTTAAGTTATGAAGAGAGGTTGGATAGACTTGGGTTGTTTTCGTTGGAGCGGAGAAGACTGAGGGGCGACCTGATCGAGGTGTACAAGATTATGAGGGGCATGGACAGGGTGGATAGGGAACAGCTGTTCCCCTTAGTTGAAGGGTCAGTCACAAGGGGGCATAAGTTCAAGGTGAGGGGCAGGAGGTTTAGGGGGGATGTGAGGAAAAACTTTTATACCCAGAGGGTGGTGACGGTCTGGAATGCACTGCCTGGGAGGGTGGTGGAGGCGGGTTGCCTCACATCCTTTAAAAAGTACCTGGATGAGCACTTGGCATGTCATAACGTTCAAGGCTATGGGCCAAGTGCTGGTAAGTGGGATTAGGTAGGTAGGTCAGGTGTTTCTCACATGTCGGTGCAGACTCAATGGGCCGAAGGGCCTTTTCTGCACTGTGATTCTGTGATTCTGAACATCTGTCACAGGGAAAGTGTGAGAATCCATTATTAAGAAGTTTATTTCAGAATACTTTGATAATCATGATCCGAGGCAGAGTGAACATGGCTTTATGAAAGTGAAATCGTATTTAACTAACCTGTTAGGGTTTTTTGATGAAGTAATATTCAAGGTGGATAAAGGGACACCAGTAGATGTGGTGTACTTAGATTTCCAAAAGGCATTTGATAAGGTACCACGTCAAAGGTTACAACATAAGTGCACATGGTGTAGGAGGTAACATATTAGCACGAGTGATGGATTGGTTGGTTCACAAGTAGTAGAGAATAGGGATAAATGGTCCTTTTTTGGATTAGCAAGTTGTATCTAGTCTTGCTTGAATTGTATAGAACCTTGGCTAGACTTTACGTGGGCCTGAATTTTTAGGTCAGCAGGCAGGCGCGATCGGCAGGCTTGTGATTAGCTGGGGAACAGACCACCAACTGTGATTGGCCTTCCCCTGGCTACGATTTCACGCTAAAAAGCCCAGCGCTGCCTGGGTGGGGGTGGGAGGAGAGTGGGCGATGACGTCAACGCTGGTGTGAACCAACACTGAGAGAAAGTTTCCTGAAGGCAGAGCTGCCTCAGGGAGCTGAAGACCTGAAAAATCAAAAATAAGGTTTTCAGAAGCTGAAAGTGTCCATGCATCATAATAAATCACCTGAAAATTTAGCAACTGAAAATGCTGTCCACAGAAATTTATTTATATTTTATTTCATCACGGAAACATCATCCTGCCCGTGGATGAGGTTTGGTGAAAAATATAAGGGCCGCCTGGCCGATTCGCCCGTCCACCAACCATAAGGTTGGGCGGACAACGAAAAATTGCAGAGAATTGTGCCGTAATGGGCTGAATTGCTTCTTAATTGTCAGCGGGCGCGCTTCTGATTTTTGCGCGTATCCACGGACCAAAATATCGCCCCAGCGTGGGATGAGATGGGGACACTCACCCAATGTCACCTCGCACAATTTCACGCCAGATCGGGTTGGGTGCACACCCGCCCACCAAGCTGAAAATTCTGCCCCTGGAGTACTGAGTGCGGTTTTGGTCCCCTTACCTTAGGAAGGATTTTGTTGCCATAGAGGGAGGTGCAGCGGAGGTTCACCAGACTTGCTCCTGGGATGGTGGGACTGTGCTATGAAGAGAGATTGGGGAAACTGAGCCTGTGTTCTCTAGAGTTTCGAAGAATGAGAGGTGATCTCATCGAAACCTACAAAATACTTAAAGGGACAGACAGGGTAGATGCAGGTAAGATGTTTCCCCTGGTTGGAGAGTCTAGAACAAGGGGACACAATTTCAAAATAAGGGGGAAGCCACTTAGGACTGAGATGAGGAGAATTTTTTTTACTCAGAGGGTTGTGAACCTTTGGAATTCTCTACCCCAGAGAGCTGTGGAAGCTCAGTCACTGAGTTTGTTTGAAGCAGAGATTGATCAATTTCTAAATACTGATGACATAAAGGGATATGGGGATAGTGTGGGGAAAAGGCTTTGAAGTGGATGATCAGCCATGATCATACTGAATGGTAAAGCAGGCTCAATGGGCTGAATGGCCTGCTCCTGCTCCTATGTTCCTAAGTAAAGAGGGCAGGAGCTGAGTCACCCTGGCGGAACCGAAATTCAGTGTTAGTGATCAGGTTATTGCTATGTAAGTGCTGCTTGATAGCACTGTCGACAACCCTTTCCATCACTTTGCTGATGATTGAGAGTAAACGGGAGGTTCTGCTGTCTTATCACTCATGTCCTTGCTCACTTATATTGGCTCCAGTCCCTAAGCGCCTACAAGTTAAACACTCACTCTCATATTTAAATCCTTTCAGGGCCAAGCCCTTTATATTTCTGTAACTTCCTTCAGCCTTACAAAACCCCACTAAATCGCCATTCCTCTCTCTAGCCTTTTCAGAACCTGACCCCCCCACCCCCCACCACCACCACCACCCACACACACACCACATTTTGCCCACCATTGCTGGTTGTGTCTTTCGTCATCCAGGTCCCATCTTCTGGAATTCTCTCCCTATACACCCTATCTCTCCATCTCGCTCTCCTCTTTTAATCATCTTAAAACCCACCACTTTTGGTCACTCTTCTGAATATTTCCTTCTTTGATTTGATTTGTTGACGTTCTGACCTCATATTCGTGCCATCTCCAAGAACACCTATTTCCACCTTCAGAACATTGCTCGACTTTGCCCCTGTCTCAGCTCATCTGCTGTTGAAACCCTCATCCATGCCTTTGTTACCTCTAAGCTCAACTATTCCAGTGCATTCTTGGCTGCTCTCCCATATTCTACCCTCCATAAACTTTAATTCAAAACTCCACTGCCTATGTCATAAGTTGCACCAAGTCCCGCCCCCTATCAGCCCTGGCACCAAGTCCCGCCCCCCCTATCAGCCCTGGCACCAAGTCCCGCTCCCCCATCAACCCTGGCACCAAGTCCCGCCCCCCCCATCAGCCCTGGCACCAAGTCCCGCCCCCCCCATCAGCCCTTGCACCAAGTCCCGCCCCCCCTATCAGCCCTTGCACCAAGTCCCGCCCCCTATCAGCCCTTGCACCAAGTCCCGCCCCCTATCAGCCCTGTGCTGTTGACCTACATTGACTCCCAATCTTGCAATGTCTTGATTTTAAAACTCTCATCCGTATTTTCAAATTCTTCCATGGCCTTGCCTTCCCTATTTCTGGAATCTGCTCCAACCCACAACACTCTGTGATATCTGAGCTCCTCTCATTCTGGCCTCATGTGCATTTACCATTATAATTTCTTCACTATTGGTGGCCATGCTTCAGCTGTCTGTGTCCCAAGCTCTGGAATTCCCTCACTACACCTCGTCAGCTCTCACTGCCTCACCTTCCTTCCACCTCTTTTCCCAAGCTTTTGGTCATCTGATCAAATATCTCCCATGTGGCTCGGTGTCACACTTTGTTTTCTAATGCTCCTGGTGAAGTGCATGGGGTTGTTTTATTATGTTAAAGGTGCTATTTAAATATAAGTTGTTGTTATGCCAATTTTCACTGATCATGCCTCTGTACAGAATCCAAGGATCTTTTTTACATTAAGGGTGTCATATACATGCTATAAAAGTTGTTGCTGTTAATAATGGTTTCAGGCCTGAGGCTAAGGTTCTTACTCTAGCATAAAGCACATCAAAGCTTCTCATTATAATCAGAATAGGTAGATTTGGCTCCCAAGAGGATAGTCACCAGGTAAATATTTCAAGGACTGCAGTGGCTCAAGAAGGCAGCTCACCACCACCTTCTCAAGGGCAGTTAGGGATGAGCAATGATTGCTGGCCTGGCCAGCGAAGCCCACATCTCATGGATGTAAATAAAAAGAAGAACCAACATTGGTTTATCTTCTTGTTGTACACTGGCACCAGGATTTTAAGGCAAATGATTTTATGTGCAATTTATTTTCTCCCACCATTTAGGTCACTGGTGTCATGCTCCACTCCTCAATCAAGGAAGTCCTCAAGTGTTTTTGTAAGGAAGTTGTGAACAGTTGTGAGGGTCTCCACTTGGGGCTATATCCAGGATCAGGAACTCATTGTGTAGGAACCTGATTGCCAGCACACATTTTAGCATTCCAAGCTATGGCCCATCATTTCAATGTTATATTGGGGGTTATATTGGTGTTGTAGGGCGCTACGTATACTTGAGAGTAGAAAGACCTTATGTTATTCTGAGTCACAGCTAACCCATCCTCATGTGCATGTGCAACTGAAACTACTCAGATGTGCAGAGAAGGGACGCAATGTGTGGCATATTGGTCTTCAGTGCCTCACGAGGATTATTATGTTAGCTGGTCTCCTGCTAGCTAGAAAACATTCTCAATTTTATATCTATGACATATAGAGATCCTGTCCACTGCCCCCTCTATTCAATAACTAATACTTGGAGCCCCTCTTCCCACTTAACACCTCCAATGGAACAAGTTGGGCTCCTGTCCCTTGTGAAATCCTGTTGCTTAAATCAACATGCAGGCTCTTGGCTTTTAAGTAGTTTGATGGTACCACTGGATCTTGTGTGGCCACTTTCACACTCAAGAGCATCACATTTCTTAGCTTTAACCAAATATTAATAATCCTTTTGGAAAGGGAAAGGCCTATTTCCTATTTCAGATATCTGCAACATTTCCCTGACTTGACCCAGTATCTATTGGGCCAAATCCAAGTTAGGGTGACTGGCAACTAGTTTTACTTGGAAGTCACTTCACTTAGGGTAGTTTGGTATGTTTATCACAGCCTCAACTGACACACCCAGCAGGGTGTTCCATACAAGAGCATGAACACTGCAAACGGGTTCCTTGATGTTCACTGTACAATGTACGTAGCTGGATTTCAAAGGTCAATGTAAATTACTTTTCAAAGATACAAAGGTCCTTGAAAGTTTAACAAATACATTGAAAGTAGTGGTTGATGGCAATGAGCCATATGGAAATAAGTCAGTTGTCCAGTTCTAGTGACCTCAGTCAGAATGAAACCTAGTCATAAATGTTAGTAGAACAAGACAATTGAATTCTCAGCTTGAATGACTGAGGGTTTGTTGTTATTTTTTATAATATTAAATCTACAGTTGATTTTATTTAAAATGAATTTTTAACTTCACACAATAAATGTTGTAATGTTGATGAAAGGCTGAGGAAAATGGTGGGCAGTATTAAATGGAGGGGACAGTGGTCTTACCCACTGGCTGGTCCCGGTGAGAGCCTCAGGCACTTAACTGGACAGCTGCGGCCCTTCACTGGGATTGAGTATCCCGGGGGAGTGGAAGTCCTGCTCACCGAGAAATGCCAGCCAATCATAAGTCAGCAGCTCTATTGAACAGCAGCGCCAGCGGGGAGGCAATGGCTGCTGCTGGCACAACACCATCCGAGGCCTGGTATTGTTGCTGGATTCCAAGCTAGAGGTGAGTGACGGCCGGAGGGTTGTCACAGGGCGGGGGCCTCAATGGATGGGGGTTGGCACCAAGAGTAGGGGAATGGTTCTCATAGAGGCCACCTGTCCCGCCCTCCCTCCCAAAGTCAGGACCCTCGATCAGGGACCCAGAGCCTTTGAACCAGAGACCACGGCAGGAGCCTGTGAATAACCCTGCCCACTGCTGGGTTAATAGCAGTGGCAGTGAGATGAATCTCGTGAGTGGGTATTAATTTTATTTATTTGTTCATGGGATGTGGTCATCACTGGCTGGCCCAATATTTATTGCCCACACCTAGTTGCCCTTGAGAAGGTGGTGGTGAGCTGCCTTCTTGAGCTGCTGCAGTCCATGTGGCGTAGGTACACCCACAGTGCTGTTAGGGAGGGCGTTCCAGGATTTTGACCCAGCGACAGTGAGAGGACAGTGATATATTTCCAAGTCAGGATGGTGAGTGACTTGGAGGGGAACTTCCAGGTGGTGGTGTTCCCATCTATCTGCTGCCCTTGTCGTCTGGGCGTTAGAGGTTGTGGGTTTGGAAGGTGCTGTCTAAGGAGCCTTGGTGAATTCCTGCAGTGTATCCTGTAGATGATACACACTGCTGCTACTGTGCGTCGGTGGTGGAGTGAGTGAATGTTTAAAGACCTCAACTGGCAGCAGGGTGGGAAAATAATCAGTCGGCCTTCCTGTCAAGGTCTTCATTGGGATGGAGCTGGTAAGGCAGTGGGGTCTTCACCTGCTCCCACCTGGTTAAATGCCACCCTGCCACCAAACTTGCCATTGGAGAGGGCATTATGTTCGACCCAATGCAAATGCACAAAATAAAATAACTGATACCATTGTAAAACTATTTTTTACTTATTTTCATTAAAGTAAATATCAGTAAGACTAACACTTATCACATTGAAACATCTCAAAGTTCTTTTTGTGCAATTAATTACTTTGAAGGAGCAGTGACTGTTACTATGCAGATTAGCAGGGAAGTTATTTAGGCCCAACAATGTACCACAAAAGCGCTGGGGGTGTCGATCCACAAATGTCTGAGCCACTCCTAAGTGGACAGTCTTTATATGTGAGGCTGGACAATAATCACAGAATTGTTACTGCACAGAAGGAGGCCATTCAGCCCACCGGCTGTCTGAGCAATTTACTTATTGCCATTCTCCCGCCTTCACCCTGTAACCCTGCACATTGTTCCTCGTCAGATAACAGTCTAATTCCTTTTTTCAATGCCACAATAGAACCTGCATCCACCACAGTCTCAGGCTATGCATTCCAGCCCTTAACCACTCACTGCTTGAAAACATTTTTGCTCATATCGCTTTTGCTTCTTTTGCAAATTACTTCACATAATCATGTGGGTTATTCAACTGGAGTCCAGTTCTATATTTACCCAACCTCTAAGCCCACCGGCTTTTTGTCGGAGGTCATGGGACTGTGATCAAAAACTGTCACTGTTGGGTCGATTGAAGCAAAAAAGATTGTAGCTTTGTAATCAGTCAATGTTTCTGATTTTTATAACAGAAAAAATATGAACTTTGCAGTGTCATTTCAATCTGTTTCAGTTCCTTTTTTGATCAGCGACTGTACTGGCAGCTATAAAGCCACTGCGCTCCTACCTACGCTTAACGCACAATGGCCTGAATTTCACACTTGGCGTATGCACCAAGTCATCAGGAGTGGAAGCGGGTGTGGAATCCGCTCCCGGCCGTGGTCACATTGCTAAAGTGATTTCACGCTGGATGGCCAATTAAGGACCGCCCAGCGTGAAACACGTCTTCTCAATGGCCGGGATTTTCCGGCCCCATCGCGGGTGGGACCCACTGTGGGTGAGGCGGCGCCACAGCCAGGAGTCCATCGACTTGCAGCGGGACCAGAAGATCGCGGCGGTGGGTGGATGTGGAAAATTCCTCCCAGTGGTTGGGAAGGTCCGGGTGGGGGGCGGGAGCCCGTCGGGCGCTGGGTCCAATAGCGACCCAGCGGGCGCTTTAAAACCAGCAGAAGCAGCTCCCTGACGGCTGCCAGGGGAGAACCTTTGGAGTCTGTCCAGGAGACCATTTCATTCGAACAATGGCCTCACCGGTGGCTGGAGATGTCAGGAGGGAGAGCAAGTCGGGTGGGCTCCTGGACCCGTTTCTCAAACAGGTGCCTCGTGGTCCTTGTGGAGGAGGTCGGTGTCAGGCGGGACACTCTAGTGCCCAGGGATGGTAGGAGGAGGCAAACACACCTGAGCAAAATAGACTGGGAGGAGGTGGGAGCCGAGGTCAGCGGCCATGACATTGTGCGATACACATGGGTGCAGTGCCGCAAAAGATTCAATGATCTGCTGCGCTCAGCAAGGGCGAGGACCGAGTTGGCATGGATCAGTGTGGAGAAGTGTTAAGGGCTGGCCCTCCCCGATTGGAACTCAGGGGTGTTAGAGTCTGAGTGCCACTTATCACTTATAGTTTAAGGTCTTTTTTGTGGTTTATAGTTTGTATATTCTGTAGTAATGAGGATCAGGAAAGCAGGGCCATAGAGTAAATGATCTAAAAGGTTCAATTTAAAGGGATAAGTCATGGCAGGAGCGCTCAAAGCCGTGGTGTGCTCCTCGTGCTCCATGTGGGAAGCCGGGAACATTTCCAGTGCCCGGGACCAGCATGTGTGCAGAAAGTGTGTCCAGCTACAGCTCCTGGAAGCTCGGGTTTCAGAGCTGGAACGGCGGCTGGGGACACTGTGGAGCATCCGCGAGTCTGAGAGCATCGTGGATAGCACGTTTAGAGAGGTGGTCACACCGCAGATGAAGGGACTTGAGGAAGGAAGGGAATGGGTGACCACCAGGCAGTCCAAGAGAAACAGGCAAGTAGTTCAAGAGTCCCCTGGGGTCTCACTCACAAATAGGTATTCCATTTTGGAGGCTGATGAGGGAGCTGGTTCCTCCAGGGAATGCGGACAGAGCCAAGACTCTGGGACCATAAACTGCCTGTCTGTACAGGAGGGGAGGAAGGGAGGAAGAACAATAGTAATAGGGGATTCTATAGTCAGGGAAACAGATAGGTGCTACTGTGGCCGTCAACGTGACTCCAGGATGGTATGTTGCCTCCCTGGTGCCAGGGTCCGGGATGTCACTGAACGGCTGCAGGGCATCCTGAAGGGAAAGGGTGATAAGGCAGAGGTCATGGTACATGTTGGTACCGATGACATAGGGAGAAAGAGAGATGAGGTCTTGCATCAAGAATTCAGGGAGTTAGGCAGTAGACTAAAAAGCAAGACCTCTCGGGTTGTAATCTCTGGATTACTCCCAGTGCCACGTGCTAGCGAGTTTAGAAATAGGAGAATAGCGCAGATGAATACGTGGCTTAAGAGTTGGTGCAGGAGGGAGGGTTTTAGATTCCTGGATCACTGGGACCGTTTCTGGGGAAGGTGGGGCCTGTACAAGCGGGATGGTCTACATCTGAACCAGAGCGGGACTAACATCCTTGCGGGCGGGTTTGCTAGTGCTGTTGTGAGGAGTTTAAACTAATTCGGCAGGGGGAGGGAACACAGGATGTTAGCAGAATAGGGACACATCATAATGCAGTAAAACAATCAAGTCAGAGGGAATACAGCTGCATTAAGTTTCAAGGGAATAAGGCAAGGCTGGATGGCCTCTACTTTAATGCCAGGAGTATTACAGATAAAACGGATGAGTTAAGGGTGAGGATTGACACGTGGAATTGTGATATAGTAGCCATCCCAGAGATGTGGTTGAGGGAAGGGCAGGATTGGCAGCTCAACATTCTGGGATATAGAATCTTCAGGCGAATCAGGGGAGAGGGGTAAAAGAGGAGGAGGTATTGCATTATTAGTTAAGGAGTCAGTTACTGCAGTAAGGAGAGATGATATCTTGGAGGGGGCATCGAATGAAGCTTTGTGGGTAGAGCTTAGGAATAAAAAAGGGGCAGCCGCATTATTAGATGTTTATTATTGACCCCCAGATAATCAGCAGCAAATTGAGGAGCAAATATGTGCACAATTTGTGGAGGTGTGTAAAAACAATAACAATAGGGTAATTATATTAGGTGATTTCAACTTTGCCAACATTAATTGGGATAGACATAGTGTTAATGGCTTAGATGGAGTGGAGTTCTTGAAATGTGTACAGGAGACCTTTTTAGGTCAATATGTAGAGGGTCCAACAAGGGACGGCGCAGTGCTGGACCTAATTCTGGGGAATGAAGCCGGACAGGTGGCTGAGGTGGTGGTGGGCGAGCATTTTAGCGATAGCGACCACAACATGGTACAATTTAAGTTTGTTATGGACAAAGAAATAGACAAGTTGCAAAAAAATGTTTTGGATTGGGGGAGAGTGGATTTTAGTAAAATAAGGCAGGATCTGGCAAAGGTAGACTGGGAACAGTTACTTGTGGAGAAATCTACAGAGGAACAGTGGGGGGTGTTCAAAAATGAAAAGGGGAGGGTACAGGCTCAACATGTTCCCTCTAGGATGATAGGAAGGAGAAACAAGCCCAGAGAACCATGGATGACCAGGAATATTCAGGATACGATGAGAAGGAAAAGAGAGGCTTCTAGCAGGTACAAGGGGAGCAAATCAGCAGAGGCATTAGTGGAGTACAGAAAGTGCAGGGTGGAGCTTAAGAAAGCAATTCGGAGAGCAAAAAGGGGATATGAGAAAGCTCTGGCTGGTAAAATTAGGGAAAATCCCAAAATATTCTATAAGTATATCAATGGGAAGAGGATAACCAGGGAAAGAGTAGGGCCCATTAGGGACCAAGGGGGCAATCTATGGGTGGTCATCGGTAGAGTGTTGAATGAATACTTCACATCTGTCTTCACCCAAGAGAATGAAGATGAAGGTATGGAACTCAGGGAGAGAGACTGCGAGGTTCTTGAGCAAATTGATATAGGGAGTGACAAGGTATTGGAGGTGTTGGCAGCCTTAAAAGTGGACAAATCTCCAGGCCCGGATGATTTGTGTCCCAGATTGCTGAGGGAGGCAAGGGAGGAGATCGTAGGGGCTCTGACCCAAATTTTTAATTCCTCTCTGGCCACGGGGGAGGTGCCAGAGGACTGGAGAACAGCTAATGTGGTTCAGCTATTTAAGAAGGGTTATAGAGATAAGCCAGCGAACTACAGGCCAGTGATTCTCACATCACAGATCACAGAGTCACAGTGCAGAAGAGGCCCTTCGGCCCATCGAGTCTGCACCGACACGTGAGAAACACCTGACCTACCTACCTAACCCCATTTACCAGCACATGGCCCATAGCCTTGAATGTTATGACGTGCCAAGTGCTCATCCAGGTACTTTTTAAAGGATGTGAGGCAACCCGCCTCCACCATCCTCCCAGACAGTGCATTCCAGACCATCACCACCCTCTGGGTAAAAAAAGTTTCCTCACATCCCCGCTAAACCTCCTGCCCCTCACCTTGAACTTATGTCCCCTCGTGACTGACCCTTCAACTAAGGGGAACAGCTGCTCCCTATCCACCCTGTCCATGCCCCTCATAATCTTGTACACCTCAATCAGGTCGCCCCTCAGTCTTCTCTGCTCCAGCGAAAACAACCCAAGTCTATCCAACCTCTCTTCATAACTTAAATGTTTCATCCCAGGAAACATCCTGGTGAATCTCCTCTGCACCCCCTCCAGTGCAATCACATCCTTCCTATAATGTGGCGAGTAATCCTAGCCCCCACATAGTCATCGATGTCGTTTATATAAATGACGAATAATAGGGGACCCAGCATAGATCCCTGTGGTACACCACTGGACACTGGCTTCCAGTCACTAAAGCATCCTTCTGTCATCACCCTCTGCCTCCTACAACTAAGCCAATTTTGAATCCACCTGATCAAATTACTCTGTATCCCATGTGCTTTTGCCTTCTTTATAAGTCTCCCATGTGGGACCTTGTCAAAGGCTTTGCTGAAATCCATATAAACTACATCAACTACACTACCCTCATCTACACATCTGGTCACCTCCTCAAAAAATTCAATCAAGTTTGTTAGGCATGACTTCCCTCTGACAAAGCCATGCTGACTATCCCTGATCAAACCTTGCCTCTCCAAGTGGAGATAGATATTCTTCTTCAGAACTTTCTCCAATAGATGTGAGACTCGCCAGCCTGTAGTTCCCTGGCTTATCTCTACAACCCTTCATAAATAGCGGAACCACATTAGCTGTTCTCCACTCCTCTGGCACCTCCCCCGTGGCCAGAGAGGAATTAAAAATTTGGGTCAGAGCCCCTGCGATCTCCTCCCTTGCCTCCCTCAGCAGTCTGGGACACAAATCATCTGGACCTGGAGATTTGTCCACTTTTAAGCCTGCCAACACCTCCAATACCTTGTCACTCACTATATCAATTTGCTTAAAGACCTCGCAGTCACTCTCCCCGAGTTCGATACCTTCATCCTCATTCTCTTTGGTGAAGACGGATGTGAAGTGTTCATTCAACTCTCTAGTGATGTCCTCTGGCTCCAACCATAGATTGCCCCCTTGGTCTCTTATGGGCCCTACTGTTTCCCTGGTTATCCTCTTCCCATTGATATACTTATAGAATATCTTGGGATTTTCTCTACTTTTACCAGCCAGAGCTTTCTCATATCCCCTCTTTGCTCTCCGAATTGCTTTCTTAAGCTCCACCCTGCACTTTCTGTACTCCACTAATGCCTCTGCTGATTTGCTCCCCTTGTACCTGCTAAAAGTCTCTCTTTTCCTTCTCATCGTAATCTGAATATCTCTGGTCATCCATGGTTCTCTGGGCTTGTTACTCCTTCCTATCACCCTAGAGGGAACATGTTGAGCCTGTCCCCTCTCCATTTCCTTTTTGAACACCCCCCACTGTTCCTCTATAGATTTCCCCACAAGTAACTGTTCCTAGTCTACCTTTGCCAGATCCTGCCTTATTTTACTAAAATCCACTCTCCCCCAATCCAAAACATTTTTTTGCAACTTGTCTATTTCTTTGTCCATAACAAACTTAAACTGTACCATGTTGTGGTCGCTATCGCTAAAATGCTCGCCCACCACCACCTCAGCCACCTGTCCGGCTTCATTCCCCAGAATTAGGTCCAGCACTGCGCCGTCCCTTGTTGGACCCTCTACATATTGACCTAAAAAGTTCTCCAGTATACATTTCAAGAACTCCACTGCATTCAAGCCCTTAACACTATGTCTATCCCAATTCATGATGGGAAAGTTGAAATCACCTAATATAATTACCCTATTGTTATTGTTTTTACACACCTCCACAAATTGTGCACATATTTGCTCCTCAATTTCCCACTGACTATCTGGGGGTCTATAATAAACACCTAATAATGTAATTGCCCCTTTTTTTATTCCTAAGCTCTACCCACAAAGCTTCATTCGATGCCCCCTCCAAGATATCATCTCTCCTTACTGCAGTAACTGGCTCCTTAACTAACAATGCAACGCCTCCTCCTCTTTTACCCCCTCCCCTGTCTCGCCTGAAGATTCTATATCCCGGAATGTTGAGCTGCCAATCATGCCCCTCCCTCAACCACGTCTCAGTGATGGCTAATATATCACAATTCCACATGTCAATCCTCACCCTTAACTCATCCGTTTTACCTGTAATACTCCTGGCATTAAAGTAGAGGCCATCCAGCCTTGCTTTACTCCCTTGAAACTTAATGCAGCTGTACTCCCTCTGACTTGATTGTTTTACTGTATTATGATGTGTCTCTATTCTGCTAACATTCTGTGTCCCCTCCCACTGCCGAATTATTTTAAACTCCTCCCAACAGCACTAGCAAACTCACCCGCAAGGATGTTAATCCCGCTCTGGTTTAGGTGTAGACCGTCCTGCTTGTACAGGTCCCACCCTCCCCAGAAATGGTCCCAGTGATCCAGGAATCTAAAACCCTCCCTCCTGCACCAACTCTTAAGCCACGTATTCATCTGCGCTATTCTCCTATTTCTGAGCTCGCTAGCACGTGGCACTGGGAGTAATCCAGAGATTACAACCCGAGAGGTCTTGCTTTTTAGTCTACTGCCTAACTCCCTGAATTCTTGATGCAAGACCTCATCCCTCTTTCTACCTATGTCATTGGTACCAACATGTACCATGACATCTGCCTTATCACCCTCCCCCTTCAGGATGCCCTGCAGCCGTTCAGTGACATCCCAGACCCTGGCACCAGGGAGGCTACATACCATCCTGGAGTCACAGCAGTGCCTATCTGTTCCCCTGACTATAGAATCCCCTATTACTATTGCTCTTCCTCCCTTCCTCCCCTCCTGTACAGACAGGCTGCTTGTGGTGCCAGAGGCTTGGCTCTGTCCGCACTCCCTGGAGGAACCAGCTCCCTCATCAGCCTCCAAAACGGAATACCGATTTGCGAGCGGGACCCCAGGAGACCCCTGAAATACCTGCCTGTTTCTCTTGGACTGCCTGGTGGTCACCCATTCCCTTCCTTCCTTAAGTCCCTTCATCTGCGGTGTGACCCCCTCTCTAAACGTGCTATCCACAATGCTCTCAGACTTGCGGATGCTCCACAGTGTCCCCAGCCGCCGTTCCAGCTCTGAAACCTGAGCTTCCAGGAGCTGCAGCTGGACACACTTCCTGCACACATGCTGGTCCCGGGCACTGGAAATGTTCCCGGCTTCCCACATGGAGCACGAGGAGCACACCATGGCCTTGAGCGCTCCTGCCATGACTTATCCCTTTAAATTAAACCTTTTAAGTCAATTATTCTAGGGCCCTTCTTTCCTGATCCTCGTTACTGTAGAATATACAAACTATACACCACAAAAAGATCTTAAACTATAAACAATTAATGTAGTAAATACCTTACCCACTACTTCCCTGTGATTCCTTTCCATTGTAGCCTCTACTGCTGCAGCACACTCTGAAGGTTTAAGAAGTCGGATAACAAGGAAAAACTGCAAAGAGCACCTCATCCCCTGTGCACCGATTTCCGCTTTGCACCAAATTCCGAATACCTACTCTGGCTGTGCGCCACTCAGGATGTGCTCACTCTCCTGTTCATGTGCAAGTGATAGGGAAACTATTGGAGAAAATTCTGAAGGAGAGAATCCATCTCCACTTGGAGAGGCAAGGTTTGATCAGGGATGGTCAGCATGGCTTTGTCAGAGGGAGGTCATACCTAACAAATTTGATTGAATTTTTTGAGGAGGTGACCAGGTGTGTAGATGATGGTAGTGCAGTTGATGTAGTTTCTATGGATTTCAGCAAAGCCTTTGACAAGGTCCCACATGGGAGACTTATAAAGAAGGCAAATGCATATGGGATACAGGGTAATTTGATAAGGTGGATTCAAAATTGGCTTAGTTGTAGGAGGCAGAGGGTGATGACAGAAGGCTGGTTTAGTGACTGGAAGCCCGTGTCCAGTGACGTACCACAGGGATCTATGCTGGGTCCCCTATTATTCGTCATTTATATAAACAGCATAGATGACTATGTGGGGGGTAGGATTAGTAAGTTTGTGGATGACACAAAGATTGGCCAGGTGGTCAACAGTGAGATTGAGTGTCTTGGGCTACAGGATGATATAGACGGGATGGTCAAATGGACAGATAAGTGGCAGATGGAGTTTAACCCTGAAAAGTGTGAGGTGATACACTTTGGAAGGAGTAATTTGACAAGGAAGTATTCAATGAATGGCATGACACTAGGAAGTTCTGAGGAACAAAGGGACCTTGGCATGTGTGTCCATAGATCTCTGAAGGCGGAGAGGCATGTTAGTGGGGTAGTGAAAAAGGCATATGGGACACTTGTCTTTATCATCTGAGGCATAGATTACAAAAGTAGGGAGGTCATTTTGGAGTTGTATAGAACCTTGGTGAGGCCACAGCTGAAGTACTGTGTGCAGTTCTGGTCACCACATCATAGGAAGGATGTGAATGCACTGGAGGGAGTGCAGAGGAGATTCACCAGGATTTTTCCTGGGATGAAACACTTAAGTTATGAAGAGAGGTTGGATAGACTTGGGTTGTTTTTGTTGGAGCAGAGAAGACTGAGGAGCGACCTGATCAAGGTGTACAAGATTATGAGGGGCATGGACAGGTTGGCTAGGGAGCAGCTGTTCCCCTTAGTTGAAGGGTCAGTCACAAGGGGACACAAATTCAAGGTGAGGGGTAGGAGGTTTAGGGGGGATGTGAGGAAAAACTTTTTTACCCAGAGGGTGGTGACGGTCTGGAATGCGCTGCCTGGGAGGGTGGTGGAGGCGGGTTACCTCACATACTTTAAAAAGTACCTGGATGAGCACTTGGCACGTCATAACATTCAAGGCTATGGGCCTAGTGCTGGTAAATGGGATTAGGTAGGTAGGTCAGGTGTTTCTTACATGTTGGTGCAGACTCGATGGGCCAAAGGGCCTCTTCTGCACTGTGATTCATAACATTCTGTGAAGGCCATAGCATGCAGCTATCCATGGTGGCCTGGGATGGATGGAGAAATAGAAACTTAGCGAGAAGCTGTATGCAGTGTCAACAAGTACAAAAGTTACCTTCAACAGCTCCGTTACACCCCTGGGAGTGGCCAGGAAGGCCATGGGTGTGAGTACACATCGACTATGTGGGACCTTTCATGGGGACAATGTTTCTACTTATCGTCGATGCTCACACAAAATGGATGGACATATGTGCAGTGAGGTCAACGACATCTTCTGCTACAATTGACAAGCTACATCAAAGTTTCACAGTGAAGGACTACCTGAAGTGGTCGTATCAGACAATGGGAAAAATTATCCCCCCATCGGAGGGGAACTATGGGAACGGGCACGAGCAGGCGTGCCTCCGATCGGTGCCCCCAATCGGGGCGTGCCACCATTTTAAGTGGGCGGACCCAGCGTGACGTCCGCCAGGAAGCGCTGTGCGGTCTGGCGAGGGGGTGGAGTTCCCTCAGCCGGGAGTGCGATCTTTTGCGCATGCGCATGAAAGAGTGCACAGATCTCCCTGAGGCTAAGTGCTGCCTCAGGGAGATTGGTTCGGACTTCAAATTTTTAATAAAAACCATCCCAACATTTTCCTTCCATGTCCCCTCATGTGACAATGTCACATGAGTTGGGACATGACCATAACTTTAATTAAAATTCAATGTGCAGATTTTAAATCAGTCAAGAAACCTCATCCTGCCCATGGATGAGATTTTATGCTTTTTCTGAAGCCCATCTGGGCTCCCGGCCTACACCCCAACCTTAAGGTTGGACGGGCAGGTCCACTCATTATCTAAATTGGTTTTTTAATGGCCTCGATAAGCTGTTGACAGGTCGGTGGGTGTGCAGCTGACTTGGCTGCGCCCCCGCTGACCTGAAAATGGAAATGATGCGGGGTGACATCGGGAGTTCCGCCCCATATCATCCCGCGTCATTTAACGTGTCAGTGAGCAGGCCCCGCCCCTGCTCGCCGACCGGAAGATCCTGCCCAATGGAATGGCATTCACGAGTGCTGAGTTTCACCGGTTTATCAGCCTCAACGGCATTACTCATGTAAAAACTTCACCACACCGCCCTTCTTCAAATGGACTAGCCGAGAGAGTGGTTCAGACGTTCAAATCTGGTATGAAGAAATTGTCTGGAGATTCTATTGAGACTAAATTAGTATGTTTTCTTTTCCATTATAGGACCACCCCTCATACAACAACAGGTTCACACCTGCGGAATTGTTGATGAAACACCGTCTCCAATCGAGACTGAGCCTAATTATGCCAAACTTATGGGGGAAGATGGAAAGAAGTCAGGGAAGTCAGAAAACTGGACATGACTGTCACAGCTGTGACAGGATATTTAATGTAGGAGAGAAGGTACATGTGAAGAATTTAGAGATAAACCAACATGACTGTTTGGAGAAATAAGTGCAGTAACTGAACCTCTTTCCTACCAAGTGAAAGTGGAAATTCGAGTCATACAGAGACATGTGGATCATATAAAAAGAGGAGAAACAAAACACCCAGAAATGATTCCACCAGTGTTCGTGACTGAATCAATGTCTCCTGTTGAAAGAGCTCAACTGAGTACAGATGTGTCTGAAGGGCCGACTGTACCTGAAAGAGTCGAGGAAACAGATTTGCGGGTACCTACTGAAGAACCAGATGTTCAGACTGCTCCAGTGACAGAGATTCAGATAAAACATCAGAAGCTGTAGAGCTGAGACATTCTACACGCATAAGGAAACCCCTAGAAAGACTGACTTTGTAAATTACTTACCTGTGTGAAAAATTTGATATTTTGAGAAAAATTGTAAAATATATTCCTGAGTAAAGGGGGAGGGATGTAGTAATCTGATGTGTAATATACCTTTAAGATGAATGTTACAATGGAAGATCACATGACCTTGATACCCAATAGCAGAGTAGCGTGGGCTACCTCTGTAGAATAGCCTTGAGTTAAGGTCTGAGCTATGAAGACAGAGTTTTGAAATATAAGCGCAGGTCTGGGTTCCTTTCCTAAATAAACAGAATGTGTTTCTTCTAAGAATGATTTACTGATCTTCTCTGTCTATGGTACCAACTCGATCACCCTGAAACAAGCGTGTAATCAGGACCCTCAAGTCCCAACCAACCAGAGTATAGGGTCCAACATACCCTTCCACAAATCCAGGTTGACTCTTCCTGATTACCTTGAGTTTTTCTAAGTGCCCAGTTATAATCTCCTTAATGATCGGTTCTAACACCTTCCCCTTGACAGATGCCAGGCTAAGTGACCTATAGTTTCCTGTTTTCTGCCTTTGTCCCTTCTTGAATAGAGGAGTTATATTTTCTACTTTCCAATCTGATGAAACCTTTCCAGAATCTAGGGAATTTTGGAAAATTAACATCAACGCCTCAACTACGTCATAAGCCACCTCTTTTAAGACCCAAAGATGAAATCCATCGGGACCCGAAGACTTGTCAGCCCACAGCTCTATCAGTTTGCTCAGTACCACTTCCCTAGTGATTGTAATTTCACCAAGTTCCTCTCTCCCCTCCACCTCCTAATTTACAGCTATTACTGGAATGTTTTTTGTGTCCTCAGTTGTGAAGACAGAAGCAAGATATTTGTTCATTTCATTCGCCATTTCCTTATTACCTACTATTAACTCCCCATTCTCACTCTCCAGAGGACCAACACACATTAACACCCCTTTGTCCTTTTGTCCATGACATCTTTGTCAATCTCTCCTTAGCCGGCACCTATCGCTGGCCTTCTATCCAGCTCCACTCCCCTGATACAGTATATATTTCTTCACATTTTTACTTCTCTTTTGCTCTGAAGAGGAGTTATACGGACTCCGTTTCGAGAAACGTTAGCTCTGTTTTCCTCTCCGCAGATACTGTCAGATCTGCTGTGTTTTTCCACGTATTTTTGTTTTTGTTTCAGATTTCCAGCATCCGCAGTATTTTGCTTTTACTTAACCAAATCTAATGTAACCCGTTCTCTGGTTGGTTCAAGAATGTGCTTCTCTAAGAAACTACCTCAAAAGCATTCTAAGAACTCCTCATCCAGGCTACAACTGTCAATCTGATTTTTCCAGTTTATAAGTAGATTAAAGATACACATGATTATTGCAGTGTCTTTATCACAAGCACCCAATATTTCTTCTTGTATACTTTGTCCTGCATTGTGATTACTGTTAGGGGGCCTGTAGACCCCTTCCACTAGCGACTTCTTTCCCCTACTATTCCCCATCGTCACCCAAGTCGATTTTCTATATTAATTCATGGGTTGTGGGCGTCGCTGGCTGGGCCAGCATTTATTGCCCATCCCTAGCTGCTCTTGAGAAGGTGGTGGTGAGCTGCCTTTTTGAACCACTGCAGTCCCTGTGATGTAGGTACACCCACAGTGCTGTTAGGGAGGGAGTTCCAGGATTTTGACCCAGTGAAACAACGGTGATATATTTCGAAGTTAGGATGGTGAGTGACTTGGTGAGGGGAGCTTCCAGGTGGTGGTGTTCCCATCTATCTGCTGCCCTTGTCCTTCTAGATAGCAGTGGTCGTGTGTTTGGAAGGTGCTGTCAAAGGAGCCTTGGTGAATTCCTGCAGTGCTTCTTGTAGATGGTACACACTGCTGCTACTGTGCGTCAGTGGTGGGGGAGTGAATGTTTGTGGATGTGGTGCCAATCAAGTGGGCTGCTTTGTTCTGGATGGTGTCAAGCTTCTTGGGTGTTGTGGGAGCTATACTCATCCAGGCAAGTGGAGAGTATTCCATCACGCTCCTGACTTGTGCCTTGTAGTTGGCGGACAGGCTTTGGGGAGTCAGGAGGTGAGTTACTAGTTGTACGATTCCTAGCCTCTGACCTGCTCTTGTAGCCACAGTATTTATATGGCTAGTCCAGTTCAGTTTCTGGTCAATTATAACCCCCAGGATGTTGATAGTGGGGGATTCAGTGATGGTAATGCCATTGAACATCTCTTGTTGGATTTGTTCATTGCCTGGAAAATTGTGTGGCTTGAATGTTACTTGTCACTTGTCAGCCCAAGCCTGGATATTGTCCAAGTCTTGCTGCATTTGGACATGGACTGCTTCAGTATCTGAGGAGTTGCAAATGGTGCTGAACATTGTGCAACATCAGCGAACATCCCCATTTCTGACCTTATGATAGAAGGAAGGTCATTGATGAAGCAGCTGAAGATGGTTAGGCTGAGGACAATACCCTGAGGAACTCCTGCAGTGATGTCCTGGAGCTGGGATGATTGACATCCAACAACTACAACCATCTTCCTTTGTGCGGTATGACTCCAACCAGTGGAGAATTTTCCCTCTGATTCCCATTGGCTCCAGTTTTGCTAGGGCTCATAGATGCCACACTCGGTCAAATGCAGCCTTGATTTCAAGGACAGTCACTCTCACCTCACCTCGGGAGTTCAACTCTTTTGACCATGTTTGAACTAAAGCTGTAATGAGGTCAGGAGCTGAGTGGCCTTGGCGGAACCCTACCTGGGACTCAGTGAGCAGATTATTGCTAAGCAAGTGCCACTTGATAGCACTGTTAATTACCCCCTCCATTATTTTACTGATGATTGAGAGTAGACTGATGGGGCAGTGATTGGCCAGGTTGGATTTGTCCTGCTTTTTGTGTACGGGACATACCTGGGCAATTTTCTACAGAACCGGGTAGATGCCAGTGTTGTAGCTGTCCTGGAACAGCTTGGCTAGGGGCACGGCAAGTTCTGGAGCACAAGTCTTCAGTACTATTGCTGGAATATTGTCAGGGCCCATAGCCTTTGCAGTATCCAGTGATTTCATCTGCCACCATTCATGACTGGATATGGCCAGACTGCAGAGCTTAGATCTGATCAGTGCTAAACATCAGGCTGAAGCATTTACTCCAAGTCCTCATCAGAGAGTTGGTTTACGCTGACAATGCTGCACGAGCATCCCATACCAAGTAATACCTTCAGTGGCAAATGGACAAACTCTGTTTGGTTTGACCAACAGCATCAGGAAGACAAATGTCATGGGCCAGAATGTTTCCATACTGTCATCTATCAGCATTGACGCTATAGGTTGTTGATAGCTTCACAGATCCATGCTCCACAATCACCAGCAACCTTTCACTTGATGCTGAAATCAACACACATACTGCAAAAGCTGCAGTTGTTATGTCTAAGCTGAGTAAGAGAGAGTGGAACAGCATCCTGACTGAGAACACAAAATTGTGAGTCTACCAAGCCTCTAGCCTTAGCACATCCCTCTACAGTGGTGAGACCTGGATAACATATGCTAGGCAGGAGAAAAGGCTGAACAGTTTCCATCTTTGCTGTCTCAGACGCACGCTCAGCATCTCTTGGCCAGATAAGGTCACCAACTCAGAGGTCCTGGACTGTGCTAATTCATCAGCTTACACTCATTGCTGAGCCAGCAACATCTGCGCTGGGTTGACGATGTTCGTCGGATGGAGGACGTCCATATACCCTAAGGCCATCCGTCTGGTGAACTGGCCAGTGGGTCACCTCCTGGGCATCCATTCCTCTGCTATAAGGACAGCTGCAAGTGAGATATGAAGAAGGTGGACATTGACACTGACAACTGGGATTCAGTTGCTAACGGCTGTGACCTCTGGGAGCTGACTGTTTGGAAGGACATTGGAACAGGTGAGCAGAAACAAAAAGCTCAGCTGGCTGAGAAGAGAGCCCAGAGAAAACAGAGGCCAGTGAATTGTGCCACTTCTCAGCCACTGTCTTCTCCTGCAGCAAATGCAGCAGAGACTGTCTTGTCAGAATGGAGCTCCTGAGCTACACCAGCTGATACTTAATACAAAGTTGACCACTATGGTGCAAACCATTGTCTCAGGAGCTGGAAGGCTGCCAATGATATAGTTACAATCCCAGCCGAGGTTACCCCTGGACAAGCCTGATCCCAGAGTGGAACCCAGCTTGATAGATCTGAACTTTTATTTGTTCGTTTAGATATGTGGAGAGTGGCTACTGAACAGAGTCACAGGAGTCAGCTGATGAACTTATAACAAAAGAATAAAACATTTATTCAACAAGAAAAGATGAACTATATCACAATGCTCCTTCACCCACAACTATACCTTTACAGATGTATACAGATTTGTAAGGATAACACAAGTTACAAAAACTAACTTATACTCTAATGTACACAGTAAGTACACAGTCCATGTAAATCTATGGCACCACACTCTGAAATAAAGTGACAGATTCTATGGATATCTCCTCAACTCCCCCCAGACGCTTGTCACATTGTGAGCCAACCAGTCTCACTGAATTCCATCCTTCACATGAGGGATTCCAGTCTCCACTCTCCAAGACCTCACCTTGGAATCTTCTCCCAAACCGACACTTTCCCTCAGATGCCTTTCGCAAGGGCTCATCTCCAGGGTTTCAAACTCTCCTTCTGATGTTCCTCTTCCCTGGGTCACCACATGCATTCAAGCTGCCTTCCACACACTCTGTCTCTCTGACTCAGCCGTCAACCGTACGCCATTGCTTCACATGCCCATAGCAAAGAGTTACAAACCTTCAGTTGTCTCTTTGGACCTTCTTGCCTCTTGTCAGCTGTTCTCGCTTTAAATCTGCTTTCTGCAGCTTTTGTCCCTTTAAATCTGAACCTTGGAGCCTTTCTCTCTGCCCCCCACTCTTAACTTCACTTAACTGGACCTTTTCCCAGGTTCTTGTCCTTCCTTTGACTAGAAAGTCTTCTTTGGACTCCCCACTCTTCCACTCCCCTGGATTTTTGGGGTTTTCCTTTAGCTTAGGACTGTCTATCTGTCCCCTTTGCTCCAATATCTCCTGGCAGCAACTTTCAGAATCAACTGAACTCAAACAGCTTCCAAAACAACTGCTGTTTCTCTTCTTCAGTGTGTGTGCCTGAGGGAGAGACCTGCATCTCTGAGCCCCTGTTGCTAGGCAACAATCCAATCCTTCCACCCTTTTATGTTTACTTTCTCTTTAGGGGTTGTAAAACTCCTCATTAGAAATGTAAGCACCTTTTTAAAGTGAAACTTAAACTCCATTTGATCTTTCTTAATACACAGATACAGAAATACAAATCAAACTTAAACTTTAAAGATAAAACTCATTCCTAACACCCACAAATACAAATATAACTTACTTAAACTATCTCTATTTCCTAACAATATCTAGGTGACTTCTGTCTGAAACATCGATACAATTCAATTTATAATACAAGTCAATGAACCATGTTTTTTGAAAAATTGCCATTTATTTGGCAATGTTTGTTAACTCAAACTACACACATGGAGGAATACTTCACAACCAATGTGGAACATCTTTATGCCAAGAAAGAAGACTGTTTAACTGCTAATTAAGCAAGATGCAAAATAAGCGTCAATTAACAGTTGGGTTCTCGATCTTGATAACTCCCCCATCCCCTGCTCTGCACTACATCTATTTATTCTCAGCTCCCCTGAAAACCCCAGCTCCTGTTGGGATAAAACTCTAGTTATCAGCAACCTCCAGTTCCTCAACCAAGTGACGAGTCTTAATGTGTGACTTCAGACAGCAAATGTTGTCCTGTTTATAAGCGGACAATATGATTACAGGAAAATCAGGATATACAGCTAGTTTTTTTTCCAGATGATTTCAACTTATTAATGTAATATTATTGGGTATGTGACATTTAAATTTGCGGAAACTTTCATTACGTTTTTGCGTGTATACTGGGGGTGTGGGGCAGGCAGCTGCTGGATTACACATTTGTTCCAAAGGTAGCAGGATTCCTTTGTTGTCAACAACCCATTAACTCTCAGTCACTGTCAGAGAAACTATTAGTGCAACCCATTAACATTCTCAGACAAAAAAATAAGTGCTTGAGAGGGGCAGAAATCCTATGAAACATCTTCTACAATTAACAGTTATTTCATAAACTTGCTCTAAAATTATCTGACTGGCCATGACAATTGATTTGAGCGTACATATCTATCTGGGTCCTAAATGAGTTACTTTACTTTTTAGCTGCAGTCCTAAACAGACTTAAGGTGTAAGGTTAGCATGAATTAATCAAAGTTTGTATTATTATATCCCATCATAAGTAGCTTTACGTAACTAATTCAAGGCAACATATTCCTAATTTCTTATCTCAAAAGTGAGTCTCCAGGAGATTGGAATTGTTTTGGTTCTAACCTTCATCCAGGATGAAGAGCCCGTCTCTCTCCCATCGCTTCACTCATTATTGAGTATTATTCGGAGCAGTGGTAAGATATTTTCTATTGGAATCTAAGGAAACAGAAATTATTAAACTACTTTAGGTAGCATAGGAAAATGTCACTTTAAATAAAGAGAAGATATTCTATAGGTAAGCATGAAATCTTTTCATCCAGCCATGCAGGAAGACCAGTTAACTCTTTAGTGGAACACAAAATGGCCATAAATTAACTATTTAGTGGTCGCTCTCCCTAAACCAATCTGCCACTCCAACTGTCTCTCCTCCTTCAAGATAACATTTTACTACATTAAAGGTGCAATATAAATACAAGTTGTTATTGTGGTGCTGGTATTAGTTTGATCCCTTTTCCTCTCCCAAGTGCTGGCAGTGCTCAAGTTGTGTGATGCAATAGTGAGTGCCAGTTAATGATTGTGGAGGGGCATCATGGTAAGGCCAATGACCTGATGTTTGCATATATATGCAAAATAAAAACCCTATCTCAGGCGCCTACTGGATAGAAACCAAGAATGGATCCCCCTGATTATTGACGTCTTTAATTTAGGCACAGTGAGAAAAATTTGAACAATCACATTACCATTTCAGCTAAGGCTAGCTAACTCAGCACAAACCAAGCTTTAATCCAGAGATGGCTAGTTCATTAACACAGCATATGGTACATTCACTCAGCATCATGCCATCAAGGAGCAAAGGCCGCCTAAAAATTAGGTGAAGTCATGGGGATTCTTACTATTGCTGGCAATTTTCTTAATTGTGAAGCTGCTGAAAAGGCTTATTGTACATCTGAACATTCGTTCAGTAACTTCAGTAGAAAAAAAGGGGAAAAAAGTTTTGCATTTATCTCATGCCTTTTATGACCCTAGGACATGCTAAAGCATTTAAAACCTAAGAACCTTTTTGAAGTGTTGTCACTTTAGTATTGTAGGAAACGTGGTAACCAATTTGCACACAGCAAAATCTCACAACAGCAATGAGATACGTTTTTTTTCTTTTTTAGTTATTTGTTCACATGATGTGGGCTTCGTTGGCTGGGCCGGCATTTATTGCCCACCTCTAATTGACCTTGAGAAGGTGGTGGTGCGCTGCCTTCTTGAACCGCTGCAGTCCATGTGGTGTAGGTACACCCACAGTGCCGTTAGGGAGGGAGTTCCAGGATTTTGACCCAGCGGTAGTGAAGGAACAGTGATATATTTCCAAGTCAGGATGGTGAATGGTTTAGAAGGGAAATTCCAGGTGGTGGTGTTCCCATGTGTCTGCTGCCCTTATCCTTCCAGATGGTGGAGGTTGTGGGTTTGGAAGGTGCTGCCGAAGAAGCCTTAGTGAGTCGCTGAACAGATAATCTGTTTTAGTAAATTGCATGAAGGTGGCAGCTGTAGATTGAATGCAGTGAGACCAAGTGCTTAAATCCAGGAATTTGACATGTTTTAAGGGTTGATAGCTTTGTAAAATCTAGTCAAGCTTGCATTTAGCACTTAACTTAACTGTAACAGTAAACTGTAGTTTCTTTCAGACTTAATCAGTGATAATCAAGCACCCTGCTTAGAGGTAACTGCAGGATAGTTAATTCGGTTATCAGTTTGAACTTGTTCCTGACCCAGCAGTGGCTGACTCAGCTCCCTGGAACCTGAGCGAGCTGGTGAATGAAGGAAGTCACACAAAGGTGGCAGCTGGAGGCTGAATGCAGCAGGACCGAGGGCTTAAATTCAGGAATTTGGGTAAGTGAGGGAATTTAATGCAATGAGTGAGGAGGTTCTGTTCTGGTCTTTTATAAAAAAGGATTGGTCCATGAGAGGGAGCAGGTGACAGCGAGACCCCAGAGCTGAAGCTCAGAGGCATTACTTCAGTGAACAGGTAGGTAATTGGTCAGTCTTAAGGCCAGGATTTTACATTCAGGAGTCAGGCGTGTGCTCAGCCCAACCGAACGTAAAATATTGTCAAATGATATCAGGCGTGCTTCCTGATGTCATTGCGCATGCGCTTAATTTCACGGCTGGTGGGCATGTGCATGAATCGGATCCCCGTCCGTCAGTATTTAAAAGGCCAATTAAGGCCATTAACAAATCAATAATCCGTGATTTTATGCAGCCTGTGCGATTTTTAGCTCATCCCACAGGCAAAAACTGGCCGGCGGAAATCATATTTTAACCATTTCCTCATCCACGGGTGGCATAAAAGGCCCCGGGAGCAGCAGCACTTACTCTGTCATTGGCAGTTTGTTGCTGTGTGAGTGCAGAGCTGTCCCAGAGTTTCTTGGCATCTCGTTTGATTGTCAAGCCTGCCTTTCAGCATCTCAAGCCCTCATCTTCCCTAGAAGGTTCCCCTGAGTATTACGGCACAGTTGCTCCTTCATTTTCAAGGCACTGCTCCTCTGCATCCCATCTAATGGGGGTAGTGTATTCCACCAGTGGAACCTCCTCTGAAGAGGAAGAGAGGGGCAGGAGGGAGAGGAGGCCAGGTGGGCACAGGCAGTGTCCCAGGGACAGACCTTTAAGAGGAGAGGTACAGGCTCAGTTGGTGCAGGGTCAGCAGGGAGGCCAAGGTGGGAGGGCACGCTGAAGACGCCACTACCCAGTGGCTAGAGGGTTCAGGCAGTGCTCCAGCATCCTCCAGATGTCCGAGGTCCAGTGCCACAGGAGGCTCCGCCTCTCCAGGGACATGGTGACACAAATGTGTCACATGATAGGTCCGGAAATCATCTCCAGTTGCCTGGGCGGACACCCCATGCCGGTGGCTTTGAAGGTCACAGTTGCCCTGACCTTCTCTGTCTCTGGTTGTTTTCAGGGCTCAGTGGGGGATCTGTGCGGTGTTTCTCAATCAGCTGCACACAGTTGTGTCAAACTCGTGACTGATGCTATCTTTAGACACGTCCACAAGTTCATCCACTTCTGGACAGGTGAGGTGAGCCAGGTGGAGAGAGGCTTCGCTGCGATGGGTGGGTTCCCCCGTGTCCAGGGTGTAATATCTTGCTGCACTCACATGGCCACCAAGGCACCAGCAGGTGAGCCAGGAGCTTTCGTAAACATAAAGGAGCTCCACTCAATGAATGTTCAGGTTGTCTGTGACCACAGGACACAGATTCTCCAAGTTTGTGCCCGTTACCCTGGGAGCTCACACAATGCTTACATCGTGCAGTACTCATAGGTACCAAGGCTGTTCATGGCTCCTGCACAAATGGATGGATGGCTCCTGGGTGACAATGACTATCCCTTGAAGAGGTGGCTGATGACCCCACTCCATCACCCAGGAATTGAGGCCGAGGAGAGATACAATAAGAGTCAAACCTCCACAAGGGCGGTGGTGGAGAGGACCATCGGGCTGCTGAAGATATGCTTCAGATGCCTGGTCCAGTCAGGGGGAGCATTGTAGTATCCTTCAGAGCGTGTCTCCCTCATAGTCATTGCATGCTGCTCCCTGCACAACCTGGGTCTGGCAAGGGGCGACCCACTGGAGGCTAAGGGAAGCGAGGCAGCTCCACAGGCCACAGAGTTTGACTCGAGCGATGGCTTAGAGGAAGAGCCTGGGGAGGTGCAGCATGAGGGACCTCGAGGCAGAGGACAGGAACCCTCATGGAGGCAGGGACACCAGGGATGCTTTGATCCAGCGAACCTTCTGTTAGGCATCCAAGGCATTGATGCCTTGTCAAGGCTCTGTCTCCTTTGCTAACAATGAATAAATGAGAACTCAGCTCGGTACACCAGTGCCACACAATGTCATACTTCTACAAGCTGGTGCTGCATCTGGCACCGATTCATACCATCCAGACAACTCAGCCCATTTATGTCCATCCCTAACGCAAGAGTCAAAATAGTTAACACAAAAAATGTTACCCATGACATGCCCCTGTTGTGCTCAAGGTGCCTTCAACATACGCCTGTGGGCACAGTGTCTTGGTGCCTGCTCCCCCCCACTCGCTGTCAGTGGTGTTGGGGGCAGCTGCTGACTCTGCTGTCTTGGTGACCTTGATGACCTGAGGAGGCTCCGCCTGGGAGGGTGCATCCAGCCCCATGGCTGGGCACTCCTCAATCGTCCCGGCATCATCAGATGCAGCGGCCACTGGCAGAGGGGTGGAGGAGCTGGTGCCCTCATTCGGAGTGCCCTGAGAGGAGCCTCTCTCTGACAGGCAGCTCATCTGCCAGCATGAGCGGTATTTGCCCCTCTCCACTCAGCATTGATGGTCGGGCACCCAGCAGAAAGACTAGGTGCTCCTGAGGTCATTGCGGTGTGAGGGTTTGCAACCTGAGTGCAACCCCAGGAACGCCTGATTCTGCTCCTGAAGCAGCCTCTCCATGAAAGCTTCCAATCTCTCCATGAAGGAGGCTGTGCGCTCGGTGTTAAAGGTCAATGCAGAACTCATGCTCATATGGACTCCTCCATGATGGAGACTATATCCCTCTGGACATCCAGCATCTGACGCCTGATGGACGACTCCAGAGGCTTGTCACCTGCCTCGGACGCAGCATGGTCCTGGTCTCCAGCTGTGCTCCCACTGTCGGCCCTCTGGGACCTCTCTACCTCTTCCAGCTCCTCATGCGAGTGTGATGTGCCTCCGCCGCTGCACATTACCTGCGGAGCTGAAGAACTAATGCCCACCGATGTGTCAGTACCTGCGCTGGTACCTGGTTCAGAGAGACAGTGTGACACTGTTGCAGGTGCGATGCCTTCCTTGGAGCTCAATGGGGATCCTCGGGGTCGCTGGCAGCCCCTGCGGGTAGTGCATCTGCGGGAGGAAGGCAAGAGATCAGTACCATCAATCATCAAAGTCACCATGCATGCTCGGCAGGCTGAGGAGACAGTGGAGAGCTGCTGCATGGTGCCTTCTGCATTGGAGCTTCAATGGGCTCTCTGGCTAGGCCAGTTCAGTTTCTGATGAGAGGAGCCTGTTATGTTTCCAGTACCCGCAGCACACGCACCTGTCACCTGCACTCTTACCTTTATCTGAGACCCCAGCCTCACTGTGACTGGAGGAGTGAGTTGGCCAGTGGTGTTCCAGCTCCAGTACATTGTTTTAGTGCTTTGTGAGGAAGCACAGATTTGGCTCCTCCACCCATTCTCCAGCGCTCTGCAGTGTTATGACTGCTCTTCACCTGACAGGGAAAAATGGCCACATTATTACTCTGACTCCCTGAAGGTCCTTTCTTGAATCCCACCCACCCTCCTACCCGGGCATTGGGCGGGCTGTGTCACTGTGGCACATCTCACCCTGCAATTCACTGAAGCCAGTCATGCTGACATCCCAGCCTTGGCAGGGCAGGCTTTAGTGCCATTTGGCATACACACTCTTAGACCCCT
The DNA here is from genome assembly GCF_964194155.1 of Cetorhinus maximus. Lineage (NCBI taxonomy): Eukaryota > Metazoa > Chordata > Chondrichthyes > Lamniformes > Cetorhinidae > Cetorhinus > Cetorhinus maximus. The sequence goes on from NC_135887.1 coordinate 144,603,997, forward strand.
GAACGTTTCGAGCAACGGGCACATGACTAAAATTCTCCGCACAGGTCCATGCCATTTCTGCACTTACCCTTGCTGACCGCAGCAGATCATTGAACCTATTGCATTCACAGGGTGATCTCGACCGGGAGCAGGTTTTACATTTGCTTTGCGTGCTCCCTGAGGGTAAAATTCAGGCCCAAGACTTTTTTCCCCTTGACACTGGGGCAGTGGTTTAAACCAGTACTGGGAAAATCTAAGTTTTGCATTAATTTTATTGCGTAACTAGTTAAACTCCATAATATAACTAGGAATAATTGTTGGGTGATAGCTTAAATGTGAAATCTAATTAGTCAAATAAAAACAAAATGAAGATGGCAGGGTAGGTGATGTGTTGCAGCTGTAGCATGGTGGCTACCTGTGTGATCCACACCAACCACATCCACAGTAAGTGTTGGCAGCTTCAGGAAATTAGGCTCAGAGTTGATGAGTTGGAGCCTGAGCTTTAGACACTGCGATGCATCAGGAAGGGTAAAAATTACCTGGACACTTTGTTCAAGGAGGCAGTCACACCCCATAGGCTAGTACTTCAGATTTGGTCTGTGGTCAGGGACGGAATGTTGTGATTGTAAGAGAGGCAGGGGTTTGTGGGCCCAGAAGGTAGAACTGGAGGAACTGCAGCCCTAGCAATTGTCCAACAGGTTTGGGGTTCTTGCAGCTTGTCTGGACAAAAGCAGAGAGGGGAAGGATTTAGTTGTTGTGGTGCACATAGGTAGGACTAGTAAAGAGGATCTGCTGAGGGAGTATGAGCGGTTAGGGACTAAATTAAAAAGCAGAACCACAAAGGTAATAATCTCTGGATTACTACATGAACCACAAGTAAATTGGCATTGGGCAAATAAGATCAGAGAGTTGACTGTGTGGCTCACAGATTGGTGTGGGAGATTTAGGTTTTGTTCATGAGGCACTGGTACCAGTTCTGGGGAAAGAGGGAGCTGTACACTTGGGACAGTCTTCACAAGAACCGTGCTGGGACTAGTCTACTGGTGAATCATATAACTAGGGCTGTAGGGAGGGATTTAAATTAAATAGTGGGGTGAAAGGGGCAGCAGGGGGAGCATTCATGTGAGGGGAGATTTGAAAAATTAAAGAGAAAGGTCCAGGCAATTGTGCAGACTAGTGATACGGGTAATGATAACCAGAGTGTGACATGAAAGGGACAGCGTGTGCAAACTTAAGAATATACCAGCAAATAAGATCAGAGCAGGAATAAAGACAGAAGACAGAATTAAAGACTGTTTATCCAAAGGCATGCAGCATTCAGAAAAAGATGGATGAATTGGTAACACCAATAGAAATAAATGAGAAGAATATCTTATTCTTTACAGAGACATGGTTGTAAAGTCTGGGACTTGAGTATGCAAGGGTATTTGACAATTCAGAAGGACAGGAAGAAAGGAAAATGAGGCAAGGATGAAATCAGTACAGCAATGAAAAATGAACTTGATTCGGAGGATCAAAATATAGAATCAGTTTAGGTGGAGATAAGAGATAGCAAAAAGAAGAATCACTGGTGGGAGTGGTTTACAGGCCCCCTGACAGTAGGTACGCTATAGGACAGAGAAGAATCAATAAATAATGGGGGCTTGTAATAAAGGCAATGGAATAGTAGTGGCTGATTGCGATCTCCACGTAGGTTGGATGAATCAAATTGGCAACGGTAGCCTGGAGGGATGAATTCATAGAGTGTATTCAGAACAGTTTCTTTGGCTAATATGTTCCAGAACAAACCAGGGAACAGGCTATTTTAGACCTGGTAATGTGCAATGAGGCAAGAGTAATGACCTTATAGTAAAGGATCCTCTAGGAAAGAGTGTATAACATGATAGAATTTCACATTTAGTTTGCGGGTGAGAAATCTGGGTCTGAAGCTAGTGTCTTAAACTTAGATAAAGGCAATTACAAGAATATGAAGACAGAGTTGGTTAAAGTGGACTGGAAAGAATAGGTTAAAACCTAAGATGATAGAGAAGGAGTGGCAGACATTTAAGGAAATATTTCATAACTCTCACCAAAGATATATTCCATTGAGAAAGGCAGACTCTATGAGAATGATGCACCATCTGTGGCTAACTAAGGAAGTTAAGGATGGTATCAAATTGAAGGAAAAGATTACAATGCTGCAAAGTTTAGTGGTAGGCCAGAAGATTGGGAAAATCTCAGAAATCAGCAAAGGATAATCAAAAAAAAGAATAAAAAGGCAGAAATAAGAGAAAACAAGTAAGAAATATAAGAATGGACAGTAAAAGTTTCAACAAGTATATAGGAAAAGAATGGTTAAGATCAATGTTAGTCCCTTAGAGGTGAGACTGTGGAATTACTAGTGGGAAACAAGGGCAGAATCATCCAAGATTTGCACTAAGTGAGGTAGCGGGTGTGAAAAAATACATTTTACCCAGCAACTTCAATGGTGGCAGAACATCCCGCCTCAATACTAATGCATTCACGGGAAACACGCTGGATCGCTGGTGGGTGGGCTCAGATTTGCCCGCTACGCTGTGACCTCAGCGCTTCCTCACTTCGGGTGCCATATTTAAAGTTCACCTACTTCATGTCTATAGACCAGGACTGCTCCAGGTGACAGTTGGCCCTGAAAACCAGGAAGACTGCAGCCCCCAAATTTAGTGATGCCTCTCTGGGGCACTTGCTGGATGCAGTGGAAGCCCACCATGATGTCCTCTATGCCCGCTCTGGCCGCAGGGGGTCCACCAGAGTCACCAATCCGGCCTGGGAGGCGGTGGCAGTGGTGGTCAGTGCCACCAGAGCACAGAGGAGTCAGCCACCCAGTGCAGTAAGAGGATGAATGGTCTCACCCGTTTCGCCAGGGTATGTCAACCACCTCATCACTCTCAACTCACACTCACAACGAAGGTTCACCAGACTTGTTCCGGGGTTGGCAGGACTGTCATATGACAAGAGATTGGGGAAACTGGGCCTGTATTCTCTAGAGTTTTGAAGAATGAGAGGTGATCTCATTGAAACCTACAAAATACTTAAAGTAATAGACAAGGTAGATGCAGGTAAGTTGTTTCCCCTGGTTGGAGAGTCTAGGACCAGGGGCACAATTTCAAAATAAGGGGGAAGCCACTTAGGACCAAGATGAGGAGAAATCTCTTTACTCAGAGGGTTGTGAATCTTTGGAATTCTCTACCCCAGAGGGCAGTGGAAGCTCAGTCATTGAGTGCGTTTAAGGTAGAGATTGATAGATTTCTGATTAACAATAACATAAATGGTTATGAGGATAATGTGGGTAAAAGGCAGATCAGCCATAATCGTATTGATTGGCGGAGCAGGCTCAATGGGCTGAATGGTCTTCTCCTGTCCCTATGTTCCTATGTTCCGTCACACATTCACACGGATCTCATACCTATAGGGACAATACCACTACCTCTCACACACACCGTCACATCTCCATCAGGCTCATACGAGCATATGAACAAGGAGCAGGAATAGGCCACTCAGCCCCTCGAGCCTGCTCTGCCGTTCAATAAGATCATGGCTGATCTGATAGTGATGTCAAATCTGCATCCCTGCCAACTCCCGATAACCTTTCACCCCCTTGCTTATTAGAATCTATCCACCTCTGCCTTAAAAATATTCAAAGACTCTGCTTCCACCACCTTTTCAGGAAGAGAGTTCCAAAGACTCACTATCCTCTGAGTGAAAGAATTTTGCCTCATTTCCATTTTAAATGGGTGACCCCTTATTTTTAAAGTGACCCCTAGTTCTAGATTCTCAAGAGGAAACATCCTCTCCACACTCAGCCAGTCAAGACCCCTCAGGATCTAGATGTTTCAATCATGTCCTTTCGAACTCACATTCTCATCCTGTCCATGGCTCCGCTCACCACACAAACATTCACGCAGTGCCATGTATCCTGCTCACACTCTCTCCATCTGTTTCCATGCAGGAGAAGCTGGCTCATAACAGCAGGGAGAGATCCGGGACCGGGACTGGCCCACATTAGGCCCCTCACTCACTTTGAGGAGCGGCCATCGTGCTGACTGGTGAGGATGTGGACCCTGCCTGTGGTGAGGTGAGGTCGGTGGCGAACACCCATGTGAGGATCCTGCACCATATCATCCCTCTCTTAACGCAGCTGTGAGCCCTCTCTCTCCTGCTTTTGACTCTGCTGCTATGCACTAATTATCTCTACTTTGGTTCACAGGGAGCTCTGCCAAGTGACCGACACCCTCAGACAGCCAGTCCCTCAGCTCCATCCACACCCTCACCTCCAGCCAAGAGGACACCTTCTCCATTGAAGAGCTGGAAATCGGCAGCCTGGAAGACCCATCACAGCGCTTACCCACACCCTCCACCAGCGCAGAGACACACACCTCGGTGGGACCTAGATCTAGAGCAGGCTCAGGTTCACAATCTGGTGGTCACCACATGGACACGTGTCCACAGCAGGAGGAGGCAGGTTCAGCCGAGCTCCCCGAGTGCTGGGAAAGAAGCATCTGTGAGGCCCGAGTCAGATGGCGAGTCTCTGGATTCAGCCTTCCAACTCATCCTGCAGAGTCAGCAGAAGGTGGGGGAACACCACGCAGAGCTGTTGGAAACCCTCAGCAGAGTGGCACATGAGTTGGAGGAGTGCGTCTGCCTGCTCTCTGACGAAGTGGTGCCCACATGTGTGCGTACGGAGGTCTCCATGGGGAGGATGGCAGATGCCATGGAGCCCCTGGTCCAGCCGAATGCAGAGGTGTGCTGACCTGCACTCCATTGTGGGAGCCATGGGTGAGTTCCTGCAGTCGCAACGCGAGAGGGAAACGGGGCATCTCGACGTCCCCCCAGGTGATCCTTCCCCCCTAAGGAGTCAGGCCGAGGCCCTCGGGCGCCCGAAGGGAGGAGGAGCAGCAGCTGGACACCCCTAGGTCATCCACTCAGGAATCTGAGGATGTCCTCTCCCTCTGAGTCCCCTTTGTCTGTGACCCCCTCAACCTGATCCTCTGTCACTGCAGAGGGAGCAGCTGGCCCACAGGAGGACAGGCAAAGCAAGAGGGGCCGCGAAGGCCTCAGCTCTCCAGAGGAGGCACACGAAGGCAACAGGGCCAACCATTGCACAGGCTGTCTCCACCGCTGCTGCGGATGTCAGGGCAGCACCTAGAAAAGGTGGCAGGCTTAGAAAAGCTTTAAAAATTCTGATAACAAGTGGCTGCACAGGTGAACACATTTACACTTTACAATCTGAAAATATATTCACTTTCACTGAATAATGTGTAATGGTGTCTTTCAGCTTCGTTGACAGGCCTCGTGAATCCTCCCCCTGTATCCCCACCACCCCCACACGAGCAGTTCAGCTGCACCCAGCCAGACCATGAGTGATTCTGGAGGGAGAAGTGTGTGTGTGGCAGGGCCTTTTGGAGCCTCGTGCAATCTCTCTCCCACACACACGGAGCCCTCCCCCATCACACTCATCTCGCTGTCCTGAGCATTTTCAATGCTGGGGTTCGCTCTCAGTTGTCTGGTCTGAGCTGACCTGCATCTCCGCCCAGTCACTGACCACACTCCCATTCAGCACCTGTACCCGTCCAACACGAGGCTCTGCTCACTTTTGATTTGAAAACCATGGTCGTAGTCAAGTTTCTGATCAGCTCCTCCATCCTTTTCCTTCCGCCAGTCACTATGTCGTTTCTGCCATCGCCTTCCACATCCCCACCATCACCTACCAACCCAAACTCTTGTCACTCCAGGAAGTCCAAGTGAACTTACACATTCCCTACATCCCGGAGAACCCATCCCCCTTCCCCATCCACATTGACCTCCCTGACCTCCTCCTTCCCATTCCCAGGGTGAGTGTCTGCCTCTGTGGCCCCACCAACAACCTTGCAGCCCTTTCAACTAACGCACCCTCACCTTCCCGCTCCACCGGCTCCCATGGCCCCCTCTCGCTCTCACCATTCCTTCCTACCATGCCCACCCTCAGCTTGCGCCCCAGGAGCCAGTCATTGAGTCCACAGATCTTTTCCCTGCACATTCACTTGGACATGTCCCCCCCAACTTATTCCCTCCTCCACCCTTACTCCCCTCCTCCACCCTTATACTCTCCTTCATCCTTATTTCCACCTCCTCCATGGACACCTTCCCCTCTCCGAACTCCCTCCTCCCTGTAGATACTTTCCCCCTTCCAAAATCCCTCCTCCCCCCAAACACCTCATCCCCCGACCTCCCCCCCTTACACCTTACTCCTCACTTACACCCTCCTCCTCCATATCCCTCCTCCCCCTCCCAAACTCACCCCCCCAAAACCTTCATTCCCCCTACCAATCTCATCCCCTGACTCCCTTGTCCTCCCCTCCCAACCTCACCCCCCCCAACACCTTCGCCCTCCACTATACCTTTCCCTCTCACTCACATCTGGACCTTCATCTCCTCCCCTTGCCGATCACCCGTGGCCAAAGCCACGATAAAAGCAAAATACTGCAGATGCTGGAAATCTGAAACAAAAACAGAAAATGCTGGAAAACTCAGTGGGTTTGACAGCATCTGTGGAGAGAGCAACAGTTAACGTTTTGAGTCCATGTGATTCTTCTCCACAGCTAAAGAGAAGTACAGATGTGATGAAATTTATATATTTAAGGGAGGCGGAGCAGGTGAACCTGGATAGAAGGCCAGCGATAGGTGGAGGTAAAGGAGAGATTGACAGAGATTTCATGGACAAAAGGACAAAGGGGTGTTAATGATAGTGATACTGGCTAAAGGAGGTGCTGATGGTGGCATTAAGGTCAGAAAGCAAATGTGATAATAGCAGGACAAGGGTAAGCACTCTGGAAAGAACAACCTGAACAAGTGACAGATGGCCCTAGTGGGGATTGGGCGGTGGTGGGAAAAAATATTGAATATAGGATTTATGGTGGGGATAAAACAATGAATAAAAATGAAAATAAATAAAAATTAAAAATCAGTGGATAAAAAGTAAAAATGAAAATTAATATTGAAAAAAGGGGATAAAAACGGGGTGGGGATGGAGGAGAGAGCTCATGATCTAAAATTGTTGAACTCAATATTCAGTCCGGAAGGCTGTAAAGTGCCTAGTCGGAAGATGAGGTGCTGTTCCTCCAGTTTGCGTTGAGCTTCACTGGAACAATGCAGCAAGTCAAGGACGGACATGTGGGCCTGAGAGCAGGGTGGAGTGTTGAAATGGCAAGCGACAGGGAGGTTTGGGTCATGCTTGCGGACAGACCGCAGGTGTACCGCAAAGCGGTCACCCAGTCTGCGTTTGGTCTCTCCAATGTAGAGGAAACCGCATTGGGAACAGCGAATGCAGTAGACTAAATTGAAGAAGGTGCAAGTGAAATGCTGCTTCACTTGAAAGGGTGTTTGGACCCTTGGACGGTGAGGAGAGGGGAAGTAAAGGGGCAGGTGTTGCACCTTCTGTGGTTGCATGGGAAGGTGCCGTGGGAGGGGGATGAGGTGTTGGGGGTGATGGAGGAGTGGACCAGGGTGTCCCGGAGGGAACGATCCCTGCAGAATGCCGCCGGGGGGGGTAATGGGAAGATGTGTTTGGTGGTGGCATCATGCTGGAGTTGGCGGAAATGGCGGAGGATGATCCTTTGAATGCGGAGGCTGGTGGGGTGATAAGTGAGGACAAGGGGGACCCTATCATGTTTCTGGGAGGGAGGAGAAGGCGTGAGGGCGGATGCGCGGGAGATGGGCCGGACACGACTGAGGGCCCTGTCGACCACCGTGGGTGGAAAACCTCGGTTAAGGAAGAAGGAAGACACGTCAGAAGCACCGTTTTGGAAAGTGGCATCATCAGAACAGATGCGACGGAGGCAAAGGAACTGAGAGAATGGGATGGAGTCCTTACAGGAAGCGGGGTGTGAGGAGCTGTAGTCGAGGTATCTGTGGGAGTCAGTGAGCTTGTAATGGATATTGGTGGACAGTCTATTACAAGAAATTAAGATACAGAGGTCAAAGAAGGGAAGGGAAGTGTCAGAGATGGACTATGTGAAGGTGATGGGTGGAAATTGGAAGCAAAAGTGATAAATTTTTCCAGGTCCAGACGAGAGCATGAAGCAGCACCGAAATAGTCATCGATGTACTGAAAGGAGAGTTGTGGGAGGGGACCTGAGTAGGACTGGAACAAGGAATGTTCCACATACTCCATAAAGAGACAGGCATAACTGGGGCCCATGCCACACCTTTCATTTGGAGGAAGTGAGACAAGTTTAAGGAGAAATTGTTCAGTGAGAGAACAAGTTCAGCCAGATGGAGGAGAGCGGTGGTGGATGGGGATTTGAGGAAGAAGCGGAGAGCCCTCAGGCCATCCTGGTGGGGGATGGAGGTGTAGAGGGATTGGACGTCCATGGCGAAGAGGAGGCAGTTCAGGCCAGGGAATTAGAAATTGTTGATATGACGTAGGGCATCAGAGAAATCGCGGATGTAGTTGGGAAGAGATTGGACAAAGGGAGATAGAACGGAGTCAAGATGGGAAGAAATGAGTTCCATGGGGCAGGAACAGGCTGACACGATCGGTCTGCCGGGACAGTCCTGTTTGTGGATTTTGGGGATGAGGTAGTAGAAGCGGGCCGTCCGAGGTTGGGATACTATGAGGTTGGAAGCTGTGGAGGGAAGATCTCCAGAGGAGATGAGGGCAGTGACAGTCCTGGAAACAATGGCTTGATGTTCGCTGATGGGGGTCATGGTCCAGGGGGAGGTAGGAGGAAGTGTCTAAGACTTGGCGCTCAGCCTCTGTGAGGTAGGGGTCAGTGTGTCAGACAACAACAGCACCACCCTTGTCAGCAGGTTTGATAACAAAGTCAGGGTTGGACCTGAGAGAACGGAATGTGGCAAATTCAGAAGGAGACAGGTTAGAGTGGGTGAGAGGAGCAGAGAAATTGAGATGGCTGATGTTACGCCGACAGTTTTCGATAAAAAGATCAAGAGCAGGTAAGAGGCCAGAGGGAGGGGTCCAGGTGGAGGGAGAATACTGGAGGTGGGTAAAAGGATCCGTTGAACGGGGAGAGGACTCCTGCCCAAAGAAGTGAGCACGGAGACGAAGGCGGCGGAAGAAGAGTTCAGCATCATGCCGAGCCCAAAATTCATTGAGGTGAGGGCGTAAGGGTATGAAACTGAGTCCTTTGCTGAGCACTGAATGTTCAGCATCAGAGAGGGGAAGGTCAGGGGGTATGGTGAATACATGGCAAGGGCTGGGATTAGAAGACGGGATGGGGTCAGAAGGACGGGAAGGGGTGGAGGGTCCTGGATGGGCGTTGGTATCAATGAGTTGTTGGAGCTTGTATTCCTTAACATCTGAAAGGAAGAGACAAAATTTAACTGTTTTTTTACTCTCCACAGATGCTGTTTGACCTGCTGAGTTTTTCCAGCATTTTCTGTTTTTTCCAAGACCATGATGTTCCGAAGTAGACCCAAGACATCAACGGAGACCTCCCATCTTCCGTGAGCTGTTTTGTGGTGAAGCCATGTGCATGAGGATTCACCCAGCATGTGTTGAATGTGTTCCTCCAGGGTCCAGTAGCTGTAGGGCTCCAGCATTTTTATCTCCTTGGGCTGACAAGTGGCAAGTAACATTTGCGCCACACAAGTGGCAGGCAATGACCATCTCCAACAAGAGGGAATCTAACCATCGCCCCTTGACATTCAGTGGCATTACCATCACTGAATCCCCCATTATCAAGACCCTGGGGGTTATCATTGACCTGGAACTGACTAGCTATATACTGCAAAGGCTATGGGGCCTGACAATATTACAGCAATAGCAGAATCATAGAGTCATAGAGGTCTACAGCACAGAAAAAGGCACTTTGGCCCATCAAGTCTGCGCCGGTCAATCAGGTACCTAACTATTCTAGTCCCATTTTCCAGCACTAGGCCCATAGCCTTGTATGCCATGGCATCGCAAGTGCACATCCAAATACTTCTTAAATGTTATGAGGGTTTCTGCCTCTACCACCCTTTCAGGCAGTGAGTTCCAGATTCCCACCACCCTCTGGGTGAAAAAATTGTTCCTCACATCCCCTCTAAACCTCCTGCCCCTTACCTTAAATCTATGCCCCCTGGTTATTGATCCCTCCACCAAGGGGAAAAATTCCTTCCTGTCTACCCTATCTATGTCTCTCATAATTTTATACACCTCAATCATGTCCCCCCTCAATCTCCTCTGCTTCAGGGAAAATAACCCCAGCCTATCCAATCTCTCCTCATAACTAAAACTCTCCAGCCCAAGCAACATCCTGGTAAATCTCCTCTGCACTCTCTCTAGTGCAGTCACATCCGTCATATAATGCGGATTCCAGAACTGCACACAATACTCTAGCTGTGGCCTAACCAGCGTTTTATTCAGTTCCAGCATAACCTCCCTGCTCGTATATTCTATGCCTCGGCTAATAAAGGCAATTATCCCATATGCCTTCTTAACCACCTTATCTATCTGTCCCGTTATCTAAAGGGACCGTTGGACATGCACACCAAGGTCCCTCTGATCCTCGGTACTTCCCAGGGTCCTACCAGTCATCGTGTATTCCCGTGCCTTGTTTGTCCTGCCCAAGTGCATCACCTCACGCTTATCCGGATTAAATTCCATTTGCCACTGATCAGCCCATCTGACCAGCCCATCTATATCCTCCTGCAATCTAAGGCTATCCTCCTCACCATTTACCACTCCACCAATTTTCGTGTCATCCGTGAACTTACTGATCAACCCTCCTACATTAAAGTCCAAATCATTTATACATACCACAAACAGCAAGGGACCCAACACTGATCCCTGTGGAACCTCACAGGACACAGGCATCCAGTCACAAAAACACCCCTCGACCATTACCCTCTGCTTCCTGCCACTCAGGCAATTCTGGATCCAATTTGCCAAATTGCCTTGGATCCCATGGGCTCTTACCTTCGTTACCACTCTCCCATGTGGGACCTTACCAACAGCCTTGCTGAAGTTCAAGTAGACTACGTCAAATGCATTGTGCTCATCTACACACCTGGTCACCTCTTCGAAAAATTCAATCAAATTGGTCAGACATGACATCCCCTTAACAAAGCCATGCTGACTGTCCTTGATTAATCCCTGCCTCTCCTAGTGTAGATTGATTATGTCCCTCAGAATTGCTTCCAATAGTTTCCCCGCCACTGAGGTTAGACTGACTGGCCTGTAGTTCCCTGGTTTATCCCTTCCTTCCTTCTTGAATAACGCTACCACATTGGCTGCCCTCCAGTCTTCCGGCACCTCTCCTGTGGCCAGAGAGTTATTGAAAATTATTGCCAGCGCCTCTGCTATCTCCTCCCTTACCTCACTCAACAGCTGGTGATACATTTCATCTGGGTCTGGAGATTTATCTACATTTAAGCCTGCTGGACCACTTAGAACCTCCTCCCTTTCTATGCTAATTTCTTTAAATATATTACAGTCCTTCTGCCTGATTTCCATACTCACGTTGTCCCTCTCACTTGTGAACACTGAGTTCATTTGGAACCCTACCTACGTCTTCTGGCTCCACACACAAATTACCATTATGGTCCTTACTGATCCCTTCTCATTCCCCAGCTATTCTCTTATTCTTAATGTACTTGTGAAATAACTTTGGATTTTCCTTTATTTTACCTGCTGAAGACTTGTGCTCCAGAACTTGCTGCACCCCTAGCCAAGCTGTTCCAGTTCAGCTACAATGCTGGCATCTACCTGGCTCTGTGGAAAATTGCCCAGGTATGTCCTGTACACAAAAAGCAGGACAAAGCCAACACAGCCAATTACTGCCCCATCAGTCAACCCTCGATCATCAGTAAAGTAATGGAAGGGGTTATCAACAGTGCAATCAATCGGCACCTGCTTAGCAATAACCTGCTCGCTGATGCTCAGTTTGGGTTCTGCCGGGACCAGTCAGCTCCTGATCTCATTACAACCTTGGTTCAAACATGGACAAAAGAGCTGAACTCCCGAGGTGAGGTGAGAGTGACTGCCCTGGACATCAAGGCAGCATTTCACCGAGTGTAGCATCAAGGAGCCCTAGCAAAACTGGAGTCAATGGGAATCAGGGGGAAAACTCTCCACTGGTTGGAGTCATACGTAGCACAAAGGAAGATGGTTGTGGTTGTTGGAGGTCAATCACCTCAGCTCCAGGACATCACTGCAGGAGTTCCTCAGGGTAGTGTCCTCAGCCCAACCATCTTAAGCTGCTTCATCAATGATCTTCCTTCCATCATAAGGTCAGAAGTGGGGATATTCGCTGATGATTGCACAATGTTCAGCACCATTCGCGACTCCTCAGATACTGAAGCAGTCCATGTCCAAATGCAGCAAGACCTGGACAATATCCAGGCTTGGGCTGACAAGTGGCAAGTAACATTCGCGCCACACAAGTGTCAGGCAATGACCATCTCCAACAGGAGAGAATCCAACCATCACCCCTTGATTTTCAATGGCATTACCCATCACTGAATACCCCACTATCAACATCCTGGATGTTAACATTGACCAGAAACTGAACTGGACTAGCCATATAAATACTGTGGCTACAAGAGGAGGTCAGAGGCTAGGAATCGTGTGATGAGTAACTCACCTCCTGACTCCCCAAAGCCTGTCCACCATCTACAAGGCACAAGTCAGGAGTGTGATGGAATACTCCCCATTTGCCTGGATGAGTGCAGCTCCCACAACACTCAAGAAGCTTAACACTGTCCAGGACAAATCAGTCCGCTTGATTGGCACCCCATCCGCAAACATTCACTCCCTCCATCACCGATGCACAGTAGTAGCAGTGTGTACCATCTACAAGATGCACTGCAGCAATTCACCAAGGCTCCTTAGACAGCACCTTCCAAACACACGACCACTACCATCTAGAAGGACAAGGGCAGCAATAGATGGGAACACCAGCACCTGGAAGTTCCCCTCCAAGTCACTCACCATCCTGACTTGGAAATATATCATCGTTCCTTCACTGTCGCTGGGTCAAAATCCTGGAACTCCCTCCATAACAGCACATGGTGTACCTACACCACATGGGCTGCAGCGGTTCATGAAGGCAGCTCATCACCACCTTCTCAAGGGCAACTAGGGATGGGCAATAAATGCTGGCCCAGCCAGCGAAGCACTCATCCCATGAATGAATAAAAAAAAATGTTTGATACTAAGTGTGTTTGATATAGTGGATGTTGGGAGGATGTTTCCTCTTGCCGGGGAGGCTAGAACTCGGGGGCGCAGTTTAAAAATATGGGCTCTCCCATTTAATCAGATATGAGGAGGAATTTCTTCTCTGACATGGTTGTTTGTGTTTGGAATTCTCTTCCACGGTGAGGAATATGGGCTGAGTCATTAAATATATTCAAGGCTGAATGAGATAGATTGTTGAATGCCAAGTGAATCAAGGATTATGGGGGACAAGCAGGAAATTGGAATTAAGGCCTCAGCCTGATCTTATTGAATAGCAGAACAGGCTTGAAGGGCCAAATGGCCTGCTCATGCTCTTATTTCTTCTGACATTATGATCTTATGAATGTTGGATGAGGGTGATATATAGGTGCGGACATTAGTAGAATTCCTCTGTTCTTGTTAAAATAGCAGCATAGGATCATTTACATCCACATGAGAACTTAGTTTAATGTCTCATCCAAAAGGCAGCACCCCTCACAGTGCAGCCTCACTAGTTCTACACTGAATGTCAGCTTCTGGAGTGGACTTGGAGCCCATGATCTTCTGACTGAGAGGCAAGACCACTCCTACTGAGCCACAGCTGACAGCTGTTATAAATGCATTATTTATATTTCAAAGTTTGGATTTTTATAGTTTCACTTCAACAAAAAGAGTGCTCACGTTCTTGCCCCCATGTGTGTCAGTGTTAAATGTGATATAGATACTTATTTCAGGCACAATTTTGGCAGAATATAAACACTGTAACTATTGGTACTGTGTTCAATTATCTCACTAGTTTTGGTTATCAGTCAAATTCTCCTGCTCAGCTACATAATTCAATGTTGTCATCAGGCCTATGATCAAACAAGAATAAAAGAACACTAAGATAAAAGCAAAAAAACTGCGGATGCTGGAAATCCAAAACAAAAACAAAAATATCTGGAAAAACTCAGCAGATCTGACAGTATCTGCGGAGAGGAACATAGTTATTGTTTCGAGTCCGAATGACTCTTCATCAGAACTAAGGAAAAATAGAAAAGAGGGCCCTCTATCCAGCTCTACCTGTCCCCACCCCCCCTTAATCCAGTTTATATTTCACCTCTTTTCTATTTTTCCTTAGTTCTGATGAAGAGTCATTTGGACTCGAAACGTTAACTGTGTTCCTCTCTGCAGATGCTGTCAGACCTGCTGAGTTTTTCCAGGTATTTTTGTTTTTGTTAAGAATAAAAGAACATTCATTTATATGGCATATTATTATATCTGTCAGAAGCAACTCAAAATGCTTTGTGTACTTTGTGTTGTTGTTAGGTAGGCCAACCAAAGAAAACTATAAAATGTCACTTTTTTGGATGTGTTGAAACTCAAATTGCTTAATCCAAGAAAACCTCCAATTCGGTACTCTCATTAAAGCTGCCAAAAACAGCTCATAAGAAGCTACACTTTGTCCCGCAGTTTACCTGTGGTTATAAAAGCAGCCCACGAGTATGGTGCTCAGAGATCTCTCTCCCCATTTAATGTTCTTCCTGTTTCCATTTCAAATTAAGGCTGGTTAACATTTCCATGAGGAAGAAAATCAGGTTCCATGCTTTTATATTTGTTATGTTATGATCCCGAGAGAGGCCAATGACTTTTTAAAAGAGACAAATTTCCCAGTAACTGATAGAAATAACCGACAGACAAAATTTCATAAGACCATAAGACATAGGAGCAGAAGTAGGCCATTTGGCCCATCGAGTCTGCTCCACCATTCAATGAGGTCATGGCTGATTTGATAATCCTCAACTCCACTTTCCTGCCTTTTCCTCAATTCCCTTACTGATTAAAAACCTGTCTATCTCAGCCTTGAATATACTTAATGACCCAGTCTCTACAGCCCTCTGCGGTAAAGGATTCCACAGGTTCACTGCCCTCTGATAAGACCATAAAGTGTTTTAACACTTTACTGTAACACACAAACTGAAATCAACATAGATCAAACATTACTTAACAGGCAGCTCATAGACCAAACTAAAGAAAAGGTAGTTTTTCATTAACTAACAAACACAATCAAGATATGTCTTACAACACTTTTCACTGTGCACTGTACTTCTGGCAGATTATGTACATTACAAGAACAAATCCAGAGTTACTTCCAGCAGGCTCACCTCTCCCTGCGACATGAGTTTGAAACTCCAGGTCCTCCAAAAATCATTCCACACAACATGAGTCTTCCAGAATCGACTTATACCAGCAAGGTCCACCTTGGCAACTACTTGTTCCTTAATTCTCCAAGAACCTGATTGGTTCTTTCCCCTTCCTTTCAAACAGTACATAAACACTAACCAGCATCCTACTTGGTTGTTAACACAAAACAGTCCCTCTTTGCTCTTCACAGCAGCAGCTGCTTTGCTACTGCACAAAGCAACATCTGCCTTTTCTCTCTCTCTCTCTCTCTCCATGTGTTTCAAAAAGCAGCTGCCCCTCTACTGTGAGTTACTGTGGTGGGGTATGAAAACTGTTACTTGATTTCAATAGGTTTCTTTTGAGTTTCTCCTCCATGGCAGCCAGATCACATAGGCCTATCTCCAAGCGGAGCTGTTTAGTTTGACCTCAACATTCCCTTTTTCAGAACATTCTGTTTTGCCTTAAGTCAAAGCAGACATTTTAAAAAATAATGGTCTTGTAAAGTCCAGCATTTGTAAAGTCAGTCCTGCAGCTTTGTTTATCAGAAAGTGAACTTTGCATTGGCTTCCTAGGTAAAACTGTCTCCCTTATCCATCCCTTATTCTTGATTTGTACATTCGGATTTTCATGGTCCCACATTTTTATTTCTGGGATACAGTAGTAGATTTTACAATGAAAACCAAGGCATGAAAATCACTTTCCTATCACCAGAATTACAAAAGCACGATATATAAATCATGTTTATTTGTAAATGGGGATATGATGACACTATCAAGATTCAGACCAACTGAGGTATCCATCCCTATTGGGTCTTCAGACCAATGGCTTCGTAAATGAAAATGTTATCAATTACACATTTTTAAAAATTATTTTATTCACAAGGTGTGGGCTTCTCTGGCTAGGTCAGTATTTATTGCCCATTCCTAGTTGCTCTTGAGAAGGTGGTGGTGAGCTGCTTTCTTGAACCACTGCAGTCCATGTGGTGTAGGTACACCCACAGTGCTGTTAGGGAGGGAGTTCCAGGATTTTGACCCAGCGACAGTGAAGGAACGGTGATATATTTCCAAGTCAGGATGGTGAGTGGCTTGGAGGGGAACTTCTAGATGGTGGTTTTTCCGTGTGTCTGCTGCCCTTGTCTGTTTGGATGATGGCAGTCATGGGTTTGAAAGGTGCTGTCTAAGGAGGATGGTGAGTTGCTGCAGTGCATTTTGTAGACGGTACACACTGCTGCTACTGTGCGTCGGTGGTGGAGGGAGTGAATGTTTGTGGGTGTGGTGCCAATCAAGCGGGCTGCTTTCTCCTGAGTGGTGTCAAGCTTCTTGAGTGTTGTGGGAGCTGCACTAATCCTGCACCTTATAGATGGTGGCCAGGCTTTGGGGAGTCAGGAGGTGAGTTACTCGCCACAGAATTCCTAGCCTCTGATCTGCTCTTATAGCCACAGTATTTATATGACTAGGCCAGTTCTGTTTCTGGTCAATGGTAACCCCCAGGATGTTGATAGTGGGGAATTCAGTGATGGTAATGCCATTGAATGTCAAGGGGCAATAGTTAGATTCCCTCTTGTTGGAGATGGTCATTGCCTGGCACTTGTTTGGTGCGAATGTTACTTGCCACTTGTCAGCTCAAGCCTGGATATTGTCCAAGTCTTGCTGCATTTGGACTTGGAGTGCTTAAATATCTGAGGAATCGCGAATGGTGCTGAATATTGTGCAATCATCAGCGAACATCCCTACTTCTGACCTTATGATGGAAGGAAGGTCATTGATGAAGCAGCAGAAGATGGTTGGGCCGAGGGCACTACCCTGAGGAACTCCTGCAGTGATGTCCTGGAACTGAGATGATTGACCTCCAACCACCACAACCATCTTCCTTTGTGTTGGGTATGACTCCAACCAGTGGAGAGATTTCCCCCTGATTCCCATTGACTCCAGTTTTGCTAGGGCTCCTTGATGTCACACTCGGTCAAATGCAGCCTAGCTGTCAAAGGCAGTCACTCTCACCTCATCTCGGGAGTTCAGCTCTTTTGTCTATGTTTCAACCAAGGCTGTAATGAGGTCAGGAGCTGAGTGACCTTGGCAGAACCCATCTGGATGTCAGTGAGCAGGTTATTGCGAAGCAAGTACCGCTTGATAGCACAGCTGATGACCCCTTCCATTACTTTAGTGATGATCAAGAGTAGACTGATGGGGCAGTAATTGGCTGGGTTGGGTTTGTCCTGCCTTGTGTGTACAGGACATACTTGGGCAATTTTCCACATAGCCGGATAGATGCCAGTGTTGTAGCTGGACTGGAACAGCTTGGCTAGGGGATGAGGATGGGGATATTTGTGGAGCCTCCACCTCCAGTGAGTTGTTCAATTGTCCACCACCATTCACGACTGGTTATGTCAGGACTGCAGAGCTTAGATCTGATCCGCTGGTCAGGGCCCATAGCCTTTGCAGCATTCAGTACCATCAGCTATTTCTTAATATCATGTGGAGTGAATCAAATTGGCTGAAAACTGGCATCTGTAATTGTGGGGACCTCAGGAGGAGGCTGAGATGGATCATCCACTTGGGATATGCCTGTGAGGGATATGCCAGGCCATGAGGTTACAGATTGTGGTAGAATACAATTCAGCTGCTTCTGGCCCATAGTGCCTCATGAATGCCCAGTTTTGAGATTCTAGACCTGTTCTGAATCCATTCCATTTTACCACAGTAACAATTGCCAGACTACATGACGGAGGGTATACTCAGTGTCAATATGGAACATTGTCTTCACAATGACTGTGCAGTGGTCGCTCATACCAATACTGTCATGGACAGATACATCTGTGACAGGTAGATTGGTGAGGACTTGTAGGTTCTCTCACCACCAGGCCCAGTCTAGGAGCTTTGTCCTTTAGGACTCGGCCAGCTCAGTCTATGGTGGTGCTACCGAGCCACTCTTGGTGATGGACATTGAGGCCCTCACCCAGAGTACATTCCGTGCCCTTAACACCCTCAGTGCTTCCCCCAAGTGGAAATGTCACTGGACTAGTAATCCAGTTGAATCCAGTAACAGAAAGCCATATAAACATAAAATTAACAATGATATGATCATGCTTCATCAACTAATTACCTGGACCCTAAAATAATTAGCTTCTTACGCTAAGATTAATATTTTGGAAGGAAGATCATGTTCATTATTTTACCATTTTAAATTGTAGAAGTCAAATTAAATGAATTTGATTATGCAAAATTTATTAAAATCGGTCTTTATCATAAAAGCTGTTGTGTTATATATGCTTTTACTTCATGCGATTGTAACCTGTGCAGTCATATTTTGCAGGGGTGTGGTGCTGCCAGAGTGCACTGGAGCACTGCTGTAGCACCCCCAACCAGGGCCCGTGCAGCAGAGTGCTGGGGAGTGGACTACCAAGTTCCCGGGGAAGAGAGGCTGGCTGCGAGGTCTGGGAGAGTGAGTGTGTGTGGGAGTGAGAGAGAGAGTGTGTGCCTATGTGTGTGTGTGGGAGTGAGAGAGGGTGTGTGTGTGTGAGAGAGAGTGTGTGTGTGTGGGAGCAAGTAGTGTGTGAGAGAGAGTGAGTAAGTGTGTGTGTGAGACAGAGTGTGTATGTGTGTGGGAGTGAGAGAGTAAGTGTGTGTGTGAGTGAGAGAGTGAGTGTGTGTGGGAGTGAGAGAGTGAGTATGTCTGGGAGTGAGAGAGTGAGTGTGTGTGTGAGTGAGAGAGTGAGTGCGTGTGTGTGTGTGTGTGAGTGAGAGAGTGAGTGTGTGTGGCAGTAGGAGAGTGAGTGTGTGTGGGAGTGAGAGAGTGAGTGTGTGTGTGAGTGAGAGAGTGAGTGTGTGTGGGAGTGAGAGAGTGTGTGTGTGTGTGAGAGAGAGTGCGTGTGTGGGAGCAAGTAGTGTGTGAGAGAGAGTGAGTAAGTGTGTGGGAGTGAGAGAGAGTGTGTGTGTGAGTGAGAGAGTGAGTGTGTGTGGGAGTGAGAGAGTGAGTGTGTGTGGGAGTGAGAGAGTGAGTGTGTGTGGGAGTGAGAGAGTGAGTGTGTGTGGGAGTGAGAGAGTGAGTGTGTGTGGGAGTGAGAGAGTGAGTGTGTGTGGGAGTGAGAGAGTGAGTGTGTGTGGGAGTGAGAGAGTGAGTGTGTGTGGGAGTGAGAGAGTGAGTGTGTGTGGGAGTGAGAGAGTGAATGTGTGTGGGAGTGAGAGAGTGAGTATGTGTGGGAGTGAGAGAGTGAGTGTGTGTGTGAGTGAGAGAGTGAGTATGTGTGGGAGTGAGACAGTGAGTGTGCGTGGGAGTGAGAGAGTGAGTGTGCGTGGGAGTGAGAGAGTGAGTGTGTGTGGGAGTGAGAGAGTGAGTGTGTGTGTGTGTGTGAGAGAGTGAGTGTGTGTGGGAGTGAGAGAGTGAGTATGTGTGGGAGTGAGAGAGTGAGTATGTGTGGGAGTGAGAGAGTGAGTGTGTGTGTGAGTGAGAGAGTGAGTGTGCGTGTGTGAGAGAGTGAGTGTTTGTGTGTGAAAGAGTGAGTGTGTGTGGGAGTGAGAGAGTGTGTGTGTGTGAGAGAGTGAGTGTGCGTGGGAGTGAGAGAGTGAGTGTGTGTGTGAGTGAGAGAGTGAGTGTGTGTGGGAGTGAGAGAGTGAGTGTGTGTGGGAGTGAGAGAGTGAGTGTGTGTGGCAGTGAGAGAGTGAGTGTGTGTGGGAGTGAGTTGAGTGAAGTGGGGTGGGAGTGTGGGTGTGTGAGTGAGAGGGTGAGTGTGTGTGTGTGAGAAAGTGAGTGTGTGTGGGAGTGAGAGAGTAAGTGTGTGTGTGTGAGAGAGTGAGTGTGCGTGGGAGTGAGAGAGTGAGTGTGTGTGTGAGAGAGTGAGTGTGTGTGTGAGTGAGAGAGTGAGTGTGTGTGGGAGTGAGAGAGTGAGTGTGTGTGTGTGTGAGAGAGTGAGTGTGTGTGGGAGTGAGAGAGTGAGTGTGTGTGGGAGTGAGAGAGTATGGTATAAGTGTGTGTGTGTGGTGGAGAGGTGTGTGTGGAGTGAGTGGAGGTGTGTGTGGGAGTGAGAGAGTGTGGTGTGTGTGAGAGGAGAGTGTGTGTGGGTGAGAGAGTGTGTGTGTGTGAGAGAGTGAGTGGTGTGTGTGTGTGAGAGTGAGAGTGTGTGTGTGTGAGTGAGAGAGTGAGTGTGTGTGGGGAGTGAGAGAGTGAGTGTGTGGTGGAGTGAGGAGGAGTGAGTGTGTGTGGGAGTGAGAGAGTGAGTGTGTGGGAGTGAGAGAGTGAGTGTGTGTGTGGGAGTGAGAGAGTGAGTGTGTGT